>NC_136901.1:7229010-7624010 GCF_949606895.1 Notothenia rossii
TACAGGGGGTAGTTTTCAATAAAGTGCCAATAACCTGGATAAACGACACAATTCGATCAGAAGTAGCTGTTTTCGTTTCAGATCATGTGAATTTTGTAGGAGATATGACCTTCAATCACTTTCACTACATGCAGTAATTCAATTATTCCCCTCTTAAAGTGCCATGTACAGCATTGTTAAGATAGAGGTGTCACTCATCCCATGTGTACCAGGCCACACTGACCATCATCTCATTTTCAAGTCACTTAAACTGTTCCAAGAACATTCAGTGAAGTGAAGCAGACGAACAAAATGTGTCCCTTTATATCACTCAGTGCCTGCAACATAATATCCTTGTCCCCTTGAGCTGCATAGAATTAATACTTTATTTTTGATCTCTGATTTGAATACACTGCATACATATATAAATATATAAATATATGTTTTCTCTGGAATAATATTCTGTCTATTGTGCCCCTGAAACATTATATGTGTATGTAATACAATATTTTCACCATATAACATTTGATACGAGTGTGGATGTCACCCACTTGATAAGAATGCAGCTGCAGGGTGCGTGGAGCACTTACTGTCACGGGCTGCGGAGGATGACAGTAAGTGTGAAGTAAACTGACTCCATACAAGGGAACAGTCTTGTTTCCAAATGTTGGTTGACTGACAGCCCAAACTTCAGTTTTGCAGTGGCTTTTATAACAAATATAAAGTCAATATTTGCATTGTATCATGCACACAATGACAATAGTAACATAGGGTATGGTTTACCAGAGGCGGCTACAACCAGGCTTTGGGAGTAACAGACTACTTTACATAATCAGGATGCATTTCATATCAAGGTAACCCAAAAGTGACTGAAGGTAATCAGGATACATTACTTTTATATTTGTATACTCAGATTACTGATTACATGCATCTGCTGTTTGTTTTTTAAGGGCTGTTATTTGCAGTGTGGAGAAACTTTGAATAGTGTTGTTTGTTGATATAAGCTGCAGCCTGAGTATAATATGTTTACATAGAAACCCATTGTGTATTAACTAGATGCAATTAGAGCAATCTTGTGATCTATGTATGGACTGTTTGCTTTGTGTGAAAGGTTCACAGCGCCCCCCCCCCCCCCCCCCCCCCCCCCCCCTCTCCTCATTACTGTGATGGAACATCCTTTGGTATACATGATGTGTTTCGGCCAGTTACCGAGCGCTGTCATTTTGGTAGTCCCTCTGAGGAGAGAAAGTTCACACACATCATCATTTCAAAAGTAGCGAGTTCACACACAAGCAAGTATAATTACCCTTCGTAAGTATTTGGAGCCGTATTTTGGAAACCCCATCTATTCTTTTGTTCTTTATTGGGGAAAAGATACATTATGTATAAGGCCAACTAAAGCTAATTAACTGCAATGATGGCCTTTTACAGAATGTATGAATAAAATCAATAATAATGTTAAATCTTTACTTACATATTCTGCTCACACGCATTATGAATGTTATTAGCTGGTACTTTTTGTGTGTGTGGCTCTGAGGGATCTTTTAATGCGCAGCACTGAATAACAAGTACTCGGTCTGCATGGCTCGGATTGTATCATAAGGTATTTTTCCTGCTGTTTCACCGTAAGAGATTGTGAAAGGAGATGGAGGAGGTAGAGGAAGTATTGCAAAACTACAAAGGGCTATTTAACTCCTCGAACAAATAATGTTGGTGTCAGCGTAATTCTCGAAACGCTACCTAAATCCATCCTGAAAGATAATGACCTGCACACACCTCTCTGTCAGGTGAAATAAAAGCACTGCTTCATCAGCCTGTTCCTTTTATTATCTGTTGTTGGCATCGAGGCGTGTTTACAAGACAGCTCCTTATTGTATATCCTGATCTTATCCTTTACCCGCTTTCATTTCCGCCTTGCGCCTTTGATTCAGACGCCACAACGCAGCACCTTTCCTGCCAAGTCTTGTCAAAGTCTGCCTCTGAATATGCGGTGACCTCAAAGGTGCTCTTTCCCTCCCTCTGCATCTCTCTCTCGCCACCTCGCTCTGGTTCTCACTCACTTGTTTCTCCAAAGCTTTCCTTCTCCCAGCGCCTGTTCACTGTGAGAGCAACCAACGCTCTCAGAGGAAATGCAGGCTCTGCCAAAGAATTCATTGAATTTGTTGTACAATTGATCCCTTGGAGGCAAGCTGGGGTTGAGAATGGGATGAGGAGGGGGGGGATTGAGGTATGAAAGGGTCAGGTGAACAGTGAGGGGGGGTTAATGTGAAGGGCTGGCAAGTGCATCAAGGGAGTCTGATTGAAAACAACATGGCAAAGTCTCAATTGGAACAGATCCTGTTCAAATGTACCCCCACTTTACCTATCTCCCAACGCTGGAGCAAAGTGGAAGACTGCATCGATAAAGGACACAAAGTCTGCCACAATGATTGAAGCCAGACATTAACCAGCATAATGATTAATCCGGTATTAAACATATTGTGTGTATCGTTAATATAAACATACTTGTCATGGCGGTAATATAAGACTTGGATTTTTAAAGGCTGGAAAATTGCTGTATAAATATAGTTCATTTACCATTTGCCTAGATGGGCTCTCTGAGACCTTAGGTTCTGCTCCAGGTTTGGGTTATTGGTTATTATAATCAACTGGATCTGATATTACACGGTTATTGAACAAAAGACTGATTCGATTAATATCTGGGTTCATTTATTTTGGGCTTAGGCAAGAATTGTTCGACCTGTGAAGACTTCAAGTGCAGATTTCTCCAGGGATCCACCAATGGACTGAAATTCATGTCCATTTGATATTGATCAATCATGGTTGATGATGCTCGTGGCCAACCAGCAAACCCCTGAGGAGTGGTCATGGCAACAAGGCTAGGCAAGACTAGTGGATTGTATTGGATTCTTCTTGTACGGAGGTATAAAACAGGAAGAAGCCATGCAAAAAACAGACAGTTATGTCATACCAATTGTTACATCTTTGACATGTGTTCATTGGAGGTGAGTGAGATAACCTAATGGGTAGTGTTGCTATGGAACAAGGTATAACTCTAACTCTAATGGATATACTCAACGACCCCCCCCCCCCCCTGACACTTAAACACAGGCTTGTCAAGGTGATATTGCTCATGTTTGAGTAATTTCTTGAGACATATCGCCCAGGGTTTGGCAATCATCTGAAGGACTCTCAGCTGAGTTGGTTCCCCTATGTGCATTCCTAAGCAGGCAAGTTCTTAACTCATCTTTGGTATCTTAAATGAAATACAAATATGTACTGTTCTCCTAGTATCCCTGTGTCCATTGGTAGAATTCTGTAGTTTAGTGAAGACAGTAAAAGTAGATTGTACATCCCACCCATCATCCGCCCACATTCACAGATTCAGTGTTATTACAGTGTTCAACACATCTAACCACAGTCATTGAAATCATAATATTCGGAGACAGCATTCTTGATGGGGGCTTCAATAGAATAGCAGGCTAATGGCTTCCACATAGATTTGATCATTAGAGAGAATGAAAGCTAGCTTTTGTAGCACGGTGGTGATTATCCACCTGCTCCTTTTTTGAGCCGGAGAAGAATTGGACCTCCAATTTGAATCTGCATGGCTTGTAATCATTCAAAGGTCCACGGTGGCGTCAATGGTTTGGAATGGTGCTTGTTTTTCATGTAGTAAGACACAAGAAAGCCAATCATATCACCATCACGATGGAGGCTGATGAGCAATTTACACAAACACAGGTTTTTCAATATAGCACCCATTTGGGATTTCAAATGAATAGGATTGTTTAGGTTGTATCTATTTTTTTTATGTTGCCCCCTCATACGACAGTTGGGGTTTTCCCTTTACTCTGGTGTGTTATATAGGTTTTAGTGTATGTAAATGGTCTGTAAAGGCTGAAATGATTTATTTATTTGGCTTATTCCAAAGTGAAGTGCATTTCTTTTCATACCTCGAGGTAAAGCAGTGAATGCGAAAGCCTGTTTTGAACTATTATTATAAACACAAAGCTTTTGTGATGTTTTTACCACAAAAGAAAAGCCTTGAAAGAATGCTCAACATTCAAAGCCTGTACTTGTACTGTTATTTACCTTTCCATTAATGTTTACGTTCCAATATTCCTTTGTGGCGTAAACCTGCATTTTAAAGTTTTGGAGCAGCAAACATCAGGGGAGATTCAAAGAGCGGGCTAGATCTATTCCAACAAGTAGTGAATTTGAAAACTTGAGTTCTAAGGCTTCCAAACTCACAGCAGTCTTTGTTTGGAAAATAACCAAGACCAGCGGCTATTGCCTCCCTTCAAAGGCATCTGAGGCGAGCTAGTAAATAAACCCAAAGTGAGGCTTGTGTTTTGGGCATACAAAGTTATTTTTATATTATTTTCCTTCGTTGTTATATTTTCTGCTTATCTTGCTTTTGTATTTTAGCTTACTCAGGTTATACATGCTGCAGAATTTCCATAAGGGGTGACCATTGTTGTGGCTCTGTATGGTTGAATATAGCTGGCTTCTCATCATCAAGGTTGATCGGAAGCTGATTCTCCAGTCTGACTGGTTCTCACAGCGCTTTGAAGTTCACCCAAAGTCAAAAAGTCTGCAGGAGACGGATCTGAAACACACCTCCAGCTCTGTACAAACAGACCCAAGCATGCGTGTCTATACAGTATGATGAGCTTTTAGACCTCTTCACATGCAAGTCACTTCCTGAAATCCGCTCATATCTGCAGGCAACACTACTGTACCTGAACTAAACTCACTCTGAGTTGATTGGTTGCTGGAACTAAGAGTCCATTACGACAATGATAATTATCCAATTTTGGATATTAAAATTCAACAAGAAAAAAGTTACTAAATTGCCTGAAATGACTTTTAATTTCAATATGTTCCTCCGCTTGGAAATCTACACTGATTGTCTGGCTGAGTTTCACTTCCAGTCGGCCCTGCTGCAATATAGCCTCGTTTCCCCCAAGTAATAACATTACCATCATTACACAGATGAGTTTTCCCTCCACTTCTCAGCCTCAAATGCGACTAAAATCCCCAAATCTCTACCTTGAAATGCTTTTCCACAGTGCTAGGAGCTATACGCCCCGAGCTACGATCCATCGGGGCAATAATACCATTACTATACAGGGCATAGCATATAAGGCTATCGATTCTGCCTGAAAACACACTGACTCACCGGATTGAAATGTGCATTCAGTCTGCATTACTTCCACTGCATCCGTCCCCATAGTAATATCTCTAAGGATGTGTGCACACACACTCGGATGTACACACCTGAAGGAAACTTGCTGCTATCTTAGTTTTTCTATTAATTATTATTTTCCCTCTGAATAATTGATGGCACACTAACAGACAGCAAAGGACTCATGGTCGATGCATGTGCGGTTTGTGAATTGGAACCTCGTTGAAGCTGCAATAGATTTTCAGCTTTTTCAACACTTTTTATAGGCCAAGACCCTGTTTGAGCGATTTCTCTATAATGTTTACTGGATTTTGGCATTTTGGCATCAACTGAGAAATGGTTGCCGTTCAGATTGAGTGTAAGATGCTCAACACAATGCATTCCAATGAGAGAAGAAATCACTGAGAGGCTGTTGGGGGTCAAATATAAATGTAATGGTGTGAACATGGCACAAAACCATAAGCTCTCAAAGTAAACATGGTGGTGTGAGTGCAAGAAGAAAAAAAATAGCTGGAATGCTGTCATAACCATATCTTAAGACGTGTAAAGGCAGTGAACTGTAGGTGTTATTTAGCTAAAAGTATGCTTTTTCACAAGTTTCTTCAAGATTGCATTTACTCGTTGTGGGTGTATGTTGCCATGTTGGAGCCCTGTTACGCTCCTTGTCATGGTTATATTTGTATGTATATGTGCCTCTGATAATTATAGGGCTCCTTTAAAGCTAAAGTCTGAATGGTAACGTTTAAATAATACCAGTTTCTATAGTGCCTGGACAGATCATGTAAAGTCACCCTAAAACCTTGGAGACTACCTCCTGCAACTCCTGCTCAAAATGATACAATCAAGACACATAACCATCCTCTTCTGTCTTTTATATCCAAATGCACTGTGACCCACCCGATTGAGACTCCCTCTTTAAACCTGCATGTGTGTGTATTTCAAAAGTTTTCCCAAGACACATTATTTGCCGCTTTGTTACGCTTGAACATGCATGTGCCCATATGCATTCATACATGAACACAATCTGTTCGAGGAGGCCCAGGGAGCATTACTATTCAAGGTGTTGTGGAGTTTTTACGCCCTTCCACCAGTGTGCAGTTGACCCATAAAATCACTAAGCCAAACGGATGTTTGACTCAAACAACACCCTTGGGATGTTTATGCTGCAAAATGCAGTCAGTTTCAAAACAACCTGAAGTGATTGCCCGGCTTTTCCCGAAAAACCACGATTGCGCTTACATGTCTGATTTGGAGCTGAGATACAAAAGGTGCTTTGAATGTAGGATGATTTGGTTAAAGCATGTTTGGTAAAAGGGATCTGCGTGGTTACATAAATCCACACCTTGGGCGATGTCTTGTGTTGGAGCTGGCAAGGGGTGGGTGGAGGAAGTAGAAGCTTTGCAAGCTGTTGCACACGGGGACAGGGAAATGATCCCAGGCTTCTTGTTTGCATTGTCTTGCATGGCCATTGTTTGTGAATGTCAGGCAGCGGCTTCCAGCTCTCACTGTGCTGGAGAGGGTTGAAGCTAAGTGCTATAACAGATGCACACATGTACGGGTGTGCACACACATAGTTTCAGCTCCCCTCTGTTACAGAGGGTGGGAGAGTAGCTTACAGCTTTCCCCCAAAGCCGCAGTCTGGGAAAGCTCCATTACAGTGTGTGTATCACTCTCTGCTGGCACCCTGTGTGAACTGCACCCACACAGCTCACTGACACATCAAGTCTCATCCTGAATCATAGCACTGCACATTCTCACCTTTTTTTATATCTCAGAACTGCCGGTTGATTTAAAAATGTCCTTTTTTAACGTCCCCTTTCCCTTAGACTAGTATTGTGTTAGGGGGCCTATTTAGACGTAAAACCATTCGAAACGAAACACAATGGTTAATAGCACGGCTTGGAAATATTTCAATAAGGATACGAAGTTCCGGTGAGTCTTTTCCAGGACTTGTTTATTTTTTATGAGATGGTAAAGGGGGGACTAAGAATGAGTCAGCGGGTAGGGCCATGGGAAATCTGAGAAATATTATCGGAAATGAGTGCAGAATTGAACTGACTAAGAAAACAGGATACAGTGCCCTCCCATGCCACTTATTAAGAAACACTTCCACCTGTAAATCAGTAATTAATAACGGATATCTGTATTGGTAATCTCCACCCAAACCACGTTCAATTCGAAAGCTGAAATGTCCTATTGTGCCAATTACCCTGGAGAGCAGTGGAGCTTATCCAGGTTTCATTAGCAAAATATGGAATATAATGTTTATACTAAAGACACTGTATATTCTCATAACAAAAATACTGTAAATTAGTATTAAAAATTCCTCATTGCTGAATACAATTCTTAAAATCAAGCAATACACACATTTTGGTCCTCTTCTTCAAAGTGACCTTACTCTTGGCACAGTGTATCAACCACACAGCCACACTGTGATTCTGCTGGAGTAAAGAAATCCAGGGACCAGTGAGTTTTGAGCATATCCCTGTCACCCCTCATCTACTCCAGGCCTACCACGGTTCAGTGCACTCTGTGTGTAGAGAGGTATGTAATTGAATGTTACCTATACCTTGCGCTGTCACTGTGAGCACTGAAACTCTATCCACTCACAAACAGCCTCCTCAGACCCATAGATATGTCAGTATGAGCATTGCTGCTTGGTTAATAATGGCTGTGATATATCTTGAACTTGATGGAATATACAGTAGCCTATGCAAAAACCTATTGCACTCTGGGAAAACCCCAAAAAGCACAATAGGGCTTCTTTAATCATCTCAATGCTAATGAGACAATCAATGCTGGTCTGCAGTTGTGAAAAGTGATTGACAGATGTGTAATAATTCCTGAGTTTAGACATCTTACCTGTATCTGATTGCTTTAAGTTCACTAGAGCAGTTTGTGAGTGATGTATCCGTTTTGGAAAGGTTTTCTAGTGCAACGTTCCCTCTGCCGTGAACCCCTGATGAGGGGATTTCTGTCAAACTCCCTCAGCTTTTATGTGACAATGAAATAATTTGTTGCAGAACATTTATCACCCTCCATTTGTTGCAGGATTCCTCCTCTCTTTCAGAATGTAATGGTTGCAAGAAAAAGGGGAATATGCAAGGCCTGTAAATGAAAGATGGTGTTTAACACAATGTGTGAGCTAGGAGACAACCTACGAAGGATTACACATTGTCATTCACTTCCCCATCTCACCTTGCAGTAGAGGGGCGTTTATTTGAATCCAGTCAATTATAGGGAGGGTACTTTCAAGAGGACATATTTCACTTGAATCAATAAATGTTCCAGCAAGAAGACCTCCGTGCTAGACTTTTAAAATGTGGATTATATATTTTTCTCCATAAAGTGTTTCATTTGAATAAATGGAATGACCTTAACGCGTTCTTCTCAATGCGTGTGGATATTGAAAACCTTCCATTTGTTAATGCTGGCAACTGTCTCTGTTTGAAATCCTAATTTGCTATAAATCATAAAGCGAGCTTATCGCCGACTGAGGAAATTGCAACAACCTTTACTTTTATGTTTCTGCCATATTTCCCCCTCTGAACTGCAGCTTTGGTAACAAGGAAAAGCAACAGCCTTCAGAGTGAAGCATGAGCTGCATTTAAGTGTGATATGCTATTAAGGGAAGTTGTCGCCCCTCCTGAGCAGCCAGTGTTAAAGATTTCTACTGGCTTAATGGGATTGCATCATGAAGAATTAATTCTGTGCAGAGCTAACATCAATGAGTGGAGGAAAGGTAGCCTAAATAAAGAGCTATGTCTTATCTGCTGTGGTAGGGATTGAAATGCATAGCACACCTGCTGGTAATAACTGCGGCAAGTGAGTTAATTTGGGGCTATTTGGTTCTTCACCGACTGTCCCAACACAAACAATGGCCATTGATTGGCTTTTGGGAATGTTAATGGTACATGTAATAGCTCTATTGTGTGTCCTTATCGGGCAAGCAGAAACACTCGCTCTCAGTCCATCTGCACTCTTGTTCTGAAGGCTCTCTGAGCATGAAAACGTCTTTGAGTGGCACTAAAGCAGAAGCCACTCCGAATGTACCGGATGTCGACGCAGTTAGCACAAAAATGTTAGAAGTCAGTTATCTACATGGAATTTAGCTGAGTCATAAAAGATGGGTTTGATATGTGTGTAGGTGAGTTTAATGAACAGCTGTGCAGGTACTTCTAGACAACAGAGACAATGTATACCCTTGGATCACAAACACACATACACGTAAATAACATTACCACAGGCAAAGAGAAGTCGTACTCTGGCTCAGACCGGATACGAACATGATTCAAGGAGTCACCTGGGAGTGTCATTTCTAAGTATCTCCAGGGGGACTCGCCTCAGGTAATCCATAAGCAATTATTCTGAGGAGACAACAGATAGACCTGTCATATCCGTTCTCCTCTGTGCAAATGCACTCAGGCAAGAACGAACGCCACCACAGGCGCGCACACACACCCACACATTTGCGCATCCGTATAGAAAAGCGCATCTCCCTCTCACCTTTTCTCCCTCCCTCCTCTCTCCTTCACACACACCTAATCTCACACATACTCTCCCAGCTCACACAAATTTGTGTTTTCTCTCCTTTCACGTTCTGTCTCCCCCTTGTCCCGGCCTACTCGTCTTCACACACCCACCAACATTCCTTTTTAATACACTTTAAGGAGCAATCGATTGATTTGAAACATAAGAAGTAAACCTGATCTCCTAATGAAATAATTACTCTCTTTATAACCAGACTCCACTCCTTGTCCCTCCAACAACCATCTGTAGTGTTTTACCTTGTACATTTTAAAGGATTTGTAATGCAATCATAGTTAAGAAGAAAGAATTTGGACGTATGGTTGATGGCGAGTTCCCCTTAAGGTAAACCAACCTCCTGTAAATTAGAATGAATATTTCCGATGACAGCTGAGCACTAAACCAAATCTACTCACGTCTCAGTCCCTCGATAGGTCTAAAAATCAATTTGTTTGTCTCAAGTACTAAAGTAAAAGAACACAAGCACAAACACACGTACAGCCGTGTTTGTTCTTCCACCTTGTCGAGTCAGACGTGCTCTCTGGTACTTTCCTTGTAAAGAATCCAAGGCGATGCATTGCTGACACAACTCCACCATGAATCTTAAAAAGAGAGATGAAACACACATGAGTCCTTGAAGGACCTGCACACTGCCCCGCTAGCTGTCTGACTCTTAGTTTGGACTTATTCAAGGGGGAAATGAGCAGAAATGGCTCAAACACCTAGCTATCACCCTGTCTGTGTCTGCTACCTTTTAATTCTCGCCTTTATCGTTTGTCGTCGCTTGGTTGCTTCCCTCTCTTGTCTCCCTTATATATTTTTTTTCCAATTACTTGAGTGCACAAAAGCCCTTGCCCATTTGGAGCGCAATAAATTATCGTCTCCTAATTAGGCCGGGAGGCGGTAAAAGCATGTCCGTCCAAGTTTGTTTCAACCTCACTGAAGATTTTATGATTGAAAGGTGCAAACTAATTGGATTCATGACTGGCTGTCGGGATAAAATTGCTAGAATATCAAAGAGGGATTGAGTGAATGATTGTGAAGGCCGGTATATAAATACAGTGTGTGGGTGAGTTTTAAGAGAAGACATACAGATTGCGAGAGAGCCGGGAGATGGAAGAGGATGTAAGGAAATGGAAATCAAGGATATGGGTTCGTACATACAGTACAGCAACGAGATGAAGAAATTGTTTTGCAGCTTGTTGAGAGTGTAACTTTTTACTTCCTGGCTGAACTTTCCTAAAACATTAAGCAAGTGATCATTCCTTCCTTTGGGCCTTAATTGTGCCCCAACACTTCTTTGATCAATAAACCAAATTGTTTATCACAAAAGCCTTTGGTGCCCCGTCTGGTGCAAAAGATTAGAATGCAAGGCAGGGGCATACATAGCAAGTTTCTGATTTAGATCAATGCAATAAGGACGAAATTAGTGGCCCAATTCACAAGATGCTAAAAGGGGGTTTGGCATGAACTGGGTATGGTTATGTGTCATTTGGAAGGTAGGGGGAACATAAGGAGAGTCCTGATAAGAAGCTGCGCCAGAACTCATTCTCATTCACAACCCTATATCTGTCTGCTCGACGGGACTCACACTATTGTGGGAGCATGGAGCGGTTGTTGAGCTATGGGTTGCAAGTCACGAGCACCATACCGGAATGGATAACACATTTGTTGAATTGCATTGATTTGTGGTAAGGCTTAGTGATGCTAAAAGCTGGGATGAACAGGCAACAATGGGATACCTGCTAACTCCAAATCCCCCAACAGCTAGCCTGTAATTAGCACAGGCTGGATGAAGGCTAATTGCGGGCTAAAGCTTCCATTTGAGCTTTCTACCCCAACATGCAGGGGGGAAAGACAGCCTTCTTGGAGGATTGTCTTGAGGTCAACTGTAGGTTACACTGTCCAGACAGCTTCTGGGCCCCTGTGGCTACTCCACCTCCTCACAGAAGAGGCCCAACTAGCAGCTAAAAGCCTTGCAGCAGCCTCCCAGATGTACTTAAGCCAAGTGAGCGGGGCCACTCTGAATCCAGACCAGGCCCTGAAGAGACAGCAGCCTGGCCCTCACAGATGTCAGCCAATGTCCTGGTCTCTTGCGATAGCAACAGACGCTGACCGGATAGGGGGAACAGGTTTGTGATAGCTAGAAATGCCATTATTGACTAGCTATAATGGCGAATCTCTGATGTAAACAAGCAACAGACATGCTTTGTCTGACTGTTAGTCACAATAGCTAATAACATTTGCTGTGTTCTTAAAATAACTACGTACAATTAGCCTGTGAGGGCAAGTTGACATACACACTCAGTATTGAGCCTGAATGTTGTTTAGGAATAAAATGAAATGACCAACAACCCTTCTGATTGCATATTGATCTCTACAAAACACTCGTGAAACATTACGACTACAGTCACGCCTACCAGACGTTTTCTGGTAACTGTTCTCTGCCCACGTTAAAATAGATACAGCCATGGCTTTTATCACTGCAATAGCTTGTGAGTAACAGTCTCCCAACCAAATTGAGGATTTAACAGATAGTGATTTGAAGAGAACGCTTGATGGAGGTCCAAATGAATTACTGACACAAGATCTGCCCGCATTTCATTTATGGATTTGTCCCATTTAAGTGTAATACAGTTGAAATCAGTAAGCATGAGGAGATGAGATATGACATGATAAATGGACATGATCGATTTTTGTTTTCGAAAGCCAGACCAGAGGCCTCAGCAATATTGAAATGCACGACTATACTGTAGATTACCATGGATAACAATCAATTGATTTGTCTGCTTGGAAAAGGCATCTTTCTTTGACACAAATGCACTGACACACACTCACATCTCCCAAGTCTAGCCTCAGCAGGGAGAAGTTCAACAATCATTCTCTTTCCAATTACTGTTCATTATCCAATGGCATTTATGTGGGCTGCTTGTTTGCTTATTTTCTGAATCCGAACAGTGACATCTGCTGGGCATTGAGAGGATTGAATTTATTTATGCCACAGGACAGCATGGAGGGACAATCTTTGGCATAGCCCATCAGATATGCTTTCAGATTTCTATCTAATTAATCCATGACAGTTATACATTTTCCTTTATGTCTTTAACATATGGATAGCATGCATCTGGTGAACGGAGAGGGGCGGAAGTAACACAGTCGGTTGCTGCATGAAAGCATTTTTGTGTACAGTAGTTGTCCTATTAAAATATGCTATATGTTACATTCGTGCTTCTTGAAATCTGTTATGTAGAACAAGCAAATGTCCTTAAGAATTAAAAAAAGAACGGACACATGTAGCAGCTGCAGGTGTTTCAGCTCCTGGTGCTAAGAGGGGACAGGTGACTCTGGCTTGATTACTGATTTGAGGCACCAACTGACAAGAACAACACCGTGTGCTGTGTTTAGGTAACATGCTAAATGCTTTTCATGATGAATCCTTCAATCTGCGTCCAGTGAGGAATGTCTACTTGCAGAGGGGCCTTTCTACTTTTTGAGAGACTCTGATTCTCTGTTACAGTGGGGACTGCAGACTCAGAGACCGCTGTGGGACACGGAGGCCAATCAGACCGGCTCAATGGGACAACCTTCAGACCGGTGAGTACAGTAACTCATTGTACTCATTGAACAGATGTGTGTTAGCAGCCCCTGTGTGTTTGTGTGGACTCAGCTGAGTGTGAAGTTGCTTGATGCCGTGTGACTGTGGCTACATTGTTGTTCTCTGCTTTGTTGATGTTTAATTCTGCTGCAGTCTCATTTTTTATTCATGTTCAATAATACTTGCTTGCCCTGTGGTGTTCGCGGCTGGTTTTATTTATTGCTGATCTTTTGATCTTTTGTAATTTATTATTGTTGATTCTAGAGGAACCTTATTGTAGTCAGTTGAATGATGGCTGCATAGAGGGACTTTGTTGTTGGATTACTTTTGTCAACAGATGAGAGTGCTAGCAACTATTTGCATTTGTGTGTGGCTTAATTACTTTCTGTTTTTGCATATGTTTTTTCTATTATGCACGATCTCTGCGTTGCCTGCTGTTGACTATATGAGTGTCATATCTAATGAATGTGGCTTGACAAAGCTTGTAGCACCCGCCGTGGCTCTTTTATTTATCTCTGTCAGGTGTATGCACAGGTTGCAAACATATCATTGGTTGTTAGTTTGTGGTGGGATGCTATTCTTCATATTGACATTCAATGCTATTTACTTTTCACCCTAAACATTAATATAATGTATTCAGAAAACATTTGAACTGATATTGTAGCACTCTTTCCATTCTTGATAAGGAATGATCATAATTCTGTGTGCTCAAAACTGTTTGGTTTCGTAGCACTTTTTTATCCAAGCAGAGCAGTTAGTCTGAGGATCCAAAATATCTGAGAAAGCTTTGTGTTATCGTTGTCTTCACGGTGCTTTTAGAACAAAAATCTGTCCCATTTACCAGATCTAATCCTGAGGGAGTTTCTATTATAGCTTCTCTGCTGATGCAGCAATTATCTTTATGCTGGAGATTTGTCCAGAGTAGCTTCAAATACATGAGTTTGTTTACCACATATACTGTAAATCAGAGCCAGGAGGGCCCATACAATGCATGCAGAGCTCCTCTGGGAGCAGAGACACTGTGTCTTCTTGAAGTCTCTCTCCATGCTGTGGCTCGGCTGTTAAAATCCTCTGGGGACGGCAGAGCTTCCAGGCTGCCCTTACAAGTGCAGTAGCAGTGGTAGCAGCACAAATGGCGGTGTACAAAAGTGGGTCAGTGTTTGCCTAAAGGAGAGTGGAAGGTCAGTGGTTCAAACTCCAAGATCCATTGGGAAAAACTGAATGACTAACAGTTTCTGCTTCTTGCTTAAGAAGGTGCCCTTGAGGCAAAAAAAAAAAGAAGGCCTGAGCTCTTTAAGCTGCTCGAACGTCACAGCTCTCAAGTGTGAATATAGTGTTGCTATGTCATTGTATTTGAACCTAGGTGGTGCAGAGGAAACAACACACGAGCTCAGCAATCCTCCCCCTGGCAAAGGTTTGGCTTTATATAATAGTTCTCAACCTTTGCATTACATGTTGGCCGAACAGCAAAATCCCAAGGGACATTGAGTTACTGTATCGATTTGTTTAAATGTCATACAAAGTCTTGCATGTGAACACGAAAGGGTCAGTCAGCACATTTCACTGTAGCTCAAATCGGATCCAGTTGGTGGAGAAGGTTAGAATTTAGGGGCCAGAGCAATTGTATTTTTGTATTTTAAAAGGATGGGTTGTTTCACAATCTGAAGGCGTACCTCTTTTTAGACAAGGAATTCGTTATCTCATGCCAAGGGAACACCGTGTCACTTAAGAACAGATCTGTGGCATATTGTATAGTCTCAGAGGCAAGTCTTCAGAAGATAATTGCTCTCTATGGACCAAACATCAAGAAATGACACCATTTGTGCTGGGATTGGTATAGTTAGAGAAGCGCAGATGGCCTAATATTGTGATTTATACAATACAGCTTCATCAAGTAGCCAAGAAAAGTGCCAATATGACTTTGTGTACTGCACCTCATTGAGTGACTACTTTCTTCTCCACTAATGACAGGTATCAAAGCTTTGAAACAAACAGTCCAGTCTTGTATGAACACTGAACGCCTCGCCATCATTAGGGGAAGGTGACATTTGTTCTTGGGTCTTTTTATATTTCTACCTCAGTAGAGTAGTTAACTTGATAAACTGAACCTCGTCTTCTCTTGTGAACTGCACGCGCTGAGGTGTGACATTAGCATTTGTCTGTGGAAGTACAGATGCTCTCGAGTGATTCAATGCCTCTCTTCTTTTGTACTTAAAGTATGGTAATACAAAACATAATTACATCAACTCCTGGGAAGTGATGATTAGAGCCCACTTTGCGAGATGAATCTACGAAATCTAGTCCATTGTTAAACATGTCAGAGTGGTTTTGTGAATGGGGCGAAGTTTCTATGTGGGATGTGAGAATTGCTTCCTTTGTCCCCCAGAAAGAAAACGGACAGGTCTGCTGGCATTTAACCCCGCCCTGCTTTATGAGGTTGACTCCTGACATTCTCACACCGTAAACAATTGCACAATCTAATGTGAAAAGGAACAACGTTTATTTTTGACCTTCTCATAGACTTATCTCCGACGACAGCGATGCAAGCTCTCATATCCTGTTTTCCATCAAAATGTCCACAGAGACGGAACAATACAACACCGTGGTCATACAGTTACAAATTGAAACATTAAATTAAGCACTACATATTCGTATCGGATACAATGAAATCATACAGTTCAATTCATTTCCAGAGGATACTCTTCATACTTTTTATGTGTACCAGGTATTGAAACATTTAGAAATACAACCAAAGCTTTGTATTAACACTGAGGAGCGCCTTTTGTTGCCTCTGTTCAACATAATTATATATATAACACTTTTCAATCATAGCACGTCGTATTAACAATATCCCCTTTTGTTATAGGGGTCTAACAATGGCTGAATATCATGTATGTCCCTTTTTTGAAGTAGCCAGCCAATGAGTGAAGAGTGACCCTACTGACATCATCAATGTGCGACAGGTCTGAGAACAGCCGCCTGTGCATGGCTCTGTCAACAAAGTGAGGTATAATTCAACCTTTTTAAAGAATAATCTGCATGTAGATTTCATCAGAAGACCTCAGTGTAAAAATGAAATGTAAAATGTAGTATTTAGATAATGGGAAGACACTATTCAAAAAAGTAAAAAATGAATGAAGCTGGCACACTCAAACTATTAAACAGGAATATGCTTGTTTGATAGAAAAGTGAGAAAGACCCAATGTGCATTTTACCCCTCAGCTCAACTTGCAGAGCCTAATGGCTGGAATTGTCTGGCTGCTAAAAAAAGAAAATGAACACAATGAATCAAACAGAACACAACACTGTCCAAATATAATGCATGTTAATTGCACCAAAATGAATAAAGTAGGAACAATGTGCAAAAACAAGGTCTACATGTAAGGGAATCATCCATTTAATATTAGCATACGTCTATTTCTTCTTCTGTGGTTTTGAAAAATATGTTTTTAACTTATGTAAAACTTATGTAAAGACATCTTGACAGACAGTAATGGCTACTTTGGTTCCTTTATAATAAACAAGGAGAAGATAAGGGGAGATTTGCGACACATTTACAAAATATACATCTGTCCCTTCGCCGTGTGTGTGTGTGTGTGTGTGTGTGTGTGTGTGTGTGTGTGTGTGTGTGTGTGTGTGTGTGTGTGTGTGTGTGTGTGTGTGTGTGTGTGTGTGTGTGTGTGTGTGTGTGTGTGTGTGTGTGTGTGTGTGTGTGTGTGTGTGTGTGTGTGTGTGTGTGTGTGTGTGTGTGTGTGTGTGTGTGTGTGTGTGTGTGTGTGTGTGTGTGTGTGTGTGTGTGTCCTAGTTGCCATGGTACAAATGCACCCATCGTGGCCCAAAGTGCCTTAGAGTAGGAATGTCTGGCTCAGCTTCGTCCCTTTCCTGGTCCTCCTGGATCGAAATGCTGCTCCCTATCAATCTGTCTTGAGTCAAACAATACATGAACCAGAGCTATATATGCTATAAGAAATCAACTGAAAATCACATGAGAAGCTTGGTAAGACATCACTAGGTCATTTTTGCACAACTGGTATTTTAATTATTTGGATAGAGAGACTGATTTCAAATGTATTGTTGTATTTCCTCTAGGTGCAAACATGTAATATAACGAGAGCAAATCTGATTTGAAAACATGGGATACTCTTCAATTCTCTATCCAAAGATGATCATTTCCACAAGTCCTACCCTTTAACAAAAATAACGTCCAAGTTCATTCGTATATATTCTCGCCAGTCCGTAGACTTCAGTTGTCGAGCTCCAGCCCCTCGAGGTGGTCCGGGATGGGTAGGCCGGACAGAATCGTCAGACACTTATTCCACACGTTGAACACGGGGCACACGGGCTGCACGAAGGACACGTGGAAGGTGTGCAGATGCTGGGAGCCCACGGCGTCGTAGAAGCTCACGGTGCCGACGTCGTAGTCCAACAGGATCCCGACGCGCCGCAGGTGGGGCGAGGGCTCGATGGCCAGCTCCTTGCTGTTGTGGCGAACCACCCAGGAGTTGTTGCAGCGGCAGAGCACCCAGGAGGCCGGGTTCTTGCCGATCCACTCGTGCTTCGGAGCTGATTTGTAGGCAATACCCACAGCGTACCTGAGAGGGAAGGGAATACTCTGTGAAGCTTTACTCAAACAACCCCCCAAACTCTCAATAGAAAGGTTTGGATCTGTTAAACTCACCATGTGCTCCCTCCGATCAAAGCCTCCCAGTAGTGGCGGCCGCTGTCGATGTAGACGTTCCCCACCACGCCGTAGCTGTTCTGGCTGGTGAAGCGCTCCTGGCTGTGGCCCTTCTTGGACGTGGTTTCGTCGCGCTCCACCGTCAGGTTGTCGTGGGACACCTTCAGCTTCTTGTGGGCCGATTTGGGGTCCAGCTTGAAGGGCTGGCCTTGTGGAGGAGAAAGCGATCGGAAACATTAGAAACATGCTTACACAGAAAAGCTCATTTATGTTCCCATATCCATAATATCTTAAACAAAACACTTGTAGTTTATATTATAGTAACGGTTGACCCGATATGGAGTGGTCTTGTGCTTACTGTTGGTCTTCAGAGTCCCCGGCTCGCTGCTCCTGCTTCCTGCTTGGTTAATAGCCTTGACAACGAAGATATACTTGGTGCCGCTCTGCAGACCGTGCACCGTGTAGTGGTTCTGCTTGATGTTGGGAACAATCATCCAGCTCTCCAAAGAGTTACACAGACCTGGGGAGAGAGGGGAGAGGAGGGTGAGATAAGGAGAACGAGGCACACATGACAGGGAGGGGAGACTCTGTGCAGTCAGTTCATTCGCTAAGAAATCCTATTTTTTACCCTAAGATAATTTATTTACTTCAGAATGCCCCTGATGTACAGTACAGTGGCGTGAGAGCATGGTGTACTCAGTGATCCGTGGTGTGCGAGCCTGTGGCAGTGGGTACAGGTGAGAGGGTGTGAAAAGGCACAAGAGGAAACCTTTCACACCTCGTTGGCTTCATGGCTGCACTGTGCTCACTCAGGTTTATGTGGGTCATTTAGCATGTGTTTCATTATAACTGCAGTACAACATCCTAATGATTGCATGTATGTATGCATGTTCATGTCATGGCTGTGTTCCCCCGAGGAAGGCAATCTGTTTTGTTGGCCACACAGAAGTTAAGAATCTTTCATAACCAGCAGCCTCAGTTTTCCTTTCTTACAATGCTACTCAAGAACTTTCAAGAACTTTCAAGAAAGGATGCCACTTGTTGGCTTCTCTTCTCATGTTGTAAGCAGTGTCTTAAGATATTTTATATAATATGTTTTTGTGGAGTAGAATATCAGCCTGAACATAACAGATTGTATGTCATGATTTAAAGATGTTTCCTTTCTGGTTCCTAGTCGAATCATGTGTGATAAAGGCATGCATTTAAAGTAACTACTGCTGCTATTTCTACTGGTATACTCTGAAAGACCTAAATGAAATACATTGTGATCACACACGTAGTGATAGACTCACAGGGACTCTAATTAAGATAACTGTGCTTAACAATTACACTTAAGCATGTTGTTTCTGTGTTTTTATTAAATCAACCTTTTTCCCTTCTCATTGAGTGATTCATCTGAGGGGGGGATTTTCTGGCGTGTGACTCGGATGCCAACACTCTGACATTATGGGATGTGGAAACATAAGGTGAGAGAAATCAAAGCGTCCCGGTGAACGGAAAGAGACAGGGATGTGAACGTGAGAGAGGCAAGAAAGGGAAATGTCACGTTCGCTTAATAGCTGTCTGTTCCAAACATCCTTTAAACTAGGTAAAGTAATGACAAGAAGATGCAAAGATGTTAGCATAGTTTCCAACTGTGCCATTTAAACATGGAGCATGCTGACGTAAGATCTTATCTACACCCATTTGAATTATCTGCTTATCTGTCGAACCACATCCTCCTTTCATCTGTCACTGGCTACAGTCCATTGATGTGTGACAACATCAGAGGGTGAGAGTGGCATAGAGGCTGCAGGCTTCACTTCAGGAGGTTCCACTTCCACCGCTACCTTGGCTTTTAGTGAAGCACTTCAACTCAGCTGCCTTAGGGGAGCTCGTGGCCACAAGTAGAGCGGCATGATTGTACTTACAGACCTCAGATCTGTAAAAAAGTATTTAAATGGTAAAAGAAAAGTCTGTAGAGGATATTTTTATAAATATTAAAATGCAAGGTGTGGGACAACGGCCAGTCCACTAGATCCATGTTGTTTTAAAGGGGCCCAATTGAGCTCTTTGGGGTTCTCCCTTACCTGGCGTGTGTTATATAGGTTTGTGTGCATGTCAATGGTCTGCAAAGGCTAACCGGTTGAGCAATCACTACAGAGCCGACCAGCTAACAAATCAGAGCAGACTGGAATCTGGTTTCAGACAGAGGGTGAAAAGAGGTGCTGCAGCTTGTTGAACATTAAAGCATGGAGACATGTCACAGTAGAGGTACTTACTGGCAATGTTAGACTGTCCAGTAAAGATAGCATACTGCAGCTCGTAGGATACCACCGTGAACTCATCATCAGACGTCCAGTGGACAGAGATGGTGTCGTAGGACGCCGTGCACAACTCTTCCCGTATGCACGGAGCATTCGGAGCTGTAGAGAGTGAGAACAAGGAAAGTCATCGAACAAGATCTAATGCTTATCATTTCTATTGAACATAGTTGCAAATTCTAATATTACAAAATGCTCACATCGAGTAGCCCCAATTAACCTCGTACGTTTTCATTTATGAGTGCAAAAGCTTCATTACACAGCGGACTGAAGTGTTCTTTCCACTAGAGTGGTAGGTTGAGCAATTAAAGCGTTGAGGAAGAGAAACAATCAAATATTCACTTAAACGTCTCACGTCAAGGCAGCGGTGAGAGTAAACATCCTTGTTGTTACATAAGCTTTCTTCCACTCGTGTGTCCGCTATGCATATGTTCTAGTTGTTTTGGGGGGAAAAGAAAACTTGTATTCACAAAACTTCTACCAGAGAGAGAGTGGACTGAAGTAAGATACAAAGGCAAGCCCAAATTGATTGTAAAGCCACTTCCTATCTCTTTCTGTGTCTGTCACTCTCCCCCTCTCCCGACCCCTCTGCCATGAGTGGCTGCACATAGTGGAGTGATTCACTTAGTGAAAAGGCCCTCCAGCGAAGCCCTCATGCGTCGCAGAGAATAAATATGAGCCAGCCATTTTCACAGTCCTTCAAATCCACTACACACGATGCCTTGTATTTGTCCCCGCGTCGCGCTCATAATTCACGCCGTGACATTTTGATGGGTCCTCGCAAATGGGACGTCGGAAATTAATGTTGAAAATTAATTTTTTGAGTTAATGGGCGGGGGCCTGCTCCTTCAAACACAGTGCTTGAAGATGGCAGAGACTTCAAATATATGAAAGAAAAACAAAGTGTGTTTTTTTAAAAGCCGGTGTAGAAGTTTGATTAAAGGCTTGTTTGGTTTTATGGTCAACGAGGAATGGAATAAAGGGCCAGCTATAGATCAGACAAAAAGTATTACTTGCTTTGGATTCATTTTTGCCGAAAAATAAAGAAAGCCTTTACGATGTTTGAGAATTAAAAAGCCCATTCACTTTGACTTCTATTAATTAAAATCAAACAAGAAATGACTTTGATTCAAACACAAAGGTTTACCAGTAAGGTAATCCAGACTTTCCAGCAGCTTCTTCTCTCTGGTGAAGTCCAGGGCGACCGTGTCGAAGGTGTCCGTTAGGTGTATCTCAGGGATCAGCACTTGAGTTGAAGCTGATGCCATGGAAACCCTAGATCATAGAAACAAGGACGTTTAGCATGCTTATCCGATGAATTAAGAAACAGTCTTAACAAACTCCTCAAAAGTTGAATTAAATCAGCCTCTGTTTCTGAAAGAATACTGTTGTTCGAAGGACATGATTATTTCTTTTCTATTTCAGTCACTCCTGAGGATGCACATAATGGACACCAAGTGTTGTTCTCAGCTGCCAAATTAATTAGTCAGAAAGCTTGAGGAGGGGGTGGAATAAGATTATGTTAAATTAAAGATGGCTTCCCAACTTTAAAGTGTTGGCTCGTGGGGAATTCAAGCACAAAAAGTACTTCGAAAGTGCACTCTTTACCCTATCCTTAAAAGTTTGCAGAATAATATCACTGTGTGTGGGCTCTCTGACCTCTCGTTGATGCACTTGGCGGTCTGCAGGAAGCGAGCGTGGTCAGTTTCTTTCAGCGTCTGATCGGCCTGCGTGATGAGGGCCGAGGACCTCTCGATGCACTGCTTGCAGTTGGAGATCTGTTGGGCGAGCTTCCGAATCCTTTGTGTCTGGAGAGACAGGGATCCAAATAATCAAACCAAGAACGCATGACAACCGGGGTGGGGTTGATTAACGATGAGAACATAATCAGAGCAGATGACAGGAAATCACCCCAGAGAATAAGGTTTCATTGCTACAAGATGACAGATGTTAACATTTCCAAGTCACACACAAAAGGTGGCATGATGCACATAGTCTTCATGTTTTCTTAATGCTATGAACGTTAAAGGTGGTGATTTATAGCAAAGGGCATGAGGGCGTATAGTGTTCAGTGTCACAGACTGAGGCTCATATGTTCTGGCCTTCCTTCTTGTTTTCTGTTTTCTGAGGTTTTGTATAAAAGGTTTCTTTTCAGTCTACGTGAAACAGACACTTCAAGGTTACCTCTTTCTCTCGATGTTGTGGAGAAAGTAAGAGGGGCTATGGTTGTGATTGCACGTCTAAGCTTCATGAGATTGAATAGGAAACAGTAAGGAGTGGGTTAAGCTTCTCCCATGTCCGTGCTGATACCTGATTTTCATGGCGTGACGATGTTTCTATTGCACGCAAATCTGGGAATTCATTTCCCCTCGTTTAACCCCCCCCGGTTTCATTCCTTTCTCGCTACAGTATGAGCGGAGATGCAAAGAGACAGATTGAGGTCAGTGACTGGGTTGAGGTTAAAGGACTTTTGATCAGCAGTTTGGCTGCTAGATAACCCAAAGCACTGTCACTATCTAAATCCATTGCCCTCATTGTGTTGGATTGAAACTAAAAAAATAGCAATTTGAGTTTGTATTGATCTCAATTGAACACTCAACAAACAAGCTTTTGTAGATATCTGTCGGACTAAAAATAAATAAGTGATAGAAAAAGTCAAGTGCAAATGACACAATGGAAATCAATCCCTCGTGGGTCTCTTATTAGATGCAGCTTTCAAGAGAAACATATCCGGGTTTGTAATACACGTGCTGTCCCATATGTTCTAGTTTTGGCCGGTCTGAGAGTTTCTCCCTTCTGTTCGCAGCGAAACGGAAGGGGTTTGAATTTGAGGCAGCTGAACAGTTTGCCGTCTGCTCACCATAGAAGGTCAAGTGGCTGTAACAAAGTATTGCAATAGACGGATAAATGGGTTCTGATGGTGACTTGGAGTGCTTTCAACGCACATGGGATGCAATAGTGAGGAACAAAGAGGATGACATTAGCAGTCTGTTGCAATCCAATCTTTTGACTGTGAATGCCACGCTCTGATTTGGAGCTCATTTGGACATTTCATTGTATCCAAGCAGGAATATAGCAAATCGTCCCATTGATGATAATTAAATGTGAGGAAATGAATTAATGTTGTTTGTCGTGGGACAGGAAATCAACAAGACTGCATGGAAGCCTTTAAAGAGATGACACGTTGTAGTCACAGCTAAGAAAGGATATGAAAGTGAAATGTGGGTATAAATTAGACAGAAAAGCGAAATAAATGTCATCCCTCGCCCCCCGTGTTCACCTCACCTTCCCCTCCTTGATCTTGCTCCCGATGATCTGCCTCCTCTGCTGGATAATTTCGATCAGGACATCACACTCCTCCAGGAGCTTGCCCTCCTGACGGGACGCGTTCACCTGAGAACCAATTCACACACAGAGCATTGACTAAAGGAAGAAACTGATGGATGCTGCGAACAGAGAGCGATATACACATTTAGTGGCTATGCAACGTGTCGGCCGAGGGACAGGATGTCATTTCCATCCGTACTTGAGGAAGACGAGCTATATTCAGCCATTTTGTCTCCCGCTGGCTGGAGGGATGAGTGACAAGTAAAGTAAGCAGGAAGAGAGCAGACATGACACTCAGGAATATGCAGAAGAACCAGTGTGGGACTAAAATAGAATTTAATAGGTTGCATTTTATTTTTAAATGACCTTTGTGAGGCTCTAGAGCTGTCAGTCTCCCAGTTTTAGTGTTAGCCACTCGTCCACCATTAGATGGAAAGGAATTTGATTGTTTATAATTGTACCATCATCGATTTCCAATGACATTATGTAATTTTTGCCTGACTGACCATCTTATTAGGGCTTGTTTTTTGGGGGAAAATAGGCAAAGAAGTAGCTTTTTTTTCCATGGTAGACATTTTGTAGTTTGGAAATAATAGTGTTTTGTAATGAAACATTTATCATTGTTCACATTATCCGATAAAAACAAGATTAAAATTCAATCTTTGTTATAAATTCACGTCTTAAGGTTGCAAAAACGTTGAAATGTAGAAACTGATTTTATAGCTAAAGTCTATTGCTGTCGTAACTTTATATTAAAGGGTATTAAACGTGGTGGCAGTGGGTTCAAACCCAACAATGATGGCAATGAAACTTAATGGAAAAGGTTTCATTTAGTTGGAAGGTGTTTGGGAAAGTGCCGTGCTGATTTTATCCAGGGTTGTTTTGCCATGAGGGTCTTTTAGAGGAAAACCAGCATGCAGCTGCATTCTGCGGGGTGTTTGATTCACTTGGAGCCTTTACAGTGTGCTATAAAAGCTGTTCAAATGCAATTATAAGACTGCAGGTCCTACCATAATGTGCACTTTCTCATTTTGGTCATTTCCTAGTGCTCCTTTCAGCACCTTGTAAAGTGTGTTCTTCTCGCTGTGGTAAAGCGATAGCACGGGGAGCAATGAAAGTGAAGTCTGCAGTGAGTGTTGCCAAGCCACCAAGTTATTCATACGCTCTCTGTTACACACACGCATGTTGACAGGTGTTTTAATAATGACATCACGGGGAGTCGTTTGCCTTTCCTACACCGAGCCAAACAAGGGCTGGACAGGACATCCTCAATATCCTCAGCGTGGCCTTTTAAAACGTCATTTATGTGCTTTTCTAGGCCTGTGTTGCCAAGAGAAACAATTTGCCACCTGGATTACAAAGCTTTCAGTATGTGAAGACGTGCTAAGCCGTATAATGGAACCGCCAGTGCATCTGCTTTTCAACACTGCTAATTGGAGCCTCCGATGTTATTGTGACAGCTCCTGGGAAGCTGGAGATGTTAAACGGCTTACTCTGTGAAAAACATGTATATATGTCTTTGTGGCATGTTGAACACATTTAACATACTTTATACAAATCTTAATATATTGGGCTTCCAGGGTATGAAGCCTCTTATAGACCTTTGGGTCATCAAAAGCTCCCAACTAAACTAGATCTGAAGGGAAAGTATTCTTTGCTGATTCACTTTGCCTGACATTCTATTATTAAAAACGAAATATGAATAAACATGACGTCCTCCAATATTGCTCATCTGACTGGAACCACCGCCCACAAGGCTGCAAGGACAAACACACACACACACACACACACACACACACACACACACACACACACACACACACACACACACACACACACACACACACACACACACACACACACACACACACTGTGGTCACTTCTCATACAAATCATTCCAGTAAAAACTAATATTTTAACATTTAGACAAAGAGTGTTAAACCTTATAGTAGTCGATCTGTGAGTAATTGGTTGATGCACTAGAATTATTAAGTAGCCACACACACAAACACACACACACACACACACACACACACACACACGCACACGCACGTGCACACACATGCACGCATACACACACACACACACACACACACACACACACACACACACACACACACACACACACACACACACACACACACACATATTCTCACACACTCACACACACACACACACACACACACACACACACACACACACACACACACACACACACACACACACACACACACACACACACACACACACACACACACAGTGTTTTACCAAAGTAAGTGCAAAGATGGGCAGAGCCCTCTGGATCATGTGAACAGTATGATAGATTGCTCCCTGGTAGAGATATTACGTGATTAATTTAGTCACAGAAACTCACACACACACACACACACACACACACACACACACACACACACACACACACACACACACACACACACACACACACACACACACACACACACACACACATTCATAAATGACTCAGTCCTCCAGGATATGCAAAGTTCTTGAAAGGCACCCAACTTCACTAGTCCAATATATTTAGTGACACGATGTGTGTTTTCTACGACGTTAAGCCAGAGACCTCAGCTGTGTGACTTTGCTCCAGTGTAAGCATTCATTTCCCCTCACTTGGAATCAGTTGCATTACAGACACTGACAACTGCTGCATTTGACCCATATTTGACCATTTGTGATTATATAATGGATTGGATTCAAACAAGATGGATATGTTTGAACATGATTAACAGTGTGAATTGAAACAACAGTGGTTAGGTTTCGGCAAACAAAAGACTTGGTTACGAAAAATCATGTTCTCAGGTAAAATGAGTTTAAAAGAAGTTTAAACAAGCTAACATGTCGTTCGTTTTACACAGGCACCGACAAAGGCCTTCTGGGTAAATAGTCCTGTCTGTGTTGGTAGTTTGTTGCTCATTTCATATGATACACCATCTAAATGTCAGTTTTTATATTAGCATAGTGCGATTGATCCACATGTTGCCAGCAATACAGAAAAGCCAGGATTTCAAATGGTGTGGTGCGGAAGAATTCAATTGTGGCTATAGTTATAGTTTTCCTTTCTAAGTTTGACTGAACAATGGTGCTTTTTTCATTTGACAACAAATGGAGTCTCAGAAATGTCAGAAAGTGTCAGGAGCAAACTCCAGAGCAGCTTTGGGGACGATGTGAAATATTCAGCAAGCTGTCGGTGCGATGCTTTTACTGTGTGGAGCCTCTTTTAATCCCAGTCACATTCACGCATGTCATGGAGAGCTGCAGGTTTTTATGCATTTTTATGATCGCCACCAAGTTCCATCCTCTACTCGTGCAATAGGTCTTTTCTCACCCACACAGTACACAAGCTACGGTGTGTGTAACGCTCTGACCATAATGCAATGGGGGAAAATGGGTCAAGTTCTGCTCTCTCTTAAAAGCATTATTTTAACATTTTATTTATTTGATATGACCTCTTTTCCCTCGCTTTCGAGTCAGTTTGAGCTGTTTTATCGATTGTTATGCTTTTATTTGTCTGTCCATAGCCCTTATGTGCCTTATGTATCTATTCTTATGTGTGCCTTTTATTTATTATTGCAATATTATATTGTATTATAATGTTATGTCTGCTGTGAAGCACTTCTGTAAAACCCTCTGTTTGAATATGTGCTATATAAATCAAGTGGATTGGATTATTTATACATTTCAGATTTTTTAAGTGAAGTGTGTCCTTTTTGTTTTTTTGTATTTCAAATGACTGCACTATAAACATTTAAGCAGGATGGTGACACTGAAAGATACAAAATAAATTGCATTCAAGGAAAACGTTTTTAAATCTGCTTAATAAATCACAATCCTCTCTGCTTGTAGTTTCTATATGGCCTGCCATACAGAGAGGCTGCCCTCTATTACTTCTAAGCCAAGATGTCAGTGCGTTTTAACCCTGTGGCAGTGCTTTATTTAAAGCTCCTTAGTGGGCCAGCGTAACATGAACAGACAGGCTGTACACTGAATTCCCTTCAGTAACGCTAAACCCACACTTAATAATACAAATATTTGACAAAACCAGTTGCTTTACAAATATTTTTTGAATGGAATCATTATTTCTTAGAGTTTTAATGTTGTGGCTAACCGTTGGCTAAATAATGTCAATTACGTCAAGTAAAATAGGAGATGTCCGTGTAGAATTAAAACTATTTCTATGTTTTGTATATAAAAGTATTTAAATAATAGTTGTTAAAGTAAACATACAATAGCAGTAGTGCACTTAGAGGACTCACCTCTACATGTTGACAAGTCTGGATCAGTTTCCCCATGATAGACTCCAGCTCGTTGTTCCTCTTGATCAAATTGCTCAGGTTGGAGTCCAGGGCTTGCTGTGGCAAACACAAAACAACACAGAGTGAGAAAGTAAAAAAATAAATAGCTGGGAAATAAATGCAAAGGAACAGACGTGGAAGGCAGAGTCGTAAATCAAAGGAAGTGGGAAAAAGCAACCGATTCCCCCGCTTTAGGTTTTTCTGCTTACACAAGAAGTTGTAAGAAAACCTCAGGTGATGCATCAACAAAGTTCAACAGCAAGTGGAAAACAACGAAACAAGATCAATTGATCAAAGAATATTTGATTCCTCAGCAGCAAAGCACTATCTTCCCTCAACTCTTCTTCCTAACAAACATCCCAAACTCACTTTCCTCCGTCTTTCTGACAAGGTGCGTTCAGTTTCCACGTACCTCTGAGCTCGCCGGGTACCCATCGTCATCATCCCTGTACTGCCTCCTCATCCTGCCCCGTGCGAGCCGCCTCCGACAGAGGAGCCTTCTCTAGGAGAGGATGTGACTGGGGCAGCCTCTCCACTGAGCACCAAGGCAAGAGCAAACCCGACCAAGCGGCAAATTAGGCATCAAAAGCCTTCCCTATGAGTGCACGAAGCAGCGCTCTCGGCTAACGAACCGGCAAACAGGTGACAGCACGTCAGCTCTGTCCCTTAACGCTCCTCCCTTCCTTTTTATCTCCCCTCCCCTTTTTGCTTTTTGCTGCTTTTCATCCGCTAAGGCACAAGCTGTCTCTATTGCTTTCCAGACCGCCGTGTTATTGCCAAACCGAGCGTGCTTAAGCCGCTCTAATGCCACGTCTCCACAGCCCTGTGCAAAACTGTTTTTCAGAAGAATTTCAACTCACAAACGCTGAGATTTCCCTGCATGTCTTTGAAAATGCTTTAAAAAAGGGGATTGGAGCAAGGCCCGACTGTCAAATAGCAAAGATAGCTTGGATTAGAAAGCCCAGGTTCCTGAACACTTCATGCGTTTGGGTAAATCCTTCACTTTCTTAATCTAAAGTCAAAGAAATATGGCTAGCTAGATATGCTACATTCCCACTTTTTAAGCAGCAGTGTAAACACAGCCAGGTTCAGATGTTACGTGGAGGATTAAAAAGGAGGGGAATATTGAATAAACAACAACCACAGTAAACACAGAAAGAGACGGTGGGATTTGTGTGTCTTTGTGTGTGCTTGTGTGCTGCTGTGGCACTAGGGGGCTTAATGGGTGGCCTTAATACGACGATGACACACAAAATCAAAAGCGGCATAAAGGTCTTCTCCGAGATGAATGTGGTGCTGTCATGGCCATTATCATCCGTAGGAATAAAAATAAACCAGGCTTGTATGGGATGATGAGAAAAAGCGTCACAACGATAAGTCAGCAGATGTTAAGCGGTGTATGCAGCAAAACGAATGCATGCCAACGAATGCATGCCAACGTAAGCGAAAAGGGCGAAACATATTTGTAGTCATGTATACGCTTATGGCAGTGCATCAAATGTAGAGAAAATAAACTCGACATCTCCACACGCACATCTCCAGTAAGTAAAATACCCCTGTGACAAACCGGCTGTCAGTCTCATCTGTGTGTTTGTAGATTGTATGCACAGTTACAATAGGTCATGAAGGGGTTAACCCACATATTCAGCATCTATGTTGACTAGTATGAATCTCTGCCATCCAGCCGCTCACCTGACTATCACACTGCTTGTGTATCCTGAGTATATCTCTCCATCTATCTGCTATCCTGCTTCACCGTTGCCAGTGCAAGCCAGATTTGTACCCAAAAGTCGTTTAATATCTGCTCTGAACCAACGACGCTAAACCATGTTGACTTGATGAGTTTTTAGATACACAGTAAGCCGATAGATTTGGATTAAAAGTGTTGAGCTGCACGCCTGTAAAATCATTTCACACCCCTAAACTAGAGGCGCGGTTCAAGTACATACAGTATACTCAAAGGAACAGTATGGTTATCATTTTTATTTTTTATTTAACCAGATAAAAGCATTGTGATAGAATCTCATTTGCAATGCTGACCTGGCCAAAAAGGCAGCAACGTTACACATAACACAAACATATAAAATACAGAGAACATAACTAAGAAAAGTGCACTACTTATTACTGCAAGAGCAGCTGGTGGTAAGGACTTCAGACAACTTCAATTTAAAACATGCTATTGAGACAAGTGCCGTCAGTTTGAGGTTTGATTGAAGGTCATTCCAAGACCAAGGACCATAATGAAAGAGACTCCTTTTCCCAGCCTCAGTCCGCAGAGCAGGAACCTGGAACCGTATCCAGGCACTGGGTCTGAGGTCGTAAGAGTCACAAACTGGAGCAAATCTGGCACATATGTAGAGTGGAAGCTTTCCTAAAATGGCTTTATACATTAATAAAAACCAATGCTGCATCCTACGCATAGTGAGTGAGGACCATCCAGTTAGGCTATACAGTTTGCAATGATGAGTCCTATAGGGTGCATTTGATATATAACGCAGTGCAGCATGGGAGAGTGGGTCAAGTTTGGCCAAAACAGTGGGACAGGCAAATCTATAAATGGTGTCACCGTAGTCCAGCTGGGACAGGAATAAGCCAGAGACCAACCTTTTACGGGATGAAGTTGAAAAACAACATTTAAGTCTGTAAAGGAAGCCAAGAGTGAAGTTCAGATTACTGTCCAACCAAAAGCCAAGATATTTGTAGAATAAAATCACCTGGAACTAAGAATATGTATCCTTTTGTGTAAGCCGCCTTAAGTTTTCCGTTTACGCTTGGAAAGGGGGTGTGATCCACGACCTCTAGATTCCCCTAAATGCTACAAACTAGTCCTTGAAGTATACTTTTGGAGCGAGTACTTCCATTGTATACTTCCCTTATATACTTACTCCATTTCTGAGGGAAAAAAGCAGCTACAACTCTTGTTTTCGGTGACCTCCGGTGGTTAATGGAGTAGTCAGCAGAGATGCACAGTCAAAGTGTACTTAAGGGTGTGTCGGTAAACTGTGACATCACTATTTGGTGCTACCTTTAATGAAACGTATACATTGCAAGATGCATAGCTATATAACCTGTCATGTTTTTAAAAGAAAGGATTGTTGACAGGTCTCTGATCTTCAGTGAAGTTCATGGCAGCAGACGTCTTCCTGTGACAGAGGTAGAGTGTGTTTTGTGTGCATCATGCTGTGCTCAGATCTCTCACAGAATCCACTCTTTGAAACCGAGGCACACTTTGCATGTGTTTCATCCTGAACGCCTCCCTCCTGGCTTAAAAATAGTGTTTGTGGCTCTTGATATTTTTATACTTTTGTAACTAACTATAATACTACGTTTATAGGTTGTTCTCTATTTGATGTTGGGCGGCGACGGTGTGTTTGCTCGACACACTCTTTCCTACAAGTGTAAATTGAAACAATATGTCTGTGTTTGTTTGTATCAGTCTGTGGGAAATGAGATGGCTCTGCCAGAAAGAAAGTAACCCTGACTTGGAAGCAAAGCACAACACAGAAACAAGGAAACAAGGAAACAACATTATGCTGGGGGAAACTGAAAGGACACAGAGGTGTTGATGATTGTGTTTGACTGAGAGTCAAGAAGACCCCCAGCAAAGGGAACAGTGGGTGCTGCACTGTATATCCTCAAGTGATGGCTATAGAGAGAGAACCAGGGCTTTATTTGAGATAGGCTTTTTTACAAACTGGTGGATATCTAACAAAGCTGGGGCAAAGGACATGATAGACATTTTTTATTCAAAGTCACTCGTCTGGACTTTGCAGAATCCAGCCCCAACATTATAATCCTTAAACCGGCTGTGTTACGATGAATTCAATTATTTCTCGCATTTGAAGCCTTTGCAGAACATTCACGTGCACCAAAACCTATACAGTATGACACACTACAGGAAACCCCAAAAACTTAATAGGGCCTCTTTAAAGGGACCTTGCCTATTATAAGGGATTCGTGGCAAGACTTAAAGATGTTTGCCCTTTTGGCTGTAGAACTCTTTTGGCTGCTTTTTCAAGGAATTACTAAGGATGTCAAAAATGTCAACATAATAATATATACAATATGAGGAACATAAGTAAGTAATGTGTACCCACGATAGAACAGATGAATGAGACAGCTGGAGGACATTAAGGTTATATTGTGCGTATCGGCAAAGCTTTGAAATGTTGTGTGTTTGTTTATGTTTTATTGTGCGTGTTGCCACTTGACAACCCAAAGTTTGTTGTTCCAACACTGAAGGGCGGCTGAAATTGATTACTACATAAACACAACAAAGCTATGATTTGAGACTAAAGCTGACAACACACACAAACACACAACTGGGCCTATATTTTTTTACCTCAAGGTTCTTTCTCCTCACACCCAGAGCCAAGGACTTTAAAAGCTATTTCCAGGCGCCTTCTCTGTCAATTTCCTGTGACGGGGGTAATTTTATCTCTGAAAAAGGATGGGTGTTCCCACAATAACCTCCACGGCTCTTATCACACACCCCAGCACTGCCACTGAAAAAAGGAAACTATTCCAATCATCTTACACTCTTCTTCCCCCCCCCCCCCCTGTGCTGAGAGGGGATATCTCAAATTCCAGAAGATCAGTGCAAAGAGCGATGTGTACGAAATGGTCGTGGAAAATATGACCAAAACAGTTTGGACTTATCAGACTGCAAAATGAGAGAAAAGGACCATATCTCAGGGAAAGGGCTGTCTGAGACATCTTACGTATTTCAAGTTTGAACCATTTGGGTTACCTGACAAGAGTGTTTCGTGCCGGTTAGCACTTTCTCTCTTAAGAAGTTCCCCCAAAGTTTTCTGTACTTATGAATTAAAAATCAAATGTGTTGTTCAGCATGAATATTGCAGGGCTGTTGGGTTGTTTTCAGAGCTAATTAGCGTACATCGAGACCTCCATTTATTTCCTCCCCTGTTTCTGCTCGTTCAAAACCCCGACCATTTGCAACAAAACTCTTAAAAGCGTCGACCTCACTCAGCATAGTCAATTATAATGTATTATGCATTTTAGAACTGACATGTTTTGCTGAAAGTTGAAAACGATTACATGCGTTATATAACCGTAATTGAAGATGAGATTAGTGTTTCTGTCAGGATTTGTTTGCATGTTTTTGACACGTACCAAGTAAATAGCCTAGCTGTGATTAAGTAAACTAAGATTGAACTGACATACAGAACTTAACTCTCTACTTTAAAACATAATTCAGCCCAAGCAAGCCTGAGATATGTTTTATTCAAGAGGCGGCAAAATAATAAAAAAATAAGCATATTGCATGTCTTCCCTTAAATGCTGGGCCTAGATTCTTGATCTAACAGGGTCTTAACCCGTAGTGTGTATCAAACTCACGCTATGTGCCAGATGGCTGTCGTGAGATTTTGAAGGGCCTGACAGTTGGTCAAATCCCCCCAAACGAATGTGAGGAAGAGCACATTTGTTTTCTGTGTGTGTGTGTGTGTGTGTGTGTGTGTGTGTGTGTGTGTGTGTGTGTGTGTGTGTGTGTGTGTGTGTGTGTGTGTGTGTGTGTGTGTGTGTGTGTGTGTGTGTGTGTGTGTGTGTGTGTGTGTGTGTGTGTGTGTGTGTGTGTGTGTGTGTGTGTGTGTGTGTGTGTGTGTGTGTGTGTGTGTGTGTGTGTGTGTGTGTGTGACAGAGGGCTCCATTAAGTTAATGAAGCAGTCATACGTGTATCATTTCTCCATCTGCACGCAATGTCCTCATTACGACTTTATATATAATTCTCAACATAATTCAATCATAAATAAAGTAAATGATAATTTCACTGAACCAGCAAGATTTGAGAAGGAAAACAGCACATTTTAAAATAGTAAGTTCCCAATAGAGTGCACGTTAATGAACATTTAAAAAAATGGTTGCCAAAACTGTGGTGATAGTTTGGTTAGGTTTATTCACAAACATAACTTGGTCTATTCATGGAAACATCCTGGTTGACTTGTTGGCTGTCTCTGAATTAATTGCATAGTTTTAGATTTTGGAAGTTAATAAACCGTTTTTTCTTTCTCTGCAGTTGATATGGAAATTCTACGAAAGCTGTTAACCCCAAACGTTTATATGTTCAACATCTCAAACTGTAAAAGACAAACAGTTTGAATGTCCTCAGGCAGTTCATTTAAATTAACATGTATAGCGTGAGTCACAAGTATATGCAACCTTTAATAATGGGATTAATTCTACTTAGTGTATTTCTTCAGGGGTTGGAAACATGTCTTGAACTGCACTTAATAGTACACAGCAGGGATTCAGAGTACATCATGCATATATGAGGCATCATGGTTGTTGAGTCTCGTTTGCGTGCACAGGCCATATTTTGCTACCTGTGAGCATGTCAGAGCGACGAGAAATCTGCCATTGCTTTGCTTTTTAAATTCCAGCAGATAATTAGCCTGTATGATAACGGCTGGGTGTGCTGACTGTGCTATGTTACGTTCTCTCTCCGGATGAATGGAGGGAGCAGGATAATTAGATGATGCACTGACCTGTAGCCTCCCCGCTAAGTATTCTTCTTTTGCTGACTCAAGATGAGGAGGCACAGACACACTTGTCAGCCGTGATGACAGGACATAAAGCCCCTCATGTGGAGCAGAAACACTTGGAAACCAGCAGCGGGCGTATAATAACAGATCAATGAGTGGGATGTTTTTTTCGCTGATTTTCTTGAGAAACAAGAAAAGTGCTGACACTAAAAACCTTTCAAGTGTTTCTTTTGGCTATTGTTTGGTCTTCTCTTTTGCTAATTTAACAAAGCTACATGTCTCAGTAATACCTTTTATACTTCACAACTAAGATTTCTGTTTCTTCCATTATACCACCAAAGTTGTGCCGCCGCTCTGAGGAAGTATTACAAACAACCCACTTGAAGATGTGTTTCAAACCTTTGGTAAAAGAGAAACCTGCTTCTCATAGAAGTCAATCCACAGCTTTGCATTTTAAGCTTAGCAAGGCTGAACAAACATTTACAGAGTGAGCGTGCAAGAGGGTATTGATGGAAATGTTCCCCGGGTATATTACGCTTTGGAAACGCTTTGTTTTTTCTCGGCCATTGTTCTGCGAGAAAGTCTGTGATATATGGGATTATCAGAATTGGACCTTCATTGGCTGCATCTGCTGCGTTATAGGAGTTACATAACTGGCAGTGAAGGGGTTAACCCTAACCCTTCCCTTTTAAGAAATGTTCTTTATTTTTTATGATTATGGGATTATTGTAGAAAAAGCATCCGGTGGACATTCAGAGTAACACATCCTGCTTCATGAGCTCTGATGTAACACACACACACACACACACACACACACACACACACACACACACACACACACACACACACACACACACACACACACACACACATACACATACACATACACATACACATACACATACACATACACATACACACACACACACACACACACACACACACACACACACGGCCTCTATGGCCATTACCACACTCTAATAGCCATGCTCAATTAAGCACACCTACACCCTGCAGGCAATTGGCGCTCATTAACCTGCAGCCTCATTGAAGACACCATGCCTCGTCACTAATGACACTCCACATATTCACTGTGTGTGCATGCCTCTGAATACCCTCCTGGCACACTGGCAGGATATAGTGATTATGCTAATTGCTTAATTATTCAGCAGAGATAATAAGTCAGCATGAAATGATAAAATCTCACTTGATAATCGAGTTAGATAGCTGGGTAAGGATAATAGGAGATTGCATACTGCATAAAATTACAGCTTAAAATAAAAAAAATGTGTTAATGGAGTGTAAGCTGTTCAAAAATGTTAATATAAAAACTGTGATGTATCTACCCTCCTGGCACACTGGCAGGATATAGTGATTATGCTAATTGCTTAATTATTCAGCAGAGATAATAAGTCAGCATGAAATGATAAAATCTCACTTGATAATCGAGTTAGATAGCTGGGTAAGGATAATAGGAGATTGCATACTGCATAAAATTACAGCTTAAAATAAAAAAAATGTGTTAATGGAGTGTAAGCTGTTCAAAAATGTTAATATAAAAACTGTGATGTATCTGCCGTTAAAGGCTCCAGGTTAATTAGAGTTCAGGTTTTAGAGAACTTTGATAAATCTTTTAAAGCCAAATCATCCCAAAAAGACATATTATTCACAAAGGAGCAAATTAAAAAGAACTTGGAACAAAAGAAAAGTCAACCAAGGTCTGTGCTTACCTTGAGTTTTTCATAGCGGTCGCTCAGTGCTGCCACCTGGTGGTCTCGGTGCCTTCCCACCAGTTTGCACAGCGAGCAGATCAGCTGATCGTCCGTGACACAGTACATGTTCACCTTCTCCTCCTCGTGCTCCAGGCACTGCAGCCCCCTGAGGTGGGAGTCTGGCATGGGCTCGATGAGCCGGTGGCCGGTGAACGGCTTCTTGTTCGGGTGCGTTGCTCTGAGGCACTCCTCGCAGTACGACACCTCGCACGTCACACACGTTTTCACGGCATCCTGTGGCGGGTCCTGCTCACAGAACTGGCACTGGATGGGCTCGGGAGGCGTGCCCGGGCTGGACATGGCGGCACTGAACGGGACCAACGCTAACCGGTCTCTCCCTTCCTCTCCGGGAGAGTTGGGCCCGCTGTGGGGCGCAGGCAACGCCAGCGGAAGAGGGATCCCAGCCGAGGATGAGGCCCTCTGTACTCTATCAATAATGTTCTGCAAGGTCACGTTTCTCTTTAGTCCTTCTAGTCCACGCTCAGGACTCAAGGAGATGACATATCTACAGGTGGGGCACTGGAAGGCGCCGATGCTCAGAACTGATTCGTTGGTGGCACAGTGAGAGATGAGGATGCGATGGGCGCAGCCGAAACACAGGCTGTGAGCGCAGGGCAGCAGCAGCGGGTCTTCAAAGAGCTCCAGGCAGATTGGGCAAGTCAGCTCTGACTCCAGTGTGTCCATCCTGCTCAGAGGAGGCCAGGCGGGACCAGGCGGAGCGTCAGCGAAATCCAGAAGAGCCGCTCAGCTGTCTGCAGGCCGGAGACAGAGAGATAGATGGTGGAAGGAGAGAAAGGGGAAAGAAAGCAGAGGGATTTGTGATTAAATGGTTTGAAACGGCTTACTGCTTTATATCTCAATGGAGCAGATCACTGAGCAGACTTAAAGAATGGGAGTGTTAACTACTGGATTATCTAAATCTGTGTGAAAACGGACCATGAAAGCAATTGATATAAAATACTAGACGAATAGAATAGCTTCAAAAAAAAATGTGACCTCTTCAAATCAACGGTAATAATTAGGTAAAGACATGTTGTGTGTTGACCAATGTTTGCAGATGTGACCGGTATTGTTTCTGGCTTTGCAGTTGCAACACTTTAGTTCAGATTGAGCTTGGTTCAACAAGACTGATTTTCACAGCAGACCCTTAAATGCACCACTAAGGAAGAGTTTTCAAAAAGTGCACGCTTACAACAGCATTCCAAAAGCTCCTGGACAGACACCATGTTGTTTAATAGTGTATCCCCATGTTTAAATTAGCAGTTAATGCGTAGTCATGTGTTCTCTGCAGTAAAGGTAATGCCCTCTGTGAAGCTCCGTGGTTTGATTAGAAAGTTAAACTGTGCATGTCAGTAATTGAGAATGGAACCATAGGGGTATAATGTTGATCCTTTTCATTTTAAGTTTCAGCACTTAGCGTTGTGGCAGTAGGGGGTAGTTCTGAATTTGGGTGCAGCAGTGGCAGCTGCAGGCACAGCTGTAGTCAATTAGTAATTAGTGCAAATGTCCATTCACTCCCCCCGCAGAGGAACTCGGCCTCCATTTCTGTTTGACCCTGGTGCTGAAAGTCACCCATGTTCAATACGTGGGATAAGTTTGTGTGTGTGTGTTCATTTGAAGTTTGGTTATGCCTCAGAGGGAAAAGCCTACATTCAAAGCATATGAATGCGATCAACATCTAGTTATTACCGTGTAAGAAAAGTCACAAAACAAACTTTTTAAGATTAGATGAAACCCAAACAAACCCTTCAAGGGAATTAGATTCGAAGAGATGGATTTCGACAGAAGCAAAGAAAGCGATATATAGATAAGACTAGCCCAAATGCAAACTATTGAAGATGAAATAACAAAACAATTTAACGTGTGCTGTTTGAATGCATAAAAGAAAAAGCCTCAAACATAGTGAAGATGTGTTTTTCCCAAGTGGACACGCGTATTTATGCAAATTGAAGCATAGCTCAAACTCATATTTAATATAATTCTAGTCTAAAAACGATAATAATCACTGTAATTACTGTTCTGAATCGAATGCATGCGTCACTGAGGCACGGCCAGTCTACCGTATTTGTTGTTTCAGTAGATGTCACTGTTTACTGGGCTTGAGTGCTTCTGCTCGGATCCCCACACTCACATTATCCCTACCGCTCATATCACACTATCTTTATGCGTGGTTTCCTTTCATCCTCTGTGTGCCTCTGATAAACTAAGTCGCCCGTCATATCGGAGGTTAGATAACATTCATTTGGCAGAGGAGGATCAGTAAACGGATTGAAGGAAAAATAACATTCTTCGGTTTATCATCAAAACTAAAATTGTGCGAGTCAAGAAACTCTGCTGTCCAGATAGCGTTTAGAGGGCAGATATTGAGTAGGAGAGATTGAAGAGATGCAGCAATCACACGCTCCAAATGAAATGAAATGTGTTTGGAGGGCCTGTAAACACAACAAATCCTCAGAGACATCTACAGTACACGTGTCCATACGCATCGATACACACTTCCTTCAAACACACGGCATGAGACACAGAAGAGCCTCCCTCAGGTGTTAGGGTTGCCAGACATATATTATATCAGTCCGGGTAAAACTCAGAATATCATAATGTTAAAGCCTTTTTGCTCAATTTACCACAACATTAATACATGAAAATCTTCATGCTTTTAAATCAAGCTTTGTTTGCATGCATGTTTAGAAGTGCGTAGTCTTCTGTCTGGTATTTTCTGGGGTAATACAACACATATTGGTGTGTCCTGAATATTTTATTATTGAAAGGTTTGGCATATTAACACGTAGGAGGCCATTTCCAGCAATAAAAAGCACCAGCACTGGTTCATTAAGTCTCACTGCTGGCAACTGTTGAATATGAGCATTGAGCAATAACCTAAAGTCAATGCTTGAACAACTGGATTGAATTCTAACATGTTTAATATGGCCGTAATCTTACATAGCATGCTAACACTGTTTAAAAATCCTGCAGCACAGTTCCCTCATTGTATACAGTATCCAGTTATAATATGTTGAAATCCATGCCTCAATCAAAATCTATAACAAACTGTGATGTGTGATGTGTGTCATGTGCATTAAGTTAATTTAGTGTATACATCGAGGTGGTATGTGTTGGCTGCGGTCGATCCCTGTGCACAAATGTCAGCAAGGAAACATACAGCATTCTAAAGAAGCAGAGAGAGGAAGTGAGTTGACAAAGAAGGTGAGGTTTGACACTGATGGAGCTCTGACAGCTTGACAGGAAGGGGACATATGGGGGCGCCAAAGCATAAAGAGAATAAATCCATCTCATTCTGACACAAAAACAAAACATATACTCCTACATTTGACATGCAGAGTTAGATGGATCCAAACTGGCTGGGTGAAATGCCTCTTAGCACACCATAGGTGACACTGTTGAACCGTGCATCGAGGCAGCAGGCACACAACAGACGGAGGAAGAGGAGCAGGGAGAGGAACAGGAAGTCACACTGGAGGAGGAAACAAATCCAAGTTGTTTATTTTCCCACCATCCCCTTTCGCCTCATGACTGTCAGAGCTGCCACGGCGTAGAAAGACTCGTCTAAAGTGCTGGCAACACTCTAACGTCAGTACCCATTCTCTTCAGTGGGGGGCAATACAAAACAGAGTGAGCATCAGTGGGAGCATCATCCAGCTATTCCCTTCAGTGTCTGCATGTGAGCAATAAACAAGGCGTCTTACCCATCAGAAAAAGACTATGTATGTGCTTGTGAACGGGCCATAATAATGTAAGAAAATACACAAACATTATATGTGTTTCTTGTAGTTTTTCTTCTGCCAAGTATGGTGACAAAATCGGCACCGCACATTTCGAAAGCATCATGTATCGGTATGTATACTATTTGAAACCTAAGTGCATATCTTTTCATTATGAGTTCCTTACATAATGATTTCTGTTACTTTGAATTTCCTTTGTAGCCTCGTCTGGATGCAAAGAGCCTTTCCCTGCTCTTTAGTTGATGTTGGGAATTGGGAACCCGAGTTAATGTTCACCAGCATGGTACTACATTTTCCAAAACATTGATGAGTTATCCTAAAGCCTTTTTAGTAAGCAACATTGAAATGCATTTTAGCTTTTTTAAACTGTTTGCCCGGGGCATGCAGCTTCACCTTTTTAATATTTTAGCACATGTTCATGTACGTTGCCATCAGCTGAAGACGAATGAACTGGAGTCTATGTCGGGGAGTTTATAGGTCAAGTTGACGGACAGTGTTTGGTAAAAACTGAAACCAAGTGCCTGAAATGACATTTTAAGAATAAGGCTGTATCAAATTGCAGTTAAATGGGAAGATGTCAGTCAAATCAAATCAAATGTTTGGCCCTATTACAATACTTTTACTTGACATTAAACTGTGCGACTGTACTGTCAACCTCTACAAACAGCTGCAGTTCAAGTTCACGTCCTTACCGTCTACAGATAACAGAATGATATCTGACAGATATGATATGCTTTGGTGTGTGTTAGATGATCTGTGGTAGAGATGCCCTTCCTTCAAAAAGAATCAGATTCCTGTATCATCTTCTCCTTCTAATCCTGACACTTCTTTGTATTGCTCTGCCTCTCTCCGGTTACAGAGCCGTGTGACCAAGGTCCAAAATGCTACCTTTCTATTTTGAGAGGAACAAATGTCATTTCTCTGATGCTACTGGCAAATGTGTAGTGTTCTTATTTTGAAATAAAAATCTCTCATCCGTAAATGTCAGCAAATAACCTTTTGCTTTCTAAATGTTTACAGTGTTAGAGAGAAAGCTCACTTTTGATATTTTGAAGAGACCCTAAGAAAACTAGTACTCGGCCCTTAACTGCCCTGTAGTGTGTTATACAGGTTTTAGTGCATGTAAATGGTCTGCAAAGGATACAATCGCTTTGTTTACTTCTCTACACATCTAAGGGGTTGACCAATCACAACAGAGCAGCCAGCTAACCAATCAGAGCAGACAGAGGGCGTGTCACAGCAGAGACACTACATACAGATATGAACCTGGAAAAGCAGAATAGGGCCCCTTTAAACTCTTTCAACCTGTTTGTATTTGGCTAGAATTCCCCATTAGTCTGCGTTCTTCTACTAAATATTTGATTGACTTTGGGTCAATGGAGGTTGTGGCTCTCCCTTCCTCTCGCAGTTTAAGCTGTTCAAATTTTCATAGGAGCTCTTTCTATCCATCTTCTAAAAACGGATTCTACATGAGCACAATGCGGGCAAAAAACAGGGGCTGTGTTTCTGAAATGGAAAAAAATGATGTGAGTGGTTTCTGTGGTTCTCCATAATATATGGTGCAGATCAAAATGCTGATGTACTCCTAATGATTGTAGGACTCTTTATTCATCTGACTTTATGATATTTTGTCCTCTTTAAACTCTGCTTCAGGGGGGTTATATTTTACTTTTAGCGTTTCGGTTTGATTCATATTTTAACTAGACCGTCTTTTGCCAAATTGAGCTGAAGAGGTTATTCCGCAATGGCAGAGGGGAGTGATTCAATTTCCAATATCACTCACAAAGATACAGCGAGGAGCCAAAAGCTATTTAACACTCCTCAACAAAACACATTCTGGTGGGTGGAGGGGGCATTTGGTGGGTTGATGTGAGCGGCTGTGGCAGTCCATGCAGCAGAAACTAGAAGTAGGTCATCACAATTGACCTGACTCACACAATCATCATACACTGCGTGTGTGTCGCTGTGTGATTATGCTGTGCCAATTCTCTCCTAAATTACAGGAGGCAGAAAATAGCACAGTGAGATGTTGGTACCAAGCGAAAGAGGGCAAACCATCCGCAGCTGAGCGCAAACATTATCAAATCTGCCTCTCGTAAAAAAAAAAAATCCACATTTGGACACAATTTCTCTGAAATATTTTCACATGGAATTAAACTGAAGGTGGCAAAACTTTTAAGAAACAATTCGGACATTAATACATTTACAGCTTATTGCAAAGGCGTTCCAAATGTGTGGCACAAACATCTCTTACTTTCACAGTAGAGACTCACCAGTGCTCCATTATTCAAGTATTTTTTTTTTTTAAAAACGTCCCCACTCTTCATATTTTACAACATCTAAACATTTCCACACCTTGTTTACCTCTCGTTCTGTCGAAGAATTTTAAAGAACCCTCAACCGCTTATGGGATTTGATATTCATAATCTGCGTTCATAGCAGCAGCGGATAGCCCGCATGGAGAGATTAACCTCGACCTCACGGAGTCGTGGAGAACACGTAGTCTTTTCAGGGTCACGCTCTCCGGGCCAAGGTCAAAGCAATGTTCCTTGCAGATTTATATTTTGCTCGGAAACAAGAATGTCATCATTCAGCACACAGTGTTCGGAGGCAGCCGAGCAGAAAGTGCTCCCTGGCATGTGGAGCTAAATATTATTCTGAAGCATTTCCTTGCTCAATGTTTGTCTTTGGCACTGCTTGTAGGAAGTAAATTGTGCTGCCCAAGTGCTGGAAGAAATTAATTAAATGTCGTCTACACTGCATATCGGAGCGCAATGAAAAAGTTAGTTAAAAACTTAAAAAACTACACTTTTAGGTAGTGTTTGAAGTCAAAATCAAAGGAGAATTAGATTTGAAAAACTCCCTCATCTCCTCACATCTCAACTCCCTCTCCTCTGCCCTGTACAGTTAACTAAACACACACACAAACACATTATGTCTTTGTCTGATTCCAGACACCCCGCCATGTTGACCGCTAATCCGCTTCCTACCACACTAGCCGTGACCAATCGTGGCCTTTCATGTTGCGAAGCGGTCAGTCACACCTAACAGGATTGGCTGCTCGTAGCCAGGGATGCCGAAGCTATTAGTGATTATGATAAAGGGTGACATTTGTGATTTTCTGTGTGTGTTTGTGTGTGTGTGTGTGTGGCAGGGTCTGTCTGGACTCTTACTTGTGTGACCCAGATTGTGTGTGTAGAGCTGCATGTGGAATGAGATGTAATGTTTGGGGACAACAGATTATACAGAAGGGGACAAAAACAAGGCTGGTGATGTCAAGGACGTATTGAATCAGGGTCAATAATCTCCACACACACACACACACAAACACACACACACACACACACACACACACACACACACACACACACACACACACACACACACACAGACACACACACAGACACACTCACATAACTAGGTCCATTGCTTGTTAGATTGGATGATGGAGTAGTAACCGATGAGCATACTTGTTCTATATATTTTTTTTCAGACACACTTAGTTAACACCTCCCTCTGTGATCACAATTATTCTATAATGTTGCCTCAAAATATGTGCTTAGGATCCCCTGGTGGAGATGAAAGTGATTAAACAGCGCTAATTCCCCAAAGTGCTAAATTATCATCGCGACTCTGATTGGATAATGAAATGTTTTCAGCATTAACGCGGCCCCAGAGAGCTGGCAGACGAGGTGAGCTACTTAATGCACATACACACATCAGTAGTGGGATGAATATAAATATATATGCTGCAAAGAGAGTCATGTAACAAGTTAACTTCAAAGTAGACACCGCCAAAGTATCCGTCTAATCAGGTTATGCTTGTGCCGTATTTGAATCATTTGCAATCCAATTGTTCCAAGTGCAGAATATTTTTTTTAAATGTTATTATTGACACCTGTTTTTGTATCTCTTTCTGTTTCTTTAATTTGTTTATTTACATTATGTGTGCGTATTATTTTATTTATTTATCATTCTTAACAATATTGTTTTGCATTTCATAATTTTAAAATGTTTCTTTAGATTTTTTAAATGTAATTTTCAATGTGTGTATTATTCTTTACATTATGTAGATGTTGCTGTGTTCTTGATTCAGTATTCTCTTCATTTAAAAAAAAGTAACTTGTGGAAATACTTAATATAAAGTGTTCAAATCCCCACTTACTCAGTCAAAATGAAATTGCTCTTTGGAAGAGGGTTTTCCTGGAGCTAAGAATAAGAAAATAAGGTCTCAGTTATGGAGAGACACATCTTGATGGTATAGGAACTTTCTTAAGAGTTGCTGTTGAGTGGAATTTCCTTTTAAAAGCTGCTTCTCTGCACATGTGACCTCAGTTTAACCTGAGCATGTCTCCAATGACCCTGCCTCATAGAGCACCTTCATACCAAAACACCCACCATATGGACGGCTTTGGAATATGCTTACAATTACACAGGCTTTTGAAGCGTGCATTTTTGGAGTATGACTTTTCAGAGTGAAGTGAGACTCGACATGATCTGTGTTTACATTAAATCTGAAGGGAAGGAATGTCAAAAAACACACATACGATGATTTTGAGTTTGAGAGGCCCCTCGAGTGGCAGGTCTTCCAAAAGGATGTGACCTGACTTTTTGAACATCTGCCGGTCTGCAGCAGATTACCCAAAAAGCCTTGATGCATATCAAATGGCTGCGACATATCTTCAAACTCACAATCTGGTGAGGGAAATGACTAACGCCGAGCTGCGCGTGGCACCTGTGAAGGTTGTTTGTCAGGCAGAGCTGTTGGTTCCAAAGGAAAAGCTGTAAAAGGTCATGTTTTTATCAAATAATTAAAAAGATGTGAGCTTTGTTCGGCAAATTGGAGGACAGTCTTATATGCAGAGTGGTGAGTTTTGTGAGGAAGTTATATGAGTTAAGGGTTACACTTTGTAACATGACACAAAAGGCAACTTTTTAGCACTAAAAAAGCAAAGAAATGGCACCAGAAACAATCCTACTACAACACACTGTAGGAAAAAAAAGTTTGAGGAATCACTTATCCTCACCACACGCTGCACACGCTGCCAAGTCCCACAAAACCGATTTTTACTCATTGTCACAAGTTTCCATGGCAACATTGCACTCTCATCTGATGCGGTTGGTGATTAAAGAACGCACTGGGGTGAATAAAATGAACTGAACTGGAGTGGAAGTAGGGGGGGGGGAAGAGAGGGGAAAAGTATTCCAGTCTGTCTGTGTCCTTTTCTTTTTTTGAAGGATGTTTAGATAGCAATTAGCAGTTAGCCCCTCAAGCGTCTGAGGTTGGAGACTGATGACACTTTGAAGATCAAATTAACCAATTAGGGGGAGATAAGAGTCTGAGTTACACCTCCCCATTTTAACATGTAGTGAGATAGCAGGATATTTAGAGGGCAACATGGGGGCTAATGCTATCAGCAACCAACAGCAACAACACCCAAGAGGGCACCTTTCCCCCTACCAAGCCTAAACAAAGTGACAGATGTGCCCCACTCAGGAAGAGACATGACGATACAGCCAGGGCTATATTTGTCTACGTGGTTCCCACAGTCAAATCTTCAGGTTTAAAAACAGAAGGATCCGAGAGCTGAGATGATTGCACGCCCAGGCTGACAATGCCACTAAAAAGTGTCGGGGGGAAACAGGAAAAGAAACAGCAAACAATACGATTGTTGCTATATCGGTCGGTGTAGTGACAACTACCAACAAAACATCAGACAAAGCCTTCCTCATCTCTGTTTGTCAAAGCAAATGTGGGATGCATGTGGCAACCTGCAAGCTTTCTTTGATTTAAAAAACTTTGTTTAAGACCCATATGTGATCTAAACACTCACTGTAGGTCAAATCTGTTTAATTTTGCCACAGATTTGAGAAATTTCATGTACTTTTACTTCAGAATGTAAAATTATTTCAGACTAAAATCTTAAGAAGTTGCCACGAAAGTTGCACAAGTTTATTTTAATTGCATCCTCCCTTAAACTAGTCCCTTAAACCACAGTCTCAGTACAGTGGCCTCCCTTCCTTCCGTTTCTCATTGTCCGACAGATCGAACACTGAACCTGGATTTCCTTGATCCGTGTGACCCGGAGCAGGTGAACAGGGATCAGTAGTAGTAGCACTGAGCCTGTGGCAGCCAGCTGTCACACACCCACGCTTCAGCGCCCACAAGACGCATGCACACACACTTACATAGTTACTGTACACTCCCAAACACGCCTCAGCACACGGGAGAGACTGTGCAACTGAATAACCTGACATCTGGGTGGTTCATGTAAACTGACGGAGTGAAGAATGACATGCAGAGTTTATATAGCATGTGGATGTATGAGCATAACGCTGTGTTACATTCACATACACATTGAAAACATTAGAAACAACTTTCCCCGTTAAATGTTAAATAACACTGTCGGACATGCTGCCTCTTAAGTGCATAAAAGACCATTCAGGACCTTTTAAAGTCACGCACACACACACACACACACAGCACTCTGAAGTACACACACATTAAGCATCCCTCAAGGCGCTGTCTTCCACCTTTATGTATCTTGGGCTTTAAGTAAGCACCAAAACACAGTGGCTCCTTGAAATTAGGTCACGCAAAACAGACTCTCATATATGACCTAGACCCCAACCCCCACCCCGCCTCCATCACACACATAATTGGATGTGTGTGTTCGGTCAATATCTGAAAGTGTCACAGTCCATACCAGTGAATATTCCATTTTCAATTTTCACCCAAAAATCCAAACAATTCAGCATCAAGCTAAGTTATTACACGTTTCAGGGAATAAACATGGACGATAAAACTGAAAATGAAAGTTCTTTAAATAACTAAACTTGCTCTGAAGTCCAGGACTCATTCATAACTCAGTTAAAAATCTACATTTGGCTACTACAGAAGTTTCTCCCTGACCATGATACAGATGGCTCCACAGCTTTCATTGGCTACGTCCCGAAGCCACTGCTCTATCATTATCATTCCTGTATTGCTGGAACTCAAAGGTCCCATTCCTCATTCCCACTGAGAATAAAACCTGAGACGGAGGGTGAAAGCATGCGGGGAATCCCCCAGGGACACACACACTTAAGTAAACTAAAAAAGCACACAAAGTCCCCCAGAGACAGGCCCTGTGTACAGTCTGCGAAAGCACACAAAAACAAGCTCCCTCCTCTTACCTTCCACATGATTAAAATCCTCCACAAACAAAGTGAAAAAAGAGAGGAAGAGAGAGAGATGTGGGGAGAGAGGAGGCTATCTTTGGCTCTCTCTCTCTGCTCTGTGGGACGCAGCAGACGCAGCGGCGAGCGGAGAACCTGGGAGTCAGCGAGGATGTGGATCTGTCTCCGTGGCTGTGTCATCACCTCTCATGACATGTTTCCTCCCCTGCCTGTGTAAGCCTTTCCATCCTGACCCGGCAGGGAGAGAGAAAGAGAGAGGAAGAGAGCAAACCACCCCCATCTCTATCTCCCCTCCTCCTCCTCCTCCTCCTCCTCCTCCTCCTCCTCATGTCCATCCCTCCCTCTCTGTGTCCCTGTATTCAAATCTGCCAGTAGGCTGCCCTGCCTTTAAGTAGGCCAATCACTGAGACACCGGGGGGCGGAGTCTGGCCCGGCTGTGTGCAAGTGTGTGAGTTTGCAGCCATACGTGAGTAAGTGTGTGTGCATGTCCTTGCTTAAACACTGGCTTGCATGCAAACTCATATGTGGACACGTGTGTGTACACATCCAAAGCCAGGTTACATCATGCCTCGATTAGAAGGACCTCACCGTGATCTGAACGCCTTGTACCGCTGTGTCTCAAATCTGTTTTATGCCCAGCAGGAACAAATAAAGCACAGCCCCTCCCCAAGTTCTTCCCCTCCCATTCACTTCAGTGAAATTCAAGCATGTCTTTCCTGTTTTGCTGCAATCTCATCTAGTTGAACTTTTCCAGCAGTTGCAGAGACACTCGTGCACGCTGTTTGCAATTTGAAATGGCTCTGCTCTGTATGCATTACCCACATTTGAGCCATGACATCCATTTTCCGTGTAGAGGGCGGGAGAATTCCGTTGAAACAGAAGGCTCGTGTCACATCTTTAAAAAGGCCGGGTTGAAAAACACTACTGGGGTGGAAATGACTATAAGGGTGGATTTACAATAATTCTCGCCCTTGATAAAGAGAGTCATCAAAGACATAATAACAATTTTCCGACTCGTCAAAAGTGTTCACAGACGTGAAACATACATTTTTATAAAAGCTCAAGCCGAAGTTGGATTTATATCACCACAAAAACCAATGACAGCAACTCCCAAGCGTCTATATAATAAGCCTCTTTCAAGTGGATGGATCTCTGCAGTTGAAGGTATTAAAAAGCCACTATTTGAGATGTTACTGTATCCTTCATCTGCCTCCACTTTTGCATCCGTGACACGTCCCCAGCATCAATTCAGTCTCTGTAATTTGGAATGTCCCTCCCCTGTCTCCCCTTCTACCTTGAAACCTCAGCTGTATTGGCCGCTTCTCGTTAAAAAAAACCAACCCCCTTTCTTTATGCGGCCCACAAGGAAAGCAGCTTAAATTAATCTCTAGTCAGTCATTCAGCCTCCCACACAAAGCACTCTGCCCTGCCAAACTGAGTGCAAAGTCTGATCAGCAGTCCTCAGCTCTCTCGCTCCAAACTATACCTCACGGTCACGTCTGATTCACGGAGGATGCTGCTCTTAGTCCTGCCAATTGTGCATAACAGAAACAAGCGTGAAGCCAAAAAAAGAATTGTCAAAGCTAACCATTATTTAGGACTTTATAGAGTGTGTGTGACGGGTTGGAAATGGGACTTGAAGCTTTGAAATCTGTTCGCCGGTCGCTAGATCCCAAATAATCCCCAACATTTAGCCGTTGGGAAGTGAGTCATGTAGTTGGACGTTTAGAACATTGCAGAGGACTATGGATTAACCATCCTGTATCCTAGAATGCAGGATCCTGTCGAGGTTTTTGGAAAACAAAGACGTTCTATGCATTACATTTAAACGGTTTGTTTAGGTTTGATGCATTTTAGAAAGTTGAATGCACCTTTAATAGATATAGACAAAGTGTTTTAGACGACGTGTAAGGTCAATTTAAAGTTATTTTTAAGTGAATTCAGTGAAAATGTAATCTTCTTAGATCTCCCTAATTCCATTGATTTCCATTGATCATGGTCATTAGCAGTGGTGTGGGTGCTATGTATCGTTAACTTGTATCATGGGTGGACTGTTAGTATCCTTTGTGCGATGCAGTGTGTGCCTACGATAGGTCCATGTACAGATTTGGTGTGTGTGTGTGCTGTGGCGGGGACTGTGGTGGTGTGTGTCTGGCAGTTGGACTGGGATCAGTCGAGGTGAGGCTGCTTCTTAAGAATGTACTTCTGGAAAAGGACAAGGAAAAAGTTTCCAACTCGGGTCAGTTCCCTGCGAGAGGAAGACCACTGGCTTTGTGATCAGTGCTATAAAATATAAGCACACACACTAGTCTATTCTATAAGATTATTATGATAGATGGATCTAAAAGGCTGAATTCATAAACCACATTCTTAGTCTGTAACTTGATATTTGTGGGCTTGCTTTTGAAATACTAGATATTCAATGAATTATAATTGTAGTTTGCTCAGTGTTAGTTTTACAATAGCTGCAAGGCAAAGGCAAGTATAATCAAAAATCACTAGTTGGTAAGATGTGTCTTTATGCATCGTGTTCTGCTATAGAGACATTTTTACAAGTAACACAAAATGGGTGGAGGCCTTTTCCAAGAATATGAAGTCTCCTTATACTTTCTGTATTTTGTTCCATGTTGAATGCTATCCTTTTAAGGATGATGTCATTACGATCTGGGAAGAGACACCACACAAATACAGTGTTAGCACTAAGTTTGGTGACCCCATTAGCACAGCAGTAAGCATGTGCAAATAAAACTCAACTCTTTGGAAGTTGGAGACCTTGTACAGGTCTCTCTTGTAAGTGTGTTTGTTGTTAATCCCAAAGGGACTTCCTGGCACCATAAGCTTGAATGAAACAGCCATGCACACACAAAGTAGATATAGTTACTGCAAAGTGGTTACATTTCCCCAAAGTTGGAGGTTATCCAGCAGCACTCTTCAGAATGAAAGCACACAGATGCAAAGCCTCTTCATTCATTCAAGTCTCATCCGCCTCCGTACTGAAGCGTCCTCTACGTCAACACCGCAAAGTCGAGTTTTTCACCTTGAACTACATGTTCCCGCCTTGCTCCGGGTGATATTTCAGTTTTAGCTTCAAATGACATTGTGCGAGTACAGACAGAGGGTATTGAGTTCAGCCGTAATTTGTCACGCACAATGGACGACTTTTTTCATTTTTGAGGAGAAAATGTACATTGATAACTCCAAGCCAAAAGAAAACGTAATACCAGGAAGATGATGTTGCAGTTCTTTGGCATGCTTTATCAGGATTTTCCCTTGAAATGCCACAATATAAATCAAGCAAAGAAACGATTAAACAGGCTGTGAAACAAAAGCTCAGCTCTGGAAACAAAGCCTCTTTTAAACTACTTGTTTATTGTTTGCTTAACATAAACTGCTTTGTGTGCAATGCGGGGGGGGGGGGGGGGGGGGAAACCTCCTCTTGCTTTTGGTTCCCAACCTCCCAATGACCACTCTGTGAGTTTAAGAAAGCTGGTCTCGGCTGCCTTATAAAGAGGTCTTATTTTTGAACAACCAGGAATGAGTGGAATGTGGTGGAGTCCGTCTCTTCTCTCGGGGTGACACCATTTCAGGGATAAAGTAAGACAGGGTTACGACCAGGACCTTTGGAGAGGTCACCGACGCTGTGGGTAGTCTGGGATTGTGGGATTATACATCACACGTGTGCAAATACACGTGACCACGACCCACAGGGTTTAGTCAGTCCCTTGAAGGTTTAATGTGTGCAAAAAGACACATCCATGCATATGAGCATTACTTACACATATCCATGAGCTCCATCTTCCAGAGGCATCTTTATGACTTAGATATACAGTGTCTTAAAACCCCTCCCAGTTGCTGATCACTATCTTGGACAGTACATTAGATATGCATTCATTTTGCATGACTCATGGGAGGCTGGGAGCCGGTCTTGCATACATTTGAGTGCTTTAGTGTCTCCCTTTGGCGCCCTGACTACATTTTTACTCATTTAAAGTTAGTCAAAGTTTGGGCACTTTCGTGAAATGCAAAACAGATTTACCCTCTCGCTGACCTCTGGCCTTTTGAACTAAGTTGACGTGCGGGGCAGTAAAGCGTGGCTTCAATCAGAGAGGAGAAGATGCAGCTGGTGCCAGCCGGACAGAGACTCTGCGGATTTAGATGATGTTGTAGAGTCTGTGAGCTATCTGTCTCTGTCAAGTGAAATCAGGGAATACACTGATCTAATCAGGGACAAACTAATACAGAAAGGCCCCCGAAAACAGGTTTAAGAGAGGAACAGAGGGGGAGGGGGAGCCATGCAGACAGATGAAGAGATACAGAGGGGGGAGCAGGAGATAAAGTCGTGATAAACATCAAATAACGATGCACTACTTCCTCTGAAGTGGATATTTTTGGTAGAAGAGAAGTGATAAAAATGTAAATGGCTTTGAGTCACTTTTAATTAGTGTAGTTTTGGTGAACTGACCCTTTAAATGTGCCCACTAGTACGCCCACAGAAGAGACCACTCATTATGACTGAGAGCGTTTATTAGGTGATTCAACAGACTTGAAACGAGGATTGTGTGTGTGTGTGTGTGTGTGTGTGTGTGTGTGTGTGTGTGTGTGTGTGTGTGTGTGTGTGTGTGTGTGTGTGTGTGTGTGTGTGTGTGTGTGTGTGTGTGTGTGTGTGTGTGTGTGTGTGTGTGTGTGTGTGTGTGTGTGTGTGTGTGTGTGTGTGTGTGTGTGTGTGTGTGTGTGTGTGTGTGTGTGTGTGTGTGTGTATAATCATGTCCATCTGTGTACGTGAGCTGTCCGTCACAAACATCCCCTCCGGTGATTCAAGAGTACTGAACGTGAGATTCTCTTAAGAAAAGGAAGCATTTTATAGATTATTTCAAATGCCATTGTGAGTGAGAGAATTCCAAAAAGGTCAGGCGTTCAACGGAAATATTTTGATTCACTGCTGTTTGTGAATATAACAAGGAACATGAGGCAATCGAGTTTAAAGTGAGCAATGATAAACTGAGTCTTTACTCTGCCGGCTCCTTTTGACTAGGACATCAAAGTGGATGTGATAAAAACAGAATTTTCCAGGGCGATAAAGAAGAGCCATTTCCTGTCACATTTTATGACAAAGCTGAGAGCATCCAGTAGCCATGTTTGGACATCATGCATGCATACCAACAACCACACACACACACACACACACACACACACACACACACACACACACACACACACACACACACACACACACACACTCACATAATTAGGTCCATTGCTTGAATCTGACACATTCACCAGCAGCAATGGCTCAAGGTCGTCCTCTGTCATAGAGGCTAATGCAAATCAGCCCAAACACATGAAGCACACGGACACTTCAATGGCCAAGAGCACACACAAAAATACTGATAAAAATACTCACAGATGGACTCACACACATAAACACTTGGATATATATATATATATGCGTGTCAGACACCATCATCATTCGCTGTCAGCAGAGCCAATGTGTCCTCAAACTGTCACGGAAAAGACTCGGAGTCACATCCTCTCTGCTCGACCTCCACCCAAACCAACACCAGCTGGCACACCATGACAACTTTATATAATCCCAATGAAAAACACCTGATATCCTAAAACAACGAGCTTGTGATTTAATTATTTTTCTTATATTGAGAGGGGGAAAAGGTTTAATTCCAGGTCAGGTCTCATTCAGGATGTTACCAGCTCCTAAAATATATTCTCTAATCAAAGTTAATTAAAAAATGTGCAAAAATGAGAGATAATTGTACATGCTATAACATTACCAAAGCTAATATAATATCAAGACTAACATGAGATAATTGCACACCCACTGCATTTAATAAGTCTCTGGATATCATGCAGCGTGTGGGAAGCATGAGACGACGACCACTGTGACACACAGCTGAGTTTCTCTTCAAGCTAATGTGCTATTTCAGGCGTCACTGCATTATCTATTAAAAAGCTCACACAGAGAAAGTGCAGCAGAGCCGCCTGGCTGTATTGAGTGAAATAATGGTGTGATGAAGCAAAAATTAAAAAAACCTTCACTTCTTATTGTTGAGCCCAGAGTGGAAGCTTATCATTAGGGTCTCATATTGTCCCGTGAAGTATTGTCATATTCAAATTAAATTCCTAATGATGTCCAAATGTGAAACCCTCCAATTAGTGCATGAACATACTTTCCCCACAATGCTCTGCTTGTGTTTTGCACCCAGTCACCGCACCATTTGTCTCTGGAAGTTGTATAACTCCTGAACCTCCTGAATAGAGTTAAGCTCAGGCTCACTTCATCAAGAACAGCAGAAGCTCTTCTTATGTCATTATAAAATGACACGAGACATATTTATTCAGACTATTCATACATGGGAGAAGACGGTTCAGTAGCACTTGTGACCTTTCAGGATAATTCTTTCTTGATGATTCAATCCGCCGAGCCTGAAACTGCTCCAGCTGCGACACAGATTCCTACCGTGTGCACAGAAATGCATTGATAATACCATACCACACTTTGGGTGGCTTAACTTTTTCATTTGGAGCCCTGAAGGAGGCAATAGGAAATCCTATTTGATAGCAAGCTGTTATTTTAAAGTCATATACTGCTGCTACACCCTGTCGTGATAAAAAAATTGACTTTTTCCCAGTTAGGCCAAATGACAGTGTGAAGCATGAATAAGTTATAAGTGAATGTCAGCCTCTCCGACCTCCCTTTCTCCAGTCTCTGCAGTGTGTGTGTGTGTGTGTGTGTGTGTGTGTGTGTGTGTGTGTGTGTGTGTGTGTGTGTGTGTGTGTGTGTGTGTGTGTGTGTGTGTGTGTGTGTGTGTGTGTGTGTGTGTGTGTGTGTGTGTGTGTGTGTACCGTACGTGTGTGTGATAAATGTAATGTTATGGTTAATGTACTATAGTTTAGCCTGGCAGTGAGGAAATATTCAGATTTATGGGCCTGCCATCACCTGTGACAGGGAGAGTGCACACACTCACACAGCAGAAGCAGGAAGTGGGAACATCTCACTTTGCTTGTACTGAATACGAAAGCTTGTACGGCCATAAAAAGAATCCGAGATGTAAGCGGGGAATACACATGACTATGAAAGTCGGTGAGAGGAATCCAAAGCGTGAACATTAATCAAAGTTTATGCATTTTGTATGAAGGTGGGGAGGGGGCTTCGTACAGTGTGATGGCAAGGGGACTACACTATAAGACAGCCATGAATTATAAATGGAATAAATGATGGTCCCAGTCGGATCATTAATAGTTTGAAATATTTAGCACTGTGTTCAAGCTCAGGTGTGATTTTAATCATCTTAAATGATCTGCTTAGCAGGTTTACAGCTGTTTGAGGGCATGTGAGATCCAAATGTAAAACCAAAAAATGAAACATAGTGTCTCTTTTGAATTAATTTAGGAACATTGAAATGTTTTTATGAGGCTCATTTTCAGGCTCATATTTGTATGTTGTGCCTCTACTGTGACATGTCTCCATGCTTTATGTTCAAAAAGCTCTTTATTTGTCTCATACTGCCTGTGCTGCAGCACCTCTTTTCACCCTCTGTCTGAAACCAGAGCTCTGATTGGTTAGCTGGCCGACTCTGTTGTGATTGCTCAACCACTCAGGCTAAGGGGCGGGACATATCTATCACTACAATGTGTTGGAGCAGGGAGTGTGTTTAAATCATTAGATTGTGACACTCTTGGGGAAGTTGCTGTCTGGATTGTGTTCACTAGCCACATTTCCAAAGTTAAGGAAGAGTTCCTGAGATTCCATGTGTGTGCTGCACAAACTAGCGTCTCAACTAACACTTACTTTCTCACAGAATTAATAAACAAATGGAGAAGGTTCAACACGTACAGTATATACAAATATGTCTGTGACTTCTAATGCAATATTTAGACAGGCTGACACTCGGGTACACAGACAGATCGACGTGCGTCCCGGGGAGACAGAGCTTCTATAAGCGAATGACATTTGCTTCCAACAGGGTCCCTTGCCCTTTCTACATGTCTTGTTTATGTATCGAACTTGAGCTGTCCCCTCAGGCTGAGCCAACACCTCGTCTCTATTCTTCTAACATCAGCACAGAAAAATACTGCCAGGCTCACACACACACACACACACACACACACACACACACACACACACACACACACACACACACACATACACACACACACACACACACATACACACACACACACACATTGACCTCAGAAGTTCAATCAAAAAACCTCCCACAGCACTTTTCCAAAGCTTGGAAAGAGACATTGTTGGACTGTGTGTGTGCTTGCGTGTTTGTAGTTACTGCTCTCCAAAGCAAGCAAAGCAATCTATAAGACCATTAGTGATATTGCATTACTCTCCCTTGAAATGCACAGCATCAAACATTTCAGTTTGCCTTCTCTGCTGGCACTAAGTAATCGATTCTAAACAAGGTGGCTAAAAACATCATTGTGTGTTTAAGTGTTTGACCCTTCCATGCATAGAGGATCCTCTCCTATTTAACACTTATCAATTTATAAATGCAGTAGATCATGAAGAAGCCAACACTAGTGATTATGTAAAGAAATATAACGAGGCGTGTGGCGCAGTGGATAGTGCGTTGGTTTTCAGATCAGAGGAGCACAGGTTCAAACCCCACTGCAGTCAGCATGTCGTTGTGTCCCTGAGACACTTCACCCCAAATTGCTCCTGTGGGGATTGCCCACAGTATTGAGTATGTAAGTTGCTTTGGATAAAAGCGTCTAACATGTAATGTAATATATTGGCACAGGGATTTGCCACAAACACCAGGGTTCCTTCACGATGGCCCTGTGGTGCACCATTTTTTGAAAAAAACGATGCAACATTGACTGTATTGTCATATAGTGTCATAATATCAGATGTACGCAATAAACATTGAAGGTGCGTAGAGAAACTTGCTAAATATGTTATTTATGCAAATCAATATATATTGTGTAGATGCACAGAAGTCCGAAATAACACTGTCATATAAGGTGATGGAAAATTGCTCAGTAACTAAGAATATATGACCTTATCATAAAGGAAATACATTCTTATTGGACGCATCAGGTTGTACCCTTTTCTTGCTTTTACAGTTCAGATGTAACTTTTATCACTACATTTGGGTACAATTTTCCCAAACACTGTGGTTTCGCAGTGACTGTGATACTGCTGACTGGACACATTCCTTCTGTGGTTTTCCCTCAAGACCAAAAGTGATCAAATTGCTTGCTCTGTTTTTGCAGATTTCTCGAGAAATGTTCATCCAAACAACTCAACACTAGATTTCCTTGTTTAGCAATAAACTCGCCAATTGCAACGTTGATCAGATGCCAAGAGGCTCAAAGGACAGAGACATACATAGAGACAAAGACTTATTTCAGTTTAGTTAGTTATAATCTTACTGTTGTTAAAATCTCGGTTGTATATTGTGTTGGCCCTGGGTGCCATAATGTTCGGATTCATTGGTGGCAGTGCTGCCGGCCAAAAATATGTCTGTGTCCATTCTTTTGAAAGCTTGTCTTCATTTTTGTGGAAGTTGAGGTTTTGGTTATAAACCGCAACGCTGCACCTGAAACATCGATGCGTTTCTGCTTGTCGGCCCGATATCGACTCTGAGCTTCAGCTAATCAAAGAGCTGATTAACGCAGGCAGCGGTATGCACACAATGCTTCGGCTTTAATCAATGCATTACTAAGCTGCACATGCACCCACTTTGTGAACTACATGAGACAAATAGTGTCCATTTGTTATGTCTGAGAATAATCTTCAAATGATATACTGTTGGTTTTAAGGAGTTGGTTTGTTGTCTTCTTTTAGACAAACTAAGATCAGGGTTATGTTGCCTCTAATAATAATCAGATAATCAATGTCTTCCCTTCAATGATAATACTCCATCGCTGATCATTCGTTGAGTCTTTCAAGTCATTCAGGGTCACATGTGTTATTGCCCCAGTTCAACCGTGAGCTTTCTGGTGTACATCAATAACACTCGTCGTCGTGGAGACATTTGGAGAACTCTCCTTGTCCAGTATATTTCCGTTATTTGCCTCCAAAATATTGTCAGTGAATTACCGCCAAGTATAGACAGTTTGTCTGGCCAACGACGGTTGGTTTTAGGACAGCGACACTGTGAGGAGGTCAGTGAGCGGGGCAGATTGAACAGATGGACTCTTCAAGTAGCAATTTTGTGGCGCTGAAGTCTCGAGTCTGGTGCGAATTCTTTGTTAAGCCATGTTCATAAAGACAACAGCACCGCGTGAACAAAAAACGCACTAAATCATTTTACTGGGACGGCTGACTTGGCTCAGCAGGGGTGCCAATGCAGATGGCGCCTACAAAGAAATGCAAAAGTGTTTGACTTGGCAAACACATTTCGGCAATAAGTGCACATTCCCGGTGGATTACTTTGTAACATGAACACAGTATTTCCACTCTTTTATTTTTAGAGTTTGATATTGGTTGTGTATCGCTTCGACGCCTAATTTAAAGTTATGACCTAAAAGTTCACTTTGACTGCTTGGATTATATTTAATGTCTGACCGGTACCAGAAACTGCATACCAACATGAACACTGCTCTTGCATTGCTTCAATATACGTCTGGTTTCTATGGTAAAATATAATCTGGCATTGTATCCTTATGAGATTAAACTGATTTTGAGCAACCAGCCCTAATTTGCTATGATGTCATTCAGTTAACACCAGCTACAATACACAAATGTAACTTTTTATTCAGAAATGAACTCGCTTTTCTCTGTTGGTGTTACCCAAATCAAAGTGTTGTTGATTGACATTGCAATTAACTGTTGCACAAACCGCATCACTTTTGATTGGCTTTTGCATGAACCGTATTGAAGATAAGTTTGTCAAGCAAAGGCTGATCTGGATAGCAACTCCTGAAATATTATGATTATGTATTACAGATTATTGTCATTCTGACGGGAGTGTTTTTAGCTGTAGTGCTCTCTTCACAAGTTTCCCAGCACATTAAACAATAGTAAGAAACCACTATTGTCCTGAAGTGGCTGGCACAAGGACACAATACATTGAGAGAAGTTGGATCGCCTACACGTAGCTTTGTGTTTGAGCACAGACAGAAGAGAACCGGGCACTTGACTAGTTCACGGTCCATCTCATCGCCAAGTGTCTTTGGCTCTCTCAAGCTTTGTCATTGTGCAGACAAACATTCAAGTGCCATGTTTGGTCACCCGGAGAACAAACCAGCCCTTTCATTAAGCCCAATCACCCGAGGGTAGATTAAAGGCTTCACTGCAAATAAAATGCCTTTTAAAACTCCCCCTACTTTTCTCCAAGATCTCCCCCCCTGTCTTTTCTTTCTATTCATTTTCTTGAGCTTTCGTGTGAGACAAGGAGGTTGCAAGGAGCCATAGTTTGGCTGCTGGGGAGCTGAAACGTGAATGCCAAGCTCTCAAAGTCCTCAGCGGAGAGATGGGATTTTAGAGTTGGAATGTGGGGGGTTTGGCTCGGCATGAAAAAGATTGGACTCATTGGCAGTCGCTGATGCCATGGCCTCCTAGCTCGATACCCTGCTGGGCTCCAAATATGGCAAACAGAGTGTTAAAACTGGGAATAATTTGAGCATACTGCAGACAGTCAGGACTGCAAAGGGACTTTTTTTAATGTGCAATGTAATATTTAAAAAATCAGAGCAGTTTTTCCTATTACTAACCAAAATATAATGGAATTTAAAGAAATGTTCCTGGTACAAACAACAACAGCGAGGAATAGACAGTCGAAGAACTGTGCTTCTAGCAACAGCAGCTACTGTAGCAACCAAAGGAGAGTGTTACCTTCAACTACTCATACAACTCAGATAAATGCCACTGGGCACAGAGTCTTAAAAACAACATGTCCTCTCCCAACACCTTCACTTTACCTGTACGTCATCCTCACACCGTTTCACTTCATCTTAGCTCAGCGCCAGTAGCTCCAGGTACCCAACTGTCACATCCTGCTGCATTCAGGAGCACCATCCTCTCCACGTGTCAGGACGGATAGAGGATGGAGTGTGTAGAATCCATAATGAGAAATGGAGGGACTGAGGATGTTATGAAGTGTGAATACGTCCATGACCGCAGCAGTAATGGCTACCTCAAACGGTTTATGTTGGCTCGCCTAGAAGTGAATAATGAAACATTTCATCCGTCTTCAAGGGAAAAGGTCAATGCGCTGCCACGACTACTGGAAATCTAATCTACAAAAGATAAGCATAATGTGGCCCGGGCCTTATGAATAAAGTAAAACAATTCCTCAAAACATTTCATGTTAAAACCTCATAAGTAAATCATCATCCGTGTGTGATTCTTAAAACACTTCCTCACTCTCTTTGGCTTGCAAAACCATCACTAAAATGCATGAAACAGGAATTGCCATTTGTCTATACGACAGGGTTGTTTTTCAGAGTTTCTGGAGGGGAAAATACATTTCGATGATTCATAGGTTTCAGTCCAGCGCCGAGATATATCGTGCATTTAAGTAAGTTGTAGATTACCGCGGCTCAATCGGCCAAATAGACATCCCGTTGATTGCACCAACAGCTCAATCCATTTGACAGCATTTTTCAATATTCAGAGCTGTGTGTGTTTGTGTGGCGACTTTCATGAACCAAGCGCTTTGCAGAGACCATTGCAACAGTCTGAAAATACAGAGCAAGCATTTACAAAAAGAACCTGCGAAAGAGGAATGCAGATAAACACACATGTTCACTATAAACCTCTGTGTTCAGCATGCAGCCTGGTTAAGTGGTCTATAATTGATAACAGAGTGTATACACTTCTGTATTATTCATTGACCATGTCAGTTGCAATTCACTTCAGACACATTGCATTGCAGTGGGAGGATGTTAAATGTTGGAACCTCTCAGAAATGCATGCAGACCTGAGGGAATTTAATGTGAACTGTACTTTTTTAAATCTTTGCAGAGAGTGGGTACATATTTGCATTAAAACCCAGCAGCTCTAAGCAGTGACGGAATTTAATGAAGAATAATGCAATCAAAACTGAATAATTCCACAAAACACAGTGAGATATAATGAGAAGCGTACCGTATTGTCAATCAAAGTTATTGCTTTGAATGAGAAGATGTGAGTGTGCTTGTGCATTCAAAACATTGCTTATATTATTTAGCGTTATAAACTTTATACAGCTCTTAGAAAAATCCTAAAGAGTCTGTATCTCTTAGTATTGAGTATCTTATGTTTGTTTACTCCGAGGTCACCACAGAGACTAACAAGGTATACAAACGAGCTCCATTATACTGACAAACTGAAGATTTAGCTTTATGATTTATTTAGTTCAAACGTGGAACATTGGCTTCCATTATATGCACAGAAGTCCAAACAAGCAATTTGCCATTGGCTCATGTACACAAAGAACACAGAATAACTTGGGTAATACGTTGGCACACATAAACAAAGGGCTTCTGTGTACTTGCAGGATACAGCTAAAAGCTAGTGGGAAAAACAACCTGGCATGCAGGATAGAAAGAAATGTCATTTGGTTGAACTGTGTTTCAAACAAAATACTCAAACACACTTCACCATGTAAATATTTGACCCAATGAATTATTCACAGGTACAAATGCATTGCAATCAAATTGTTTAGTTTGAGTGAAAGCTGTGGACAAATCACATTTAAGCACATTAAAAGTGTGGAAAACCTTTGAAGTATTAAGGCATAACATCCCTAGTTTGAAGTTATGTTGTGTATACTGATATAACAAACTTTGCATTTCATTGTTTCCATTTGAACAATGGTTGTTTGTCTCCACTTACAGTTAAATCAAACTCTTGCATACTTTGAATGAGGAATGTTGAGGTCCTTACTATCATATACAAAGCCAACCAAGAGTCAATGAGCAACACATGCAGAAAAACCCGGTTTCAAACTGAAGACAATCTGTGCAGAAGCTGCGCTGAGACAATGACAGCAACTCCCACGCTTGGACCACATGGAGCAATCAAGCCCCCTAAACACCCCCACCCCTCCCATCCCAACCCACTCCGCCCCTCCGATGGATAACATCCCATTGTGCATGTGCTGCGAGGAAGAAAAAGAGAACAGACCCTAAACCCATTGCCTCTAAAGGAATGGTCCCAATGAAAGTGAATTAAGCAACAAAGGAGGCACTTACATTGAAGAGCCTCACATGGTCCTCCGACAGAAAGGAAGAGAAGCGTGCAAGGATTCCAGTCGGAGAGAAACAACAGTGAGTAACCTTGAAAAGAGGCAGAGAGTGCTGGAGAAAGTGAGAGGAGCAGAGAGGGAGGGATGGAAACCCAAGGTGAGAGTGAACGCGCAGAGAGCATGCATCCACACACCCCGCGTGCTCGCAAATCAAAACACTTTGGATCTTTTTCTTACATCTCCCCTCCTCCTCGTGTGCAGCCTCGCCAGCCCCCTCCACCCTCCACCCTCCGCCCCCCCAACCCGTGCCTTCGGGTTTGGCTCGTCGTGTGTTCAGGCTCAGGCAAGCGTGAAGCGGGCGGAGGGAAACCAGCGCTGCAAGTGCTTTGTCCAGCGGTTGGGAAACTTATCATGCTCACAATACGTGGAACATTGAGCTTTTGTTGGACCTTTCCGTGAGTTTGATCCAGAGCAGACGGACGGACAGGCAGGAGATGATATCCAGAGTGTTGGCTTTTTCTATCTCAGCTTCCTGGGATGTCATCCTTGAAAATAAAAATAAAATCATCTCCTGTGGAAAACGTTTATAAATCTCTTTCACAGGCATGTTCCCAAACTGCAGATGCGTTGCTGCAATTCAATTAAATAAATAGCTCTTGCTGTGCAACCATTTGCTGAATACACCAACAATTAGAATCCTTATTTATATGTTCTCTCTCACTAAAGTGATGATGCGAGCTGTTTCCATGTTGTGTAATGTTTGCATTTCCCCCTGCTTTGAGTTGCTTTTAATTTGTAGTCGTCACCAAAGGGAAAAGAAGCATTGGGGTCAGCAGATGTTTTCCTATTTGACTTACCAAGAGCTTGTGTTTATACAGTGTGTGCTCAAAATGTATGTCCAAATCATGGTTTATCTTACCAACAAGACAAAGTAAGGGTTAACATGCAATGTGTGGGCTTGAATGATTGACAGGTGTCTCCGTCTGTCGCACTCAACTGTGGCATTAATCCCACCCGGCTTTCAAATTATTTTAGTAGCTCCAGCGAAGATGGTGAGAACAGATGAACCCAAACCCACGCTTCACAACATTTAAACTTCAAAACATTCCTCCACACTCTGTGGCAGAAATCTGTGTTTCGACTCACACTGCCCTCCATCTGATGTCTATTACGAAAAAAAGAGGGGCCTGAGGCTGAACATCTATACACAGATTCATCCACACTAACCTCGGCAAAGTCACGAAATGAAACCGAAGACGAATGAGCATCCTTTTCTTTCTGCCCAGCTCCCTCCACAGTCTCTGGTCTCTTTCGTTTTATGGTCATTATACAGCATTACAAATGTGTCTGGAGAGAAATGCGTTCGGCTAAATTATCCAGATTAACCCATATTGTGCTTCAGGAGGGCTATTGGGACCCCCCTGCTGTCAGCGGTTAGGATTTGAATGACCTAAGCTGTTCCAACAGCCCCTAACAACCTGGTCAGCAGCTCAGTCTGGCCCCAGCAGGGAGCCTAAGACCTGCTGATGAGGGCGGACATGCCCAATCATCTGCTGCAGTGCTAGTGGGAGGGCAACAACAGATTAAAGTGAATAGTCAATGTGCCATGCTTTTAAGAGACGACAATTTCCTACTGCATAAAGATTACAGAGGATGTCGAGCTGATTCTCGTGTCCATATCTCCTCTCCCTATGGACATGCAGGGAGATAATCTTGAGATGTAATGGGAAGTGGTAGGATAATCCTAAATCCACCGTTTGGTTTCCATGTGATTTACCTTGGTTAGATTACGCATGTGCATCTAGTTACGCTGCAAGGCAAACTCACTGCACTGGTGTTGCACATTGCTTCCATAAAGGTGGTTCTTGTGTGCTGTAAACAAAAGAACTGATCATTGAGGGATGTGGGGACAATGTACAGTGGAGCTCCCACGAGGCATTCAAAGACATTTCAAAGCTGTATTGCTTTTGTGTTTGTGTGGGTTGCAGCTGTCTCAGTGTTTCCCCAGAGCACAAAGATCATTCCTAATATGTTCCAAGCCAACCTCTGGCCCTTTTAAAGTGCTTTCATGGAACATATGACAAAAGACCTGATGTGCCTTACATTACTTCAACCTGGAGGTGTCAGGGGAATTTGCTTTCCCTCAATCATCTGTGTCAGGCTGGAGCCTAAGATTCTGTCTCATGTCCAGTTCTCAGGCAAAAGAAGTCCGCAGGGCATCCAGGTGAAACTCTCCATATAATCCTACCTGAAACATTTCTACACCTATTGTAGGCTGCAAAATCCTAACACCTCTATTTGTATCATGCCATCTAGATATCAGCTGGCCCTTATACTGCTGTCAGGTTTTAGTTGCTGTGTGAAATTGCAACATACAAAATGAGAATGTCCCCACTAAGCCAGCCAAATCTGAAAAGGTTGAAAATAGATGTACTTGATGAAGATAGCCTCATAATGTTTTCATTTTTTTTTTTATGTTGGCAGGCAGCTTAACCTCAGGGCAGCAGCGGCAATTGAGGACGCTGCTAAGGTCATGTCAGAGCGACTGTGCACATGGTGTGTGTTTGCCTTCTAGTGATGTTACATTCATTTTATGCAATTTGACTACATTGTGACAATTCAGTAGTTCTCCAATCTGTGCTACTTGTCACCAATGTAAACAGTAACTCTGGTGCTCCTACACAAAACACTGAATTCATACACTGAACAAAAATATAAACGCAACACTTTTGTTTTTGCTCCCATTTTTCATGAGATGAACTCAAAGATCTAAAACATTTTCTACATACACAAAATAACAATTTCTCTCAAATATTGTTCACAAATCTGAAAAAATCTGTGATAGTGAGCACTTCTCCTTTGCCGAGATAATCCATCCCACCTCACAGGTGTGGCATATCAAGATGCTGATTAGACAGCATGATTATTGCACAGGTATGCCTTAGGCTGGCCACAATAAAAGGCCACTCTGAAACGTGCAGTTTTGCTTTATTGGGGGGGTCTGGGGGGGTCCGAAAACCCTAGGGTTAAACCCTAACATGTCACCCATCTCCTTCGCATAGAGTTGATCAGGTTGTTGATTGTGGAATGTTGGTCCACTCCTCTTCAATGGCTGTGCGAAGTTGCTGGATATTGGCAGGAACTGGAACACGCTGTCGTATACGCCGATCCAGAGCATCCCAAACATGCTCAATGGGTGACATGTTAGGGTTAGGGTTAGGGTTAAACCTGACTGGTTTTCGGACCCCCCCAGACCCCCCCAATAAAGCAAAACTGCATGTTTCAGAGTGGCCTTTTATTGTGGCCAGCCTAAGGCACACCTGTGCAATAATCATGCTGTCTAATCAGCATCTTGATATGCCACACCTGTGAGGTGGGATGGATTATCTCGGCAAAGGAGAAGTGCTCACTATCACAGATTTTTTTCTGATTTGTGAACAATATTTGAGAGAAATGGTTATTTTGTGTATATAGAAAATGTTTTAGATCTTTGAGTTCATCTCATGAAAAATGGGAGCAAAAACAAAAGTGTTGCGTTTATATTTTTGTTCAGCGTATTTTCAGTCTTAAATCCATCAGATCAAATATACATTCCTGTTTCGGAGCATTGCTAAGTTGCCGGTTAAACTTATGAAATACCATAATTATGCCACCAGCCACTAAGAAGCATATTTGAAGGGGAGTACAAACAAGCTGCAGTTTAATCACCTCTTGTTGAGTTTTATAAAGCTTTTCACATATGTTCTGCCCCCAGGTGTAGCCTGTCCTCATATAGCACGAGCTAAGTTGGTCTATAACCTCCAAAAGTACTGCACATCAGAGAGAATAATTAATGGGATCAATATGTTCCACCGTGAGTTTATTTCGGAGCAGATTACAGCTGTGCACTGTATACAGTTAGAAAGTGATGCAAACAGGTCACGGCTTCTTTTAGGCCGCGTCGGCAGCTTTTTCTCTGCTGAATCTCCACAAGCAGGAGGTCAGGTCTGGACCAGGAGGGAAACACTCACACACGCCCCCGTCTGTTGACCCATTTAGCCCATCTGTATGGTAAGGAAAGGCCAAAAGGCACTTTACCGGTATTTGGTTCAGTGTTGTCATCATTATGTCCTGGTTGTTCAGGCCCTTCCATCGTAAACATGTAACAATCTCCACACAATCCAAAGAGAAAGTGAGAAAACATGATTATCACCAGTATGTTATTAGATTGAGAAATGTCATTTATTTCAATTTCACAGGTTTTGACTGTGGATTTTCATGAAATATTTGATGAAAACAATCTGTATCGTTCTCTTTCTTCAGCTAAAGAGCCAATGCTACACTGCATATGTTTTTGTGTTCAGGGCTTGAGGACAATGAAGCTTATATGTTGTTGTCAAATGCATTTACAGTGAAACATACAAGATTTCCATGATGCCATTGCCGTGTCAGAGACAAAGGAGCGATGACATGGCTGGAGGGCAACAACAAAGGAAGCCAGAAAGCAAATGTTTGCTCATACGTTTTTACAAAGAACCGTTTGTCCAAGTTATTGGTTAGAGTCCATCTGCGTTGTTATGTAAAAACATCCCTATTTGTTCCCACACACTCTCTGTTTACTCGCTCTCTCCGACGAGGGGTCTCCTTAAATAACTCAGAAGGCCGTGCTAGCCGAGGGATGATGCAGAGCGCAGTCGTCTAAAGGTCCTCGGGGACTCATCATAATAAATAGAAACATTATCATAGCAAAGGATGAATGAGACGTCTGTGTTGCCTGTAGCCCATGTAACAATGCATGGCTGACTTATATGCTCTTAATATTTTATAACCCTATGAATCCAGTGAGACAATATTGTTGTATCCATTTGAAAGCCTTGAGGTTTTTAGAGAAAATAATTTAATTTAAAGCCATAAATACTCTTAGCACTCCTGTTTTCCTGTTGTGTGTCACATACAGTGGGGGAAAAAAGTATTTAGTCAGCCACCAATTGTGCAAGTTCTCCCACTTAAAAAGATGAGAGAGGCCTGTCATTTCCATCCTAGGTATACCTCAACTATGAGAGACAGAATGAGAAAAATAAAAAAATCCAGAAAATCACATTGTCTGATTTTTAAAGAATTTATTTGCAAAGGATGGTGGAAAATAAGTATTTGGTCAATAACAAAAGTTCATCTCAATACTTTGTTATATACCCTTTGTTGGCAATGACAGAGGTCAAATGTTTTCTGTAAGTCTTCACAAGGTTTTCACTGTTGCTGGTATTTTGGCCCATTCCTCCATGCAGATCTCCTCTAGAGCAGTGATGTTTTGGGGCTGTCGCTGGGCAACACGGACTTTCAACTCCCTCCAAAGATTTTTCTATGGGGTTGAGATCTGGAGACTGGCTAGGCCACTCCAGGACCTTGAAATGCTTCTTACGAAGCCACTCCTTCGTTGCCCGGGCGGTGTGTTTGGGATCATTGTCCTGCTGAAAGACCCAGCCACGTTTCATCTTCAATGCCCTTGCTGATGGAAGGAGGTTGTCACTCAAAATCTCACGATACATGGCCCCATTCATTCTTTCCTTTACACGGATCAGTCGTCCTGGTCCCTTTGCAGAAAGACAGCCCCAAAGCATGATGTTTCCACCCCCATGTTTCACAGTAGGTGTTCTTTGGATGCAACTCAGCATTCTTTCTCCTCCAAACACGTCTAGTTGAGTTTTTACCAAAAAGTTCTATTTTGGTTTCATCTGACCATATGACATTCTCCCAATCCTCTTCTGGATCATCTAAATGCTCTCTAGCAAACTTCCGACGGGCCTGGACATGTACTGGCTTAAGCAGGGGGACACGTCTGGCACTGCAGGATGTGAGTCCCTGGCGGCGTAGTGTGTTACTGATGGTAGCCTTTGTTACTTTGGTCCCAGCTCTCTGCAGGTCATTGACTAGGTCCCCCCGTGTGGTTCTGGGATTTTTGCTCACCGTTCTTGTGATCATGTTGACCCCACGGGGTGAGATCTTGCGTGGAGCCCCAGATCGAGGGAGATTATCAGTGGTCTTGTATGTCTTCCATTTTCTAATAATTGTTCCCACAGTTGATTTCTTCACACCAAGCTGCTTACCTATTGCAGATTCAGTCTTCCCAGCCTGGTGCAGGTCTACAATTTTGTTTCTGGTGTCCTTTGACAGCTCTTTGGTCTTGGCCATAGTGGAGTTTGGAGTGTGACTGTTTGAGGTTGTGGACAGGTGTCTTTTATACTGATAACGAGTTCAAACAGGTGCCATTAATACAGTTAACAAGTGGAGGACAGAGGAGGCTCTTAAAGAAGAAGTTACAGGTCTGTGAGAGCCAGAAATCTTGTTTGTTTGTAGGTGACCAAATACTTATTTTCCACCATAATTTGCCAATAAATTCTTTAAAAATCAGACAATGTGATTTTCTGGATTTTTTCTTCTCATTTTGTCTCTCATAGTTGAGGTATACCTAGGATGAAAATTACAGGCCTCTCTCATCTTTTTAAGTGGGAGAACTTGCACAATTGGTGGCTGACTAAATACTTTTTTGCCCCACTATAGATGTGTCTGCATGTAAATGGTCTGCAAAGGTAATAATCCGAAATATCCCTCCAGACGGAGTTTCTAAAGAGAATTGTCTTCATTAACACTTCATAATTTAGCGAACACATTTAAAACCTATGGAAATCTCCACTTGATCTGCTTTGAACAGTGTGTTCTGATCTGACCTCTTCAGACATCGCTGCTCTCTCATCTCCCTCTGCATTCATTCCTTCCCTAGCACTGTAATTCAACCCCACAACACAAACTGGCATTTACGCTCTGCATCTCAATGCCCAGGCTTCAGCGGCTTTTCCACTTGCCATATTTCGTGGCATGCATGCATCTGCCTCTTCCCTGAGCCTTCCTGACACGGGGAAAGGCCTCGGGGGCTTTGGAACATGTGTGGGGGGGAGGGCAAACATGTCATGACCACTTACTCCTCTGTGCCAGCTTCTCGTGCCCAACTCCCTTGACCCATGGCCCGTCTTTAATCATCCTATATGTGCGCTGCTAACAGTAGGCAGCAGAACTCAGCTGTGAGAAGCAAACAAGCCAGCTGACCTGGAAGAAATTTCCTTTACTGTGAAGGGCCCAGAGGGTTTAAAGGACACTATATAGTGTTGGCACTATCACTTCCATCAGTTTGCTCACCATGCACTGCTGTTTTAAATGTACACAAACACAAATGCTAGCATTAAAGATGGCTGCAGTTTTTCTGGTTGCCAACTTTTTTCCTCTACATTAAATCCAGATTTTCTGAAAGTAAGTGAAGGACTCAGAGGACACTTAAAGGCCTTTGAGCGTCCCCGTGGCTGCCATTCTCATTAGATAAGGGATTGAGCGCTTGCAAGGCTTCGTTTTACAGGGCCATCCTATAGCTTCCCTCCTCCGAGCGTGCGTGGTAATTTAATTAAGTCCACTGACTTTTCCAAAGGGCAAGTGCTAAAACCAACACAATTAATAAAATGGGTGACTTCTCTGCTCTTTGTTCCCCTTTCCTCATTTGAGTGGCTCAGCACAAATCCCCTCTCGGCCCCCAGACTCCACTGCATTTAGAAAAGTCAAATCTAGCCTTTCCTATTATTATTCATAAAGTTAAAGCACAAATTAAATAGCACATCGAGAGCAAGTTCAGTTTCTATTTTAGGAATGTATACAAAAGCAGGAATAAGAGATGAGACACAGAAGCAACAAAATTGAAGTATTTCACAATAAATACAAAGAATCCCATAGAATCTGCACTGTTGTGGCTCCATAGCATGATTTACATTAATTGTCTCAGTGACAAGTGCTGGTGTAAATGCTGGTGTGTCAGACTGTGGCTCTCACACATCCATGTTCCTGTGGGAGTCTACTTATCCTTCTCAAATGTCAGTGGTTAACAGATGATGTCGCTTGCAAAATGGTCGCTCCTCTTTGGGATTTCTCTGTGAAGCTGAGGGTTATTAGCAGTCTGTCTGCGGCGCATAGATGGCTCAGGGGTCCCATAGGACAGTTCAAAGTGTAACGAGGTTAATTAGCACGAATCATGACCTAGACTAAAGAAAACGATGCATAATATACAGCATAAAATGTGTGTGTGATGTGTTATTACTTTGAGTCAAACACAATATACTTTTATTATTCTAAGAGTTGCACATGACTTGTTTTATAAGCTCACTTCCAATATATTTTTTGTACACTTATGATCCTAAAATCCAACCCTGATTTAATGAAAAGCATTCTCTCTGACTAATGTCAATTTAACCCGCATGCTATCCATCCGATCAGACATGAATCATCGCACAAGAATGTTTCTTTACACTGGAACAAAATAGGAATGCACATTTGGGAATGATCCACACTTTGTACTGGACACACATGACATTAATAGTGAAGCTCTGGTGCTATTCTCTGCCAAGGCTTAACAGCTGTACAAGTGGCTGTTACACACCAAATGACATCAGTCCTACACAGTGTTGGGCAAGTTACTTCCAAAATGTAATATATTACATATTACTTATTACTCTCTTTAGAAAGTAATAAGTTACATTACAATATTACTGTCTCTGAAATGTAATGAGTTACACTACTTTAGTTACTTTTTAGTTACTTTCACCAAAATAACCGCAAAAGAATAGCTAGGTATTTTAAATGCTAAAATGTAGTTTAGTGAAGCTCATTATGCATCCAGTGAAGGGCAATGTGGTATAGCATAACAACTGTGTAGGCCCTTAAGGCGACTAACAACTTGTATTACAGGGCTTAGTTGAATACTCCATTCTGATTGTAAATTCTTAACATGTGACACGTTGTTAATACAGCAGTACAAACCGCTGTCAAGGACTATAATGAAGGTTAACATATTGTAAATCAAGGCAAATATTATTTAAACCATGCTCATGGTTTGAAATGGCAAACATTGAAAGGCAAAAGTATTATTAAAACCATGTAGCCTACTACATCATCACCTTGGTCCCATCATATACGCTGGGAAGAGAATATTTACTGTGCTTGAAAACTGGTATCACATCATCATGTGAGGTTGACTTTGTGACCTGGAGAACATTTCAGCTGCAACATCAGCTCGTTGATAATAAGCTTAGGATATGAGATATTTTTGTAGCGATTCGTGGTGAAGGCATCTGTGCTATTGTATGCATTATTTTTGACCCAACATTTCTACAGGCATGTCAGAATATGTTACTATTTTCACATGAATATTCTAGCCATTGTCTATTTTTATACCACAAGCTGCAAAATGACCGCCTTACCCCACTGTACAGGCGGGTAGTTGTTTAAATATACCTGGCACCTGCGGGCCGCAGAGGGCGACGTAGTTTCGGGCGACGAAGACTGCTGCTCCGGGGCCGGCGAGTCAGGCGGGAGTAAGCTAGTGTCCACAACGGAGGGTAACGTGATGTCCGCATCTGACCTGTTGCTACTGTCTGCAGTAGATGCAGTGTTGCTGGCGTTTAGTGATGGTTGCTTTGACCATTTTCGTATAAATGATTATCCACAGATCAGATGTGTGTCACTGCTGTGGAAGCACTTTGGAAATGATGCACGCGCAGCGGAGCAGGTCACGTGCACCTGACACAATTTGTTTGTATTTTTCGCTACGTTCTCTTTTTTGAATGGTTGCATAACGTTCAACTTCCCCGAAGATCTCGACGCGAAGCCTGAAGGGTAAACACCAGGTTTACTAATCTACCCGCACAATTTGTCCGGTGTCGGAATGTCTCGCTATGTTAGTACATTCTTAAAAAACAAAACACCATTTAATTTCGGGTTAAAATCAGTTGTAACTGCGTTACTGAGCATTGTAACGGGTAATATATTACCCAAATTCCATTAGTAATGCGTTACATTACTTCGTTACAGCAAAAAGTAATATATTACTGTAACTCCGTTACTTTTGTAACGCGTTACACCCAACACTGGTCCTACATCATGTAAAGTTGAATGTAAATCGTGCAAAAGGGAGTTTTCAGAAATTCTAAATCTAAAGCTTAAAGAAATCATGCATAAGGTTACACATCAACACGGATAAAAATGTGGGCTGCTCATTTATTCAACATAATCCAGTCAGAAATCCCTATTTACACACAGGCATATACACGCACGCTCGTCTATAGGGTTTTTTGAGGATAGGCTCGTCACCAGTAGAAGGTCAGCGTCTAAAGCTCTGCTCCCCACGGCGGTAGGAGGAAAGGTTCTAAGGTCAAACGCAGAGCAAGCACCACACAGCGAAACAGACAGAAAATAAGCGCTGTGTGTATCTGTGTGTGTGGGTGGTTAACGTATGTGTGGTGAGTTATTAACACAAGCAATTTGACGTGTGGTCTGGTGGTTAACATTTCATAATTTTGTTCTCCCTGCACGGCTTTCTGCGCTGCACATGTGGCACTGTTGACACTCGCGGTATACGAACAGCTGTTTCCCATCCGTGTGTTGCGTTTTGTATCTCCTCTCACCTGCTTTCAGCATGCCGCCGTTTTGCAAGCATACAGTACGGTGCTTTTCTCTGAATATCTTTTATTGTAATGTGGGGGCTCACTTCATTTGAATTTCAATTAATTCTTTAAAACTCTTAAAGGTTGTCGGTTAGCAAACAAATTGAATATTTACAGGTTTAATGTTTATTGTACTTTTTATACTACCTTTAAACTATTATGCATCTTATGAGTTGAACTGCACCCAACAGTAGTCTCTTTGTTGCTGCAATAAAAACCATAAAGGTGTTCTGTTAACCCAAAGCACAAAATAGCATTTCTATATTCGCTTCTAAATTCCCAATTGAGATCATGTTGAGAGCTTTTCGAATAAAAAGGCAAACCACAGCATCCACTTCCCTTCATGTATATTTCATGCTCTCTGATTCTTGTACTGTATTTCTACATCTGTATAAGTCCATATTTTTACTTTTACCAAGCAGGTCCTCTGAACAATGCAGCCTTTGGCTCTTAGGAAGCATTAGGGTCTGTCAGATGAATCGGAAATGCCACGCTTGGAGAGGGAAAGAAAAGCTCTCAAAAGCCATGAAATCTTAAACACTTTTTCAGCTCTTTTTTCCCCCTCTTTTTATTCAGCGGGTGGTGCTAGCAATGAACACATTGGAAGGTCTCACTGAGCAAACAACACGTCACAACACTGTTTGTAGATTGTTTGACTTGTTTTGATGAGAAATGTTGACCGTCCAAAAATCCCAAAAGTGTCCAAACACTTCAGAAAGTGTGCAAGGACTTTGGTTCAGCCACTTAGAAAGTGTGAAACCAGTGAATGGTTTTATGAATAAGTTTGAGATTGTAGTGCACGCCACTTAGTCACATCGACACTCCAGAGAAATGTAATTTAAACTTTTTTCCTTTTAAAAGGCAATTCAAATCTATTGAGGGCCAAGTCATGTGCACACCATGCACTTGCAGGGATAAAACCCCCCTTCCCTGTCACATTATTCAATATTTTCCACCTACCTTCACTCATCTGCTGGAAAATATAAATTTGTGTTGGGTGGTGTCTTACCTGCTTTATTCCGACTCAGTGGACAGGGCACATTTTAGGAGGTGGATCATTTGCTCTGGTCCTAGCCTCTCTGTTTAAGCCTTGAAATGCAAATAGTTGGCCTAATATACGTTTGTTCTGTCCAATTGTTCACCTAAGACCTTCTCTATCCATAACTTTTGAGAGGTAGTGAAACCTCTCCTGAACTCACAATTCACACCATCAACCAATTCTAAATTCTTTGAAATACATGAAAATATCTTCAAAAAAAGTCTAGCGGGTCATTCAAAGGGCAATTTATGCAAACCTGTCCTAAAATTAGTTCCACTGCAAGTTTGCCGAAAACCCTCTTGCAAGAGTTGAATTGATGAGCTTATATTTTCTGCTGTTGCCCCTGATATGGAAATGTGTTTGGCAGATGGTGCACCCAGACTCGTTGATCTTTCCCGGGCGTGTGGGTCCTGTAAAGGAGTGCAATGTGCTGTTACAGTGGCTAAGGAAGATGGCGCGTTTGCACAGGCCACAGGACAGAAGCGGCCTGTTTGAAGTACATGCACACCTTTTAATAAATGTGGAATTGATGTTCAGATCTGTGTGTGAAGAGGCGAAACATCTGTTTGTTTCATTAGCCAGAAAATTAGCACGGTGCTCTACTCCTCTGATGCATGTGGACCCACGCCACAGAGGGTGTCATGCTGAGATTTTTACCGCAAACACTTCCAATCTGCTACGGAGGAAGATAAAAAACTAATTACTGAACCACTGAAAGGTAAAATCTTTCAATGAAACCTCCTATCAGTGATCAGACCAGACTGTTTTGCTCATGAGGACATAATCCTTTTTTAGGGATTGATCCCGATACGGGATTTAAATCCTATTTGGTCTAGACTCACACACACACACACACACACACACACACACACACACACACACACACACACACACACACACACACACACACACACACACACACACACACACACACACACACACACACACACACACACACACCACGTTAGTCACTTTTTCCACTGTATTACCAGGAGCCTTTGGCTATCTTCAGCAATTTGTTGGCAAGTCTAAAGCTAAACAATCTTCATGTGCTCCAACTTTCCAGGAGTCTTCTTCTGTCGAAAGGGAATATTTGCAGATTTTCAACAGGCTTTTTATTTCTGCATTGTGGGTGGTATTTGGGAATATTTGGTTTCCCTCCGTGTTGTAGGCGCCTGAACTGCCCACCCATTAACTGGCACGAAACTTAACCCGCATAAGCATGAATGAGATGACTTTTATATTTTGCTAAATCATTGCCCTTGACATGACAAGAGCAGAGTTTGTAACATGGGGGAATAACTTTTGTTTATAGCCATGGTAGTAGAACTAGATTGGCGCCAAATAACTGAAAAACGAATGCCATTAGTTTGTGTTTACTGCTAATGAGTTGATGTTAGCATGCGAACACCCTAAGCTAAGGATATCTGCACAAGAATGCTAGCTCTGAGCATGTTAGCTTGCTGAAGTTAGCATTTATTTCTAAGCCAGCCAGCTCAAAGTAAGATACAAATGTATTGTTTCCTCCACAGTCACACTAGGAAACAGGAAAACTTTCACTGTAGGCTAATTCTATCCAAAAATTATGAATATTTTTTCTCAGCCTGTATAATTGAGTTAAATAAAAGCCGGAACTATAACAGACAAATACACATTTGCATGAAATTGCAGCCTCTGTGGGAGTCCACAAAGACACTGCCTCATTCATTGTTAGCACTGTAAACAGATACAGAGTTACACAGCAAACTGTGGTCCTGGAAACAAGCACGTCGGACACAAATCGTTAGCAGATGGGACTTTAAATCTGTGGGTTTACCATCTTAAACTGCGACTAAATGATCACTTTGGATTTCCATCAGCAATTGACACACTGAATGTTTATCATATTGGAAGCAACAGCAGCATATGATCCTGGGCGCGGTAAACAATGACACAGATGTGCTCTGTAAGGGGAAAGGAAAGGACGGGATGCTGATGCAGTCGTTTCTGACTCGGTGAAAGACCACAGATGTGGACCGCCACACCCTGCTCCGACCACACGCTTGATATTTCCACTCACTGAGGACATGGAGACTTTAACTAGCTCAACTGAAAAAGAAAAGGAGTATGACTTTTTAAAACATTGATCGTAGAAGTTTTTCTTTGATGCGTGAAGGTTCTAAATAATGCAGCCTTCTTGTAATGCTCTTAAGGAATCACAAAATTGGGTTTTGTAAAATAAAGATGTTGCAGAGAAAAGTATCTACACTGAATGTGCCTTCAGCAAACCAAGGCTTTAGACATGAGGACAAAATATTATCGACTCGCTTTCCTGTGTTTCTTCAACCAAGGGCGAAATGCTGTGTTTGGGAAAATGGCAAAAACATCAAAAGCTTTTGTGACTAAGAACACTACGTTAACCTCCATCAGCCTTGAACACCCTTTGGATTTCAAATAAGCTGCCATATTTCAGGTATGGGTGCAGCCAACACTCGATCCCGCCGGTTCCTTTGAGAGCGACCATCCAAGGTCTTTTTTTTGTAAAGCTGTAAAAGAGAATACAAGAAGAGGTTCGATTATTCATGAAAAGGAAAAAGGTGAGATGTAGACACAGGCTGTGTTTGATGAATACTTTAAAGTGTTTTCATCTAAACTCAAAGTAGATATAGGAGTCATCAGCTCCTGCATAAAGACTGCCTAATCGACACAGATAGAGCTGTCCATGACATTGATGTTTTTATGTTGCTGTGTATAGCGTTTTAATGGCAAGGCATTCGTTCTAAGACATTTGTAAAATTGCTGTAAACAAACAAAGCCCTTGCCTAGAAAAGCTGCAGCCATTAGTCATCCAGCAGGGTTCATTGATTGCTTAAAAGAAGATTGCTTCTCTAGCTGCAGAGTTTCAGCTTCGCTTTCACTGACCTCGTCTTTGCAAATGTACAATCTTCTCATTTTTAGTCCCTTAATTATAGTCTGTGTTCTTGCTCTCTAAACAAAAAGCAGGACATGGGGAATGTATAAAAGCTGTAGATGTATTTCACCATGCCTCTAAGTGTTGTTGTCTCTATAGCCTCACCACTATTGTGTCTAAAGATAACACGGCATAGGATCACATAAAAGAGCATATCCCAGAGGAATACAACGATGTAAGTGAGATGTGCCATAACTAAAAAAGCTGTACAGCCTCTGTGGCTTTAAGTCTTTTCAGTGAGAAGAAGAACTTTGAGAGAAGTTTAAATTAAAAGGAAAAGTGGAGGTTGAAAAAGTGGAGAACAGACGACACACAGCTCGGCAATGAAATATTAATATGCCCACTGTGTATGGCATGGGTATATCTGCACAATTCTGTCGGACTCATTTCCTGTTGTAAAAAAATTGAGGCATGCTTATGTTACACTGTATGAATCCGTAAAATACATTCACACAAACCCACATTTTTACTGCAGGAATGTACATTTTTGTGCAATTTCCTCATGCTTCATAAACACAAAACTGGCTGGCTGTAGGACAAGGAAAATGTCAGTAAGTTTCCCCTTCCCGGAGAAAAGCAAAGGCCGATGCTTTCCAGGAATAAATTCAGTGAGAATGAGCGGGAATGTTCTGAAATGCTTGATTTTTTTGGGCCCACAGTGGCGTTTAGCGACCGTTAGCATGAGCCAGATGCCTGTTCGACTGCTACAGCTAACTTAGCTTTGGAGTCAGGGGCCGTTTCTCAACCTCGAGGAAACTGGCTTCCAAGCCAATATCTCAAGGATACTACGTCATCGAGTGCCGCCGAAGGACTGTTCCAATCTCCAGCATACTTGGAATTCCACCGAGGCCGCGTCCTTGGTTTGGGGGTAATTTCGAGGCTGCACATGGGTAGACTTCGCGTCCTTCAAATCCCCACAATGCTTTGCGCACGGACCAATTTCCCCAAATCTGTGGCGGAAAATGTAAGGCGGGGCCTCTCATATGACGCACACCTGCACACTTGCTAGCCTGTTCCACTCTTCGTTTTCCGAATGCCAGGCAGTGTATTCTTGCCTAGCTTCTGAAGGAAGTGACTCGGAAGACATGTGCTACCAAGCAAGCATCCTCGCGATTGAGAAACGGCCAGCGTCTCCTTATGCCAGCCTGCTAGTATTAGAAAATAACAATGTCCACAGTCTGATAATAGCCGAAAATGTATCATTAGGAAGAGAATCCAGCGGAGAGTGTACACTCAAAAAGGATGCTGGTAAAAAAAAGGGTATATGCCATGAGGAGGAGTAAGAAGGTGTAGCAAGGCGACGTAGCACATTGCTTAAAGAGGAGCAGAAGTGACAGCCAGGTTCTCGTACTCTATAATTATAGCAATGCCATAACTTCTCCTGTCATCCCTCCTTTTTAACCCCCCACAATCACCATATCTCCCTACCCCGCACCACTGTCATCTGTCACTTCCATACCACTCATCCCCCGGCCCCCCCTCCCTGCTCCTGCTGGGGGGAATCTGGGCCACTCTGCGCTCACGCTCACCCAGCAGAGGGCTGTAGGACGGACTGCTGTTTTGTCACAAACCGCTGCCCTAGCAAGGCGAAAATCGAGCTGGATTCACGCTGAGACGCTCAGTTAAATCAGGCCTTTTAGCCTTTCTCCTGGGACATTTTATTTAATAGTTTTCTGGCACATTTTGAAGCAGATAAAACCCATTATGTTTATAACAAGTAGAGAACATTAAAGGACCACGGACAGATATAGATTAACGTGACATAACACAGCTGAACTTAATCTAATGCACTTTTTTGAGCTTTGAGTATGTCTTTGTTTGTATTTGTCTTGAGACAAAGCCACATTTAGATTGTTTCTCGATTACTTCCGCGTACCCTGCTTCTTGTTTTTACGCAGTTTCACTCAATCTCCGCTCAACAGAGACTAAAAGAGGCGGAATGTACCTCAGGTTCTTGTTTCATATCATATTTTCAACGTCTCAATTTATGCTTATGTGTTTTTTGACTCGATTATGAGACCTGAAGTGTGTCCGTCTGTCAAGAAAAAAATCCCTTCCCAAATTCTACGAGCCAGCCAACATCCACACAACAACTTTTAAGTGGTGAATCAATATTTCACAAGGTCTCCTGTGCTGCACCCTGCGCTGCGGAGGGCCTTCACCAAACAATAGGACGCTGACCTGCATTATTCATCCCTCACTCATTCACTCCTCTCTGACTCAGACACACAGGAGAATTCAACTTCACCAAAGTAAACTTCAGATAAGAAAAGCTTTCACAACAGCTGCCCCTCCATCCCCAAACGTCTGTGGTATTTGGAGTCGCCCCATCCCTAATAATGTTAACCACGCTGAATAATGCATGGCTTATTCCTATCGTCAGGCATATCAGAAGGTCCTTGTTTTCGACTGAATGACAACGAGTAAAGCGAGCACAATTCACTGGCAAGTTTTACAATCTGTCGTGAAATCGTGAAGTTTGAATCACAGAGACATCCATCTAATATCACTAATGGATACAGATCTATATTTAGAAGTACTCCAATCATCATTAGGGGTCCAATAAGCGTATCTCAGTTATTACAGAACGGCTCAAATACTGCAGCAGTTTTTTAATGAACTTGACATTTAATGCTTCATGGCTTTTAGTACGTTTCCTCTGATGTCTTTTCATAATGTGTCATTAGGCGCGCGCTTTAAATAGCGTGCGTGTGCAAAGGTTCCCAACAGAGGAGATGAGGATAACAGCCAGTGTATTATCTCTGCTCCGGACCATTACTGAAGCAGGCGGCCTAATAGCCTCTGAATAAGATGTGGACCTGATTGCTCATTGATTATAAGTGAATGAGGGCAGGGGGTGTCAATAGCACACATTCAAAGGGACCTTAAAGGGCAAAGAGAGAGACAACAGAAATAGTTTGTAACTGCGTCAGGAGATATTTGCCCCTCAGGTTTGTCCCTGAACATAATCTTGAAAGGCTTTAATAAAAGTGAGGGCAGTCTGCGTATAATCAGGTTACTATGCTGTCTCTACCTGTTCAAATTGGGTGAAATTAGTACATTTGTGTTTTCACAAGAGTTTTGAAGATTTTCCGAAAATCGGATTTCAAATGTTAAGCTTTAGAGCTACTTATCTCAACACACAGTGCTCTAAGGTGAGTCATTTGCATTTATAGCCAGACCAGAGATTGTCCTGGACATTTTGATATGTAACACATGTATAACAAGTACATTTAAAAGGTGATTTAAGGAAATCGAGAAAATACCCTTAGACTCCAGAGGGTTAATAATATTCAGAGAAGAAGATAGCCTGGAGGAAGCATTTCACTGCTAAGCCTTAGGAGGCATCAACATTTCCATGTTCTTCTTCCTGCTCTCTTTGAAAACCCACTTGACAAGAACCTGAATCTCTGGTGAATGTTCTTCACATCTGCCTGCAAACCTCTCCAACAACCAGAACAGAAACCAGGAGGAAGCGCTGTCACATCAACATGGCAACGGCCCCTGCTTCCTGCTTTAAAAGCCAGCAGGTGAGCGAGGGGTGAAGTGACCTCAGCGGTGCTCTGTTTGGAGCGGCCGTATCGCACGCCGCAGTGCAAATGGAAGCCAAATGGTCCGCTGTGATGATGTGCCAGAGACTAACTACAGACAGGACCTTCTCACTATCACAGCTCTGCACACAGCACAGCAGAGGATTCAACAGAAACCAGCTGGCATCCAGGCTCAGAGGCTCATCCGTCACTTGGATGCTCACTTCATCTGGATTTTCAAAAAAGTCCTTTTGGAGACAGAAGAAATCTGCCTGACAACATGTTTGCGACACGCCGAAAGAAATATGTGTAGAAATTGAAACAGAAACATGTGTAGAGCAGCTGGAGGGGGAATCATTTAAAATGTTATGATAAATTACACAACTTAACATTTTGAGTTGATTTAGCTGACACATTTAAGGGCCCCTGAAGTGGTCTCTTGATCTGCAATTTATAGTACAAATGTTTAATTCAGCTACTATACTTTATTCCAGTGAATTTATGAATGACTTCCCCACTTTCCTTACACTGCTACAGCATGAGTCAATACAGAGATTATAACAGGATGTGGAGCCGAATGACAGTCTTAAAGGACAGCTGAGTGTCTTCACATCTGGAATATAAGGGGCCCTATTAAGCTTTTTGGGGTTCTCCCTTTCCCGTAGTGTGTTTTTTATGTAAATGGTCTGCAAAGGCTAAAATCTCACAGTTCCCTCTAGAAAGAAAGAAACATTTGCATTAGACTTTAAAATACTTGGCTGCAATCAATAATCCATTTGGTGTTAGAGTAATTTGTCTTGTGTCTCGCTACATCAGGGCAATACAATTCAGCAGGCATTGAAAACATTCTCAAGTAGCAAATAAAATACGCATTTCCAAATCCCTTGGAGTTCAACATTAGTGACCTTTCAGTGTGAACTTATGTCAGCAGGCCATGGTCACTCGCATGTGTTTATTCATGTCCGACCTTGACCAGAGCCTAAGCATTGAGCGATGAGGAGTGTCTGCACTGTTTGCTGCATTTGTTAATTTGCAAAACTGTGATCAGAATCAATGGCCAATTAATCCGTTGCATGATGGGAGCATCGCTTGCCAGTACAGAAAACATGACCTCGTTAGAAATCCAGTTGAACGGAAATAACAAATTGACTCAATTTATCCGTCAGCATTCCCTTATAGAACAAAGCTGTGTGGTTAATTGATGGGTCATTACTTTCTATAAGTACGGGCTGCTGAGAAAGGGTGTGTGTGTGTGTGTGTGTGTGTGTGTGTGTGTGTGTGTGTGTGTGTGTGTGTGTGTGTGTGTGTGTGTGTGTGTGTGTGTGTGTGTGTGTGTGTGTGTGTGTGTGTGTGTGTGTGTGTGTGTGTGTGTGTGTGTGTGTGTGTGTGTGTGTGTGTGTGTGTGTGTGTGTGTGTGTGTACATACACATATCCAGCATGGTCCCCGGGGCAGATCAGTAAGTCATGGTTGGTTGGACAGTGTCCTCCTGTCACATGGCTACAGCACTCACACTCATGAATGAACAAACAGCGGGGAGAATAAAGCGTAATCCTTTTTTATCATTACTTTCTGGTCTTTTATCCAGTTGGGAACTTTACCACCTGCACGACATTTAAATGTTATCTCATTAGATCATCGTGTTGAGGCTTCGAAGACTTCCTTCTTCTGGCAGCAAACAATTCTTCCAGTTGAACCAGGAAGTAGTCGACTTTGTGCTAATATCTCGGTTAGACCCCATTTTTCACGTTCCCTCACATTGCTATCTCCAGGCCAGTTTTTGGGCTGCATGAAGGAACACATGGTGAGAATAAATCCACTGTGCCTATAATGAGGACCTTGTGGGTATGAATTCCTTTCAAGATGTGTGTGACCATGTGTTTCTGCATGTGTAGGCGTAAGAAAATCGTGTTGTGCTCCAATTGTTTTGCTCATAAAAACAATGTGCTAAAACAAAGCGAAATTCACATTTTGTTTACCGACATGCATTCATTCTTAACTGGCTCCAGGAGTGGGGCTGAACTCTTGTACTGGCAATTACAAGTGTCTCTCTGTGGATGAGTTCATGCATACCTATTTGTGCGTGTGTATTTTTCTGGCATATTGTCTTTTAGCTCGGCCAACTGGATAACGTTACTTCGGGCCAAGTCATTAGCCACTGAAATAAAGCGGCTTTGTTTTGTCGTCATGGTCCGCAAAATTCTATTTAAATCCAGGCTCCCTTCCAAAAAACAGACAAAAAGAGGATGAAAGAGAAAAGAAGAAGAAGCGCAGCCGGAGTACAGTATCTCTGCTTTCATTGATCACAATTAATCATGGAACTCCTTGAGCAGAACATGACATGCTCGTTTCAAACAACAGAAAGTAAACGGCAGAAGATTTAATTGGTGTTGTGAGGGACACAGTGGAGGATTGATTTCCTCAGAGTAAGGGGGAGGAAAGGGTAGCTGACAAGGAGAGATAAACATGAAACAAATTGAAGTGTCTGATTTCAAGATCGAACAAAATTACTTTCCAAAGTTTCCAAAGTTTCAGTTAATAAAAACTCAGATAAGCTCTCGGTAAGAAACTGTTTAAATTGACTTTATTTTCATTATTTCTCCAGGTCCATCTCGAGAAAGCAAGTGTCCCTCACAGACAGATAGACACGCATCCATTACCTGTTCCAACGTGTCTAATGGTACCTCGCAGCTAATTTCCCTTCTCTGGGGGTCTGTGAGGTGATTTAATATGCTATCAGGCAGGGCTGAGGAGAATTGAAACCAAAAGCCATGAAATCCAGTTAATCCTTTTTTCTTTTTTTTATCCCGTTGTCTTTCCTTTCTCTCTCAACGCTTCTCTCTAAACTTTACCATAGACGTACCTGTATTTGACACCTTCTATAACTACTTTTGTGTAATTGATTTCTTATCAGATGTGGTTTGGAAAGAGAAAAAGGTGTTCATTTGACCTCAATCTCAAACATCGTATCTGCTTCTAGCAGTTATTCGAGGCTCTTGTCTGACCTCTAGTGGTATAGTTAACACATTACAGCCAACACGCCCTGCACAGATTTCAGATGTAAGAGCTGTAAAATGTTCCAGGTTTTTCCCAGACACATTTAATCAAGGATAGTTGCCCAAAGGGATGAAAAAGATACTGAATTTAGCTGCCAAAAACACATACAATTATTGGGTTAAGAGCCACACACAGACCACCACAACAGGAGGTCTTGTTCGGCAGATACTGTACAGTTTCCCTGCTGGACTGTGACACATCTTTCCTACAAAAAGCACCAAATGTGTTGGTGCTTTTGTCATATTTACTGGAAAGTGGCGTTCCCAGGAAAGCCTGGACTTGTTCTGTGAATGGGTTGAATGAAAAACAGTCTGACATGAAGAAGGAATCAAGCTCCCACACTTGCTAACGTTCTGTCAAATGTGATCAAGTGAAAGGTTAATACTTCCAAATACTTGACCTTGAGTACTATCCCTGTACAAAGTGTCTTTTCTCTTTACCTCCACTAATCGATAGTTACTGCACTCTTGTGGCTCTTTAGAGATCTTTAAACGTGTCTTGCTCGTGGGCTTTGGCTTAGAAAGAAATAATGTTGTGTGCACTATAACTACAGTATGTGGCTGCATATCTATAAACAGTAGAGTATAGTCTTTATCAAACTACAAACTGATACCCCCTTTAAAGGTTAATACATTTCCCCCAAGTATCGACTCCAACAGGTGTAAACTTTATCATATTTAATTCCATTGTAGCATATTGATGATGACACGCGATACAAAAGCAATTACCAGATACTCCATTACAACTTGGACCCAGTAAACCCCACCGAAAATATCCACAATAAACACAAGACCACTAAGTTTCTCTTAGTGAGGTCAACAAGACAAGGAGTTAGGATTAGTCCCTCCTTTTTTGTCTTTTTTTCTCCTTTTAATAAAAATCGTATTATATTGAATTTATATATTACAACACTCAACAGAAAAAAAACAAAGTAATACAAAGAAATTCACAAAATGCAAACCTTGAGCACTGCATGGAGAAATATCTTTCAAGAGGCAAGACTATGGCACGTTTATTTCCTCACACGGATTTACACATTTACACAGAAAGGTGCTTACAATCACAAGCATATTGAGTCTAAGCTGAGCAGGGATGGATCCCATTGAAACATTGAATTGTGGGAAGCAGCAATATGCTAATACACATGGTCTGACAATAGATGGCGCCATAAGCTTTACCACAGTACTTCCACTTATGCACTGTGAGGCTTTCTCCCATTGAATACTCAAAGTCACATACGAGTAACACAAGTCCATTTATTATTATATTCTAGATTTAATGTTCATATAGCAAATATTACACCATGACAATGTGAAATATTTGCCAGCAAATACCCACTTGACTGACATTTATGAGGATCTGGACAGGATTGTGGGTGTGTTTAAAATGTGTTTCTGAATAAGCAACAATCCTGGAATAAGAATTACAAATATATATCTTTTTGCCACTTTAGTTGGAGTTTGAGTCCTTAAATCTCTGTGGATTGTAATGATTCCTAGAAAAATAACTCTAGTTTGAGAGGTTTAATATCCTGTGTTAGTTTTGGATGTGAATTTATTGTAATGATATCATCATACTTTATTGGTTGTTCTAAGATGTGGTCAGAAATGGTGGAGATGCTTCTGGATCAGGTTACGATCTCATATTTTACTTGGGGAATGTAGTTCTGGATCGTAGTTCTAAGCTGAGGTAACAAGATTTAGGTCAAATAACAACGAATGATACATTAGAGTTAATCTTAGGAGACTAAACAGAATTTGCAATGTAGGATTGTATGCATCAAATTAAAACACCTTTTGTCGGGTGTGATTTTAAAGGCTAAAATTGGCTTTATCTGATATCCCATCCTAAGCATAGCCCTTATTTATACTATTAAATTATAATATTTCTTTGCACATGACGGCCATTAAAAAGCACTTTCTATATTGATTACATGCGCTACTTTACTTCATATTTCTTTATCTTGTTAAGTCTTTTGAGTATTTTTTCTGAAATGGATGAAATGAACACTGAAGTAAAAAGAGTTTGGCACATTGTTCCTGTCGTGCAGCGAGTGGCGAGAGCACGAATAAGCAGACTTACAGAGTGCTTTATAATCAGGCTAAGCAATTAAAGTATCCTACATTCAACATTACAGACAGAAACTGCAACATTTAGCCATTTAAAGGGCTTTCTCTTAGTAGTTTGGCAAATGATATACTTAAAATGTCACTAGACATATATATTGTTTATGTGTGTCGATATACATCAAACATCAAGCAATTCAACATTTGATCTTTTTAGACAGGTTTGGCTGAACTACAAGACCAGTACGCACACAAAGGAATCTACACTTAGCAGCAAATATCAATGGGTACATCTTTGTGTCTGTATGGTGAAAAAGAATGTATAAAAGAATGAAAATATAACCAACTAAAGAGACGTGTTTTCCTACTGTTCTCCATTGAGATATGAAGACTTTACTCACGCTAAATAGAAAGTATGTTCGTGGTGAAATTATCGTTTTTTGAGGTATTTCTTGTGGGCATTCTCAACATGTCAACACATATTGGGCTAGGAACAGAAGCAACATCCATTTTTAAAAAGAAATACTAATGGCTCTCTGGATGTAGAAGTCTGTATAAGGCAGCATCTGCACACGTAAACAACAACGCCATGGCGCCAGGATGCAGGAGAAGCACAGAGGGTTCATGGGAAAGAGGAAATCCATGGATCCATGAGTGGATAAAGGCAGGCTGAAAGATGAAATGAAGAAAGGGGTTGATTGTCGTTGGAGGGGTTTGATCTCTGCAGGGGTTGAGTTCTCGCTGTGAGGTCACACCAGCGTTTCGGGCAGAGCGTCGGCGTTGTCCGAGGACAGCAGCTGCCAGATCTGCCAGCGGTCCCTCTGCCAGTCCTGCCACTCGGGGCTCTGCGGCCCCATCTGGCTGTCCGGGGCCATGCTTTGTGCCACGCTCTGCGCCACAGTCAGCCTCCCGTGCAGGGGGGGCTGCTGGGTCGGAGCGGGAGGCGAGCCCGCCAGTCGGTGGTGGGCGTTGTAATGGGGGGGGAAGCGGCTGTCGTTCAGCCCCCCAGGAGCGTCAGCGGAGTTCCCCCCGCCGTGAGGCCTGGGGGTTGCGGTGAGTCCACTCGCTCGATGCGTGCTGTAGAGGTGTGACGTCATGTGAGGGCTGGTGCACACTCTGGTGACGGGGGGGTGGGTTCTCGGGTACTCGGCGACACCCGGCGCCGTCTTTGTCCGGTGGAGCGTCATCTGCTGCCTGCCATCGCCATGGAGCCCGTCGAGACCTTCCTGCGAGCTGCGTGAACTCCCCTCTGACATGTTGCCATGGGAACCTAGGAACAGAACATCAACTACATCAGTGGAATAATCATAGTTAATTAATAATAAAGGATATTACTACACAAAACATGTAGAGGTATATGCTTTTATTTTCCGCCCCCTATCTTGAATGGAAGGATATTTATGTTTTTGTGCTGAATGAAGGAACATTTTGATCGTTCGCCACTCGCTCCTGCCTGTTGATTTGAAATGCCCTGCAGCCTTTGGTTCATCCCTGAGAGTAAATACCCAGAAGCATGTGCCTGGCGCTTTCTGGTTCATCAACCACTACAGAAACTGGACTGGCTGCAAACGGTTTACCTGTGTATGTGTGTTCTTTGAGTGCTGGTTTCAGCGTAGTGTGCCAAGTCCCCCAAATATTTGCATGCTCCTCTGATATAGCGTCTGAGAGAAGCAAAAGAGAGGTCAAATTACTTTTGAGTAAGAACCGCTTGCTTCGTAATATTTCTAATGTATGCCCACCAAAACCTTTGAGAGGAGTATATTTGGTATATGAAAATCCGATTATTCATCACTTTATAGTTACCTTTGCTTCCCCAAGTGTCGGCCCCAGACTCTCGGCTCCAGCCGACCACCTGCCCCCCCACACTGAACTGCTCTGGGACACGGAAGAGCGGCTCGCTGCCCGGGCTGCCCTGCTCTCCTCTCCGCTCACTCAGGATGGGGGAGTTGTTATCGTATGGGGACACCTCGCCGCTGGACACCTTGTTGGAGTCGCTGGAGGAATGGCGCTCGCTCAGAGTGAAGGGGTCGTCTGACTGCAGCAGGTCGGGGCTCCTGGGGTTCAACACAGACACAAATGAGGATGAAATGGGCAAAATCGGGAAGAGAGGGAAACGGCTCGTGTGGAACTCACTGTGATGCTTTTCTTCTCAGAAGGTAGTCCACCACATCTGGATCTGTCTCCAGCAGATTCATCAACACCTCATTTTGCAGATCAGGAGGCACCTGTAGAAAAGTGAGTGGCTTAGTTGCTGTTTCTTCTACTTCTATGCATGTTTTGGATCAAACCTACACAGTGAAGCTGCTTTAAACAACTTTACAATTACAACATGCACTTGGGTTACTTGATTACTTGAGTTTTAGTGAATGAAACTCCCAACTTTTTCCTGTGCAAAAATAGAAATCCAACCGCTTCAAACTTAAATCTCTGTTGCATTGTATATATGAGAACATTTCCCAAACTGTCTACGAAGTATTTTTACCCTTAAATGCTTTAAAATGAAAACATAGGATGTATACGAAAAAACGTCCAAAGTGTTATTTTTAGAACTTGGGTTGTTTACGAATCTGTTTTTACTCAAGACTGAGAAAGTCAGTCCTGACTCACTATATGTGTTAATAGCTCCACAATGGTTTACTGCAGGAATGTTAGCCTCGGGGGAAACACAATGGCAGGGTTACAAAACATCACGGTTTTAGGTTTCGGACCTCATGTGACCTGAACCGCCTGTCTGCGGTGTCTGAGAATCAAAGCAGGTGATGAGGCGGTAATCCATGCGAAATGGTGTTATTCTCGGCTGGCAAGAGTTTATCTTTGTGTTTCAGGGATGATGTTTGACTCATCATCCATCTCTCAAATATTCCTTTCTCACTTCCTTTATTGACTCTCTTCTTTCTCTCCATTAAACTGTCCAAATCTTTGTTTAAACTAACTAAGACACTACCATTGTCTGCTAAGCCAGGGGGGGGATTGTCTTCCTCTAAGCCTGCAAAGAGAAACTGTGCTTGAGTGACTGTGTGTGTTTAACAGAGGAGGAAGTGAGGGTTATTGTTTGACTGACCATGAAGAGGGTCTGGTAGCTGGCGATCATCCTCTGCAGCGCGGCGATGACGGCCGTGCTCTCCTCGGCGCGGGCGGAGCTCTGAACGCTGAACTCTTTGTCCGAGTTCTTCTGCTTGTGGAGCAGGTTGGGGCCAAAGATGGTGGCCAGGTTCAGAGACGTCATCTTGTTCCCTGTGATCTGAATTTGGGGAAACATAAAAAAAATGCAGCAAGCTTAATTCCAGATCATTGTAACCCAGGATTTTCTCTTACAAAGGTTGTAGGATTGGATTATGTCATAACATTGCACCGTGAACTTTGACACTCTTCTTCATATAGAGCCGGAGACCGATGCTTGAGTCCTGTGTGGAATCAGAATCAATAGATGTTCCTTCCATACGTAAATAATGCCACGGAGACCGATGCTTGAGTCCTGTGTGGAATCAGAATTGATAGATGTTCCTTCCATACATAAATAATGCCACTTTTGTAGATATTTTAACCCAAAATGCTGACTTATTTTGGTTTGAAAAGACTGTATAGGGGTAATTTACCTATGTGGATGGACATTTGTGGATAAATGCGCTATTTATGACAGTGTTAGGCAGCTGGTTAGACTTTTCTTTTTAGTCAATTTATTGAACATGTCAGAAACAAAAACATACAACAATAAAAAAAAAATTCCCTTTTTTTCCCTTTTTTTCTCACTCAAATTAATAATTATAGCAAAGTACAAAAAAATAATAATAATAAAAAGAAAAAAACATAAACAATAATAATTCTCAAATAGTCTCTGTCATGTTCAACAGGGACAAGAAGAAGCTTAAAAAAAACGTTTCTGGTCCTACCCCCTCTAGCATATATTTTTCTTAGAAATAATAAAATATCATGTCTTGTTAATTTGTTTGCTTTTTGTTTTTTTTACAAGACTGCATCAGTGTATGAACGAACAATGAAAATCAGTTAATGACACTGAGAGTCCACAGCCGTGCTAGTAGCCCTGTGGAGGTGTAAAGAACTACACACTGTTTTGCTGCATCCACAGGCTCCTTGGAGACGTTTCATCTCGTTCCTCCTGCCTCTTCTTCTCTAACGGCACATGGGGCTTGCCAAACACTGAAGGTGTCAGAGTGTGTGACAGCTGAATCTGTTTCTACCAGGGTTGGGTAATGGTGTACATCCTGTTAAACAATGACTATCTTAAGTTACAAGCCCTTCAAGACTTGAGAGAAAGTCTTATTTTTGATGTTCTCCCAGTTTCCTCCCTTTCCACTCCCAATCCCAAAGGAGAGATTGGAGCCATAAGCATCCAAAAGTATTCATGTTTCTTTTCCCGGGTGAGCGTAAAACACACACATCGTTGCTTGAGACGACAAAACACAGATCCATCTGCCAAAACACACACTCTGCTTCTCACACACACTCGATTGTACGAAGTGGTGGGATTCATAGCCTCACAGATTCTCTCCTGACACACACACATGAATTCATATTTTAGGAATAATAAAAGCTAACGGGTGTGTGGAGCTGGAAGTGGAATATTAAATCATCACAGATCATGATGTCACTTCGTCTTTCCAAACCGACAGTTTATTTTTTGTGACATGAATCCCTCGGGAGCCACAACGTTATGACTTTCTTGACATTCACACTAGTTCTGCCTTAAACTTGAATACAGAACGCTTGTCGCATGCTCAACAGGCATGAAGGAATATGTGTACATACCAGCCACACTAACTGATGCTATCACGCCTTTGGGAATTTCCTACCAATGAGGCGGAAACATAACGGTACTAGACATGCACGTGTTTGCACGCCACATTGTGGGTGTTTTGGACATCATTTCTTCCTGGTCATATCATTCGCTCACCTCCTGTCCGTCTTTGTCCAGCCGATCATGAGCGTGGTCGGTCACGGTGTACAGAAAATCCAGGAGGCGGTGGAGAGTGTCACTGTTGCATGTTGGGAGCAGGTAGATGAGTAGCTGAGTGACATTATGCTGCTCGTCTGAATCCAGCACTGCAACACAGATTAGGAGGGCATTGGGTTAAAGAGGTCGAATCTGGGACAGAGAAACAGAAGGAAGGAACAGAAGCTTACATGTGGTGTTAATGAAGGCCGTGTAGAGCTCCTTGGTGAGAAGAGGGTCGGGCATGTCCCTGAGGAACTCCTTCAGCAGAGCAGCCACATCGTGAACGCTCTGGTCCTCGTCCAGCTGCACGTCAATTGCGTGATCGAACTCCTCACGAAGCTGAAAGTGGGACACGACAGAGATTAAGAACTCAGGAATTTCCTCAACATATTAAGGACGCTATATTCTACACACACTGTCCCTTCCTGTTGGTTTCTCCAGTTGACTAGTTTTACCAGTTTGCAGCTTAATCTCTACGATGTGCCCTTTGGATGACTTCCAGATAATTAGTCTATAGACGACCATGATATACATATAGGGGTTGTTTTCTTTGCATAGCATACTGACAAATGTACCTGTTTCACAGTAGGCTGACAATGGTGGCAAATGCGGGTGCTGATTCTCATGTCTCATCACTTTTACTATCTACAAAATAAGCCTATGAGTCATTGCCAGAAACCCAACCCAATTGAACACCTCTGGGAGAATTGAGTGTCTGTAAACAATTGAGAACGCTCACCTGTCGAACTCTCTTCTTGGAGCTTCCCACGCGAAAGATCCCCACCGTCTGCAGACCTGAGAGGAGGAGGAAAACACTAGCTGTCTCTAGCACCTGCTGCAGAACAATAGCAGATATGTTTGGGACAGGGTGAAGTAGACACTCACCGTATTTCTCGATGTGCTGACAGCAGCTGTCCACCACCCGGGGAACCTGCCGGTAGATGGGATTCAGGCTCAGCCTTTTGTCCCGGTGCTTCTCCTTCTTGCTCGGCGTGTCTGCCGGCAGAGACAGCTGCAGGGCCTCGAGCAGCCGGGACTGGTTGTCGTCCAGGTCCGTGATCGAGTCCACTGACATGGCTCCCTGGAGGATAATTGTGAATTGAATTCTGACAGGTTGATAAAACAGAAACACCTGTTGGGATTAATTAATTCTGTTATTCTGTCTCACCCTCCTGCGTGCTCGTGGTGGAGCCTCAGGCGTGTTGGGGGACGTTGACTCATTGGCTGTTTCCGATGTAGAACTCAAAGACGAGTTACTGCTGGATAACTCCTTATTGGACGACCGCTTGGTGGCAAACTGCAGGAGAGGTCATACAAGAATTTAATTGGTTTTTTCTTTTCAATGGGAAAATGTGTCTTATTATTTATGTTTCAATAAGGTTACATTTGTCGTTAAATTGCCTCAATTAGGACCTGTAAAATGGACGAGACGAGGTCAGAGGAGTCCTTGTGGTCCCCGCGATGTTGATGGTCCTGACGATAGCTGTCCTGGCGCTGCCTCTGCGTTCTGTCATTAGCAATGACTTGGGATAGCACTATACTGAAGGCTTGGGGTAGGCATTCTGGGAAAAGAAAAGGGAGGTGGAGGAAAGAGAGAAGGAAGGGCAAGATTATTGAACTAGTTGACTGCAAGAAGAAGAATCAACTTCCAAAAATAGCTCATAGAAACTTCTAACATCGAACACTCTTAGAGAGAGATCCCCACACTTTTACTATGTCAGTTAAAACTCTTGAATCACTATTGCACTACATCTGTTTTGCAAAATAAGGCATCACAGGAGGAAAGTAAGCAAAACACATCTGGTTGTGACAGACCACTAAATTGCTTTGACCAAAATAACACAACGTTGATTACTCTAACCCACAAGCTTCACAGCACTGACACATATGCATCAACCAACTCCATCTTTGTTCTAGTTTGTTACGGAAAGAAGTTATAACAGATGTATTCTAAACTGAGTGAGGGTTTATATACAAAATCTGGTGAAGCAAAACCATAGCAATTCACTTTGGACTCGTGCAAATGTGTGTACTGCTGAGGGATGCATGGGAGGAATGATGTCATACTAGCCCATCACAGGCTATATATTTCATTATGCAGAATCCCAAAGCCAGAGCCAACAGCTGAGAAACACAGTCCAGCTGTTCGGTGTGTGTGTGTGTGTGTGTGTGTGTGTGTGTGTGTGTGTGTGTGTGTGTGTGTGTGTGTGTGTGTGTGTGTGTGTGTGTGTGTGTGTGTGTGTGTGTGTGTGTGTGTGTGTGTGTGTGTGTGTGTGTGTGTGTGTGTGTGTGTGTGTGTGTGTGTGTGTGTGTGTGTGTGTGTGTGTGTGTGTGTGTGTGTGTGTGTGTGTGTGTGTGTGTGGAAAAGCGGCAAAATTAAAACAGGGAGCGAAAGCAAAATGCATTCCACAAGTGGAGGGCTGTGTTCAGGAACAACATGACCACTAACACTGTGACACAACCAATTTGCTCTGCAGCCTCACAGCGTTAGCAAAGCTTATGTAACACATGCACACACACACACACACACACACATGCACACACACAATCTGGGTTGCATACTATACAGTGCAAACACAGCCAGAACACATGTCAGATGTTCATAAATCTACATTTTACAGGCCTAGAGCATCAGTTTTTTTACGATTATTTCTTATTCATGTCCGTGTGTTCATAATAACTGGATGTGTTTAAGTCTATGGCGAAAGTCCAGAAAGTTATAAGTTACGTCACATGTTTTTACCATTCATAAAGTGTGATATTATGAGTTTCCCACACAAGGCCAATTTGTACATCTTAAAGGGTCCCCTATTATTCTAATTTTCATATATAACAAACTACAGGAGAGGGAAAACCACCAAAAACTGAATAGGGCCATAGGGCAATTGATCCTAAGTGAGGTAAATGTACCCATAAAGGACTCAATGCAGATTATTTATTCAACCTTATTTGCAATAACTGAGCTCAGATTACTGTGGCTGCATCAAAAGAGCCGGCAATCTGCTTTATTCTCTCTTGCAGAGAGATTAGCCTGCTTCAAAGTGAAATGCAGGGCTGGTACTCCGGACCTTGGGAGACATTTTAATTTCAAATCCATTTTGCAGGTTGGACCACAGATACATCTGGGCCATCTGCTCTGGAGCCAGGCAGGTAGTGGAGGTAAAAACTCAACTAGAGTCAGAGCTTCACCCTGAAATAAGTGAAACATTCATTGTAGTACTCGAAGTCCTACAATGAATGTTTTTCTGGGAATAACACTGATTGTTTGCCCTCAAGATAATCAAACGAGTTTTTCTCAGACAACACAGCTGCGACATTCTGCAGCAGCCTCGTCATCATTCCAATATGAAACTCCACAGCTGTTTCTCAGCCTTCTATTAGAGCAGGAAATAATGCTTGATCCAAGATAACACAGAAAAAAGCCTCATGTATTGCTCCAAAATATGAATAAACAATGCTTTTACTATTTCTGATTATGATGAATAACACACCAGTCGTTAGTTTTCTGGATAATACTTGCCAAAGTCGGGTGAATGCGTGAGTGCTTTTGTTTATTGCGTTAAACTACTGATTCTATGTAGCATAAATAATGTGTACTTACTTCTAGAAGTCAGTAATGTAAAAACACTGCAGGCTAAGCAAAAATCTGCTTATTTTTGACCTTTCCTTGTTATTTATTTTTGCAAACGAGACCACAAATGTGTTATGAAAAGCCTGATTCCTTCTCCTTTCTGCAACTGGGCTTCTTTGACTAAGATTCTGTTTCTGCCAAATATGCTTTGCTTAGTGCAGAAGAGTGGCTCCTTCTCAGAGCCAGGCCCCTTACAAGGAGTCCCTGCACTTAAGCTAAATATAAACTGTCGAAGCCTGGTAAACAGAAAGTGTTTTTATAACCTCTCTGTTCACCTGCCTGAGGGGCGGAGGCCACAGACTGGTTCTGTCTCACCGGCTGTGACAAACACACTGAGAGAAGAGAGTGTGTGTTCAAATGACTTGGCGTACCTTTGTCTTTGGTCTTCTCTTTTGCAAGCGAATCCAACTTCCTCCTCAGCGACTTTTTCCTCTTCTGTCCATCTGGAGGGAAAAAAACAGGAAGATAAATCACGTGTAACAAATGGTTTCCATATCTGCTGAATCCCTCTTAATATATCTGATAAGTTTATGTCAGGAATGCAGACGTAAATTAACCACGGAGGATAGCTGTTTTAATCAATTTCACTGAAACATCAGACAGGTTTAGATGGTATTAGCCAGCAGAAAAACATATTAAAAGGGCTGCTATTGTTTATCTACACTCCCAAATATGTGGTATGTGTTTTTGTCTACGTCAACATCCACGTTTATGGCTCCAAAGGAGGAAAGCCGTCTGTCAGCTGTCAACATGACAAATGACTCCAGAAGTTTCTGATTAATGACGAAAGGAAATCTGGAGACCGTGGCGACCTTAAAGTCTCAAGGATGTCAGTTTGTGAAACCTCAGCAGCTTTTAAAGTCATCATTCGGTCACTGTGCTGCTTGTTTTTTTAAGTACCCGAATCCCTTGTACACACCGTTCTTTGCTTTGATGTGCTGGTTTAGCAACCTTAGTATGAACCCCTAGATGTTCCCTTTCAGCTGTATCAAATGAGTCACTGGGGGGGGATTCAGAAAAATGCATCCAGCCCCAACAACACGCTGCGGGTTGAGTCAGGCAGCAGGTTCAGTTCTCCCAATCGTGCCTAACAACATCCCTGCTGTTGTTCGAGAATCGATTTATGGCCACTTTAGTGATATACGAGAAACGTCAGGTCCTTTTTAAAGCTTCAAATAAAAACCGCAGCTTGGAGTCAGAAGCACAAGAAGAGACATTTTAGAGAGAGAAATAATGTGGGGAGCAGTGAGGAAGGGGTGTGAGATGGGAGAGGGAAAGCAGATGTTGTGATGGAGAGTTAGGGTGGGGAGAAGCAAGGATAGGAAATGGTTTGGATTTTTTGACAGATGGCTCCCAAAGCCGTACGGAAATCCCCCGAACCTCCAAACCTCCCTACTTCAACTCCCCGCCAGTTGTGAAAGTGTCTGAGGAACCTTTGCTTCTTTCTCATCTCATCAAACCCTCAACCCATCCTTCTTTGTATCTCTCAGTTTTATCTCTCCCTAATCTGTTTTTCGATCTTGAAGAACACTTAGAAACACGACCCCTGGGCTCAGATGAATATGCGAAACAGCCGGGCTGAAGAAGCCCACATTAATGAACCCACACACAAGTCTTACACACATGTTGAAATATTTCTTCAACTAGCACATGGCGGCCGTTAGGGGCTCTGGAATTCATAAGCAACACAGACAAGTGCGTTTTAAATCATGGTGGGGAGAGGTTTAACCTTCAGCTGGAATGCAGGCCCTGGATAATCCGCCGTACCGCTGCTATGGCGCTCACTGCACTCCTATAGTGCAGGGAATGCTACTTACTACTTCATTTATGTTTGATTTTGAGATCTTGTGCCAATTAAAATGAGTTTAAAGTGGACCTATCATGCTATATTTGAATAATATAGTGTAGGACCATACCTATATAAGGCATATTTATACTTTTTATTTTTCAAAATACCAAACAGATCCTGCATTTTAGCCATTCCTCGAGTGTATTTAGGTGCTGTTATCTAGTTAGGAAAAAGGGTGTGTGTGAGATCCTGGTGGCTGCAGGCTGGGCTCACGTGAACAGCAGCAGCAGGATTGAGGCTGTGTGTAATATGTTCATGTTTTAATAAATGCCCACACCGGGTTATCATTTTGGACGTTCTGCCTCTGCCTCCTTGCTTGGTCGGGTCGCTCAACGCTCAGCTTCACAGTTGGTGTTAGAAGTGGGATTCGACCAAGTGAGGAGGTCAAATTGACGAGAGGAAAGAAGAGGGACCAAAGAGAGGAACCGCGGCTGGGGGGGGCTAGGCCTGGAACTGACCAGGGGGCCACGGCTGCTGAAGCAGCAGGAGACGAGAGACAAGCAGCAGGAGACGAGAGACAAGCAGCAGGAGATGAGAGACAAGCAGGAGGAGAAGAGAGACAAGCAGGAGGAGACGAGAAACAAGCAGGAGGAGACGAGAGACAAGCAGCAGGAGACGAGAGACAAGCAGGAGGAGACGCGAGACAAGCAGGAGGAGACGAGAGACAAGCAGCAGGAGACGAGAGACAAGCAGCAGGAGACGAGAGACAAGGCCAGGCCAAAACAGCTTCACAAGTGGTTTCAGAAGTAAAGGCCTAACAAACACTTTGAGGAGGAACAAAGAAGCCAGCGCAACAGATGGAGCCAGATGACGGTGCATGAGGACGACGGGGAGGAGCTCAGGTTACGAGCAGACCGATCGGACCGGAGGAATGAGCCGCCATTGGGGAGAAGAGCACCACACTTCCGTAGAGACCCCAAGTTAATGCCACTCACTCCTGAAGTTGAATGATATTGAGCACTTTATGACAACGTTTGAAAGTGTGTCCATAGCCTCAAGGGAGGAACCTAGTGTGTCCATAGCCTCAAGGGAGGGACCTAGTGTGTCCTTAGCCTCAAAGGAGGGATCTATTCTGTCCATAGCCTCAGGGGAGGGACCTAGTGTGTCCATAGCCTCAAGGGAGGGACCTAGTGTGTCCAGAGCCTCAAGGGAGGGATCTATTCTGTCCATAGCCTCAAGGGAGGGATCTATTATGTCCGTTCTAGAAACTCAAGGACTTGAAGGAAGCCAAGACTGTCTATCCCGGGTACATGAGAATTTAGGTTCTGTGCACTTTAGGAGAAAGGGGGGGGTATGTAACGACGAGACACCGTTACTAGAGCTCTTGTTAACATGTTTATATAATCTATTGATGTAGTATTTATTAAATGGCATTAATTGTATAAGTGCTCACCCCCATCTTGTCTGTTGCTTACGGTCGTCTCTGTGTTCCCTCCTGCTGATTGCCCGATTGTGTTCACCTGGTGTCTGGTGTTTGCTCTGTGGCTGTGTGTAATACAGTATGTTCATGTTTTAATAAATGCCCACACCGGGTTATAATTTTGGACGTTCTGCCTCTGCCTCCTTGCTTGGTCGGGGCCGCTCAACGGTCAGCTTCACAGTCTGTATCAGATCCGTTGCAGCCCCTTTTTAAGAGATTTGGGTACGGAGGAAAATAGAGAGGGTTGTGTTTTCTGACACTTGGTGAGTTCCCTGGAACACCGGGGACACATATTCATGTAGAAAAGACGTACAAAAGTGCATTTTGCATGATAGGTCCCCTTTAATATAAATCCTGCTTTAAAAAATGTGGTGCATTATTCATACTGATAACAGGATTGTGAAGGTTCTTGCCCACGCGTTTGTTTTAAATTGAGTGGAATTATGTATATTTCCTTTTCTATGTATAAACTCTGATTCATAGAAATTGTTAGCATAGGCGTGCCCAGTTGGAAAACCACCGTCTCTTCCAGTTTCAGTGCAGCGCTCTGCCCATTTCTGCTATTTCTGGATTAATGTGTCCAATTTTGTCATTTTCCAAACCCTTTTTCAAATAATGGCTTGGTTTACAAACCCCAAATATAGTTGTTTGGCTTTAAGATGGAGCCACAAAGATAAATAGAGCCTGTTAAGCAACATTTAGGACATTTTAATAGGCTTTACATGCTGGAGCGGGGTGACTGCACTCAGCGGCGAGGGAGTCGCGTGTCGTTACTTGGAGGGAGGTCAAACAGGAAGCCCCCGATCCCAATGTGAAGTTCGGTTTACATCGAGATTCATGTGTTGTCACAACTTCCCCAAACACAGAGCATAGATGACTTCCCTTAAACACACTTGAGGAGGATGTGGTCAGAGGCTCCTACTTTATGGGGCTGTTGAAAGTGTCTGCTTAATCTTTACACCCCAAACCCGGGTCAAGAATATCAAATGGAGAGCGTTTGCAACAGTTCCGGAGTTCGCTCGCATTATGTGTTCTGTCACAGTTGACATAAACGTCAGGGTCTTGAAAAAACGATGCTATCTAAGGTATGTTGAAGCAGTAAATCCCACCCATTCGGAACCAACAGACGTACAGATTATGAAACTGTTTGACTCTGGCCTACAACATGCGTGAAAAACCCACACATGCTCCCACCTTTTGGCATGGTTATCTGGCATCCCAGGTCATAGTCCTGGTGTAAACGGGTGTAGGCTACTTCCTGCAGCTTTGCCCTCTCCAGCTCCGACAGGCTCTGGATGGAAACCGGTGCCAGGCGCACGCTCCGCCCCGACAGGCTGCTCCAGGTGAAGTCACCCTGGGGAGAAAGAGGATAGATCATCGTTAGTGGAATAATTTAAAAGTAGTCGTGTTGTTTTTCTTCCATCTTAGATGAAGGTTCCCTGGGCTCGATGCATGTGAAACGGAGTTAACCTCTGGCCTTTGCATTCTTTTAAAAACGTTTTCAATTAACTTGTTTTATGTTATTCTCATAGATGATGAGCTTGGGAGTGGATCATGTCGGACAACCAACAATAACAGTGGAAAAAAATAGAAAAAGTCTACAAAATGCCACGAGTGCAAGACGAGGATGATTTAAATGAAAGTAGCCTACACAAACAGATTGACAGGGACAGTGTGTGCAGAGGAAAAAAGGAGCATGTGAGGACATGAAGTGGCCGTGCACTGATGGCATTGCAATATGCTTTCCACACACGTGAACCAGTGTTAAGAATGCATAGCACATGGGCCCAGAGCGTATAGAAAGCATTCTGAGTCACAGCACTTATTTTTCAGTCGCAGACAGGTTTACTTTGCAGCTTTGCCTTAATCTGTGATCAAGGTGGAACTGAATTGAAGGGAATTGCAATGAATTGCTGTAAAAAAAACAAAAAGTGCTTTGGCTTTGATGAACATTTGAGTCATCTGAATCTCTGGTTATGCATTCCTCTGCGTCTACGGAGAGGAGAGGTCAGGAAGAGGGAGAGGTTAAGAAATAGGGGGGAGGGAAGGAGAGGAGACAATTTATCTAATGCCTTATCTAGACAGAGGGCTTACAAGTGTGCTCTAATGTGTCTGTGTTTATATGCTCTTCACATCAGTTTGAAAAAAATTGAATTTCATCATGCTGCCACTTGAGAAATGTTTATTCAAAACGGGTCTGTCTGACACAGTGAAGACTTTGGGTGTTTCTCAATGTCGAGGAAGGCTCCTCCAGAGCCACTATTTCAAGGATGCTACGTCATAGAATCCCGCAGAAGGACTGTTCCAATGTCCAGGATCCTTGGAATTCTACCGAGGACTGTCTGAATCCTTCGTTGCGGGACATTTTGAGGATGAACCAGTGTATCCTCCGCGGTCTTAAAATCCCCACAATGCTTTGCGCACGGACCAATTTCCAAAATCTTTGGCGGAAAATGTAAGGCGGGGCCTCGCATATGACGCACACTTGCTAGCCTGTTCCATTCTTTGTTCTCAGAATGAAAGGAAGGACACTTGCCTGACTCTGAAGGACCTGACTCGGAGGGACATGTCCTACCAAGGAAGCGTCCTCGACATTGAGAAACACCCTTTGTCTCAGTTGGCCTCCATCGACAATATTTATCTTGAAGTCATTCCTCCCGCCCCCTCAACTCTCTTGACCCTATGTCGATGCACTGAAGCAACAGAGCCATCATTCAGCCTTGGGAAGAAAACAAGATGTGAACAAGGGCAACCTGGAGAGCCACCTGTGTGTGTGTGTGTGTGTGTGTGTGTGTGTGTGTGTGTGTGTGTGTGTGTGTGTGTGTGTGTGTGTGTGTGTGTGTGTGTGTGTGTGTGTGTGTGTGTGTGTGTGTGTGTGTGTGTGTGTGTGTGTGTGTGTGTGTGTGTGTGTGTGTGTGTGTGTGTGTGTGTGTGTGTGTGTGTGTGTGTGTGTGTGTGTGTGTGTGTGTGTGTGTGTGTGTGTGTGTGTGTGTGTGTGTGTGTGTGTGTGTGTGTGTGTCACGAGGCCACTGAAACGCGATTTGCCCTTTCTGAATAGAGCACTAGTCCAGCTGTTTGTGTGTATGCCATTCCTTATCGCTGGCTGAGGAAACCCTTTTCCCTGACGCTTGACCTCACACACAGCTTGAGGGGGCGCACACACATGCCTGTACACACACACACGCACAGCATAAGAAAAGAGAAACCGTTGGAAAAGCTAAATAAGAGGCCTCTCCTCGGTCGAGCTGGTTCTTCCCAGCAGGATATCTGAAGGGGATGGATGAGCTTCACTTCTCTGAGCGTCAACCCGAGGAATGCTGACAGGAGAGCGAAGGGGCCAAAATAAATCCTGGCATCACTGCTGGACTCTTGCTACAATGAGCTGAAGGCCTGCGGGACATGCATTCAAATGTAATAATCGAGACGTTCCAAAACCAACCAGCAAGTTGAACTTTTGGCAAAGTACATCCCTGTTAAATGTTATATAATTTGTCTTGCATGAAAAAGCCATCTAAAAGACACCATATCTCAAACATATCTTGTTATATTGTGATATATTCCTCACAAAATGTCATATTGGATTATGTTTTGTGGTGTTTTGTTGGCTGTAATTCAGATTTCCCTGTGGCCAATCATGTTGCTGTTGCATGTTTCAATTTAGTAGTTTTACATTGAAATAAGCAGCAAATTATAACGTTAATTTTTTTAAATGCTTGATTCTGACGTCATGGTTACTCCTGAAGAGTAAAGCTTCATGTTTTTTCTCATCCTACCCAGTAAGAAAACACATCCAGTCACAAACAGTCATCTATTCAAGTGGTGGTTTCCTCACTCTCAGCTGTGTCTAAATGCTAATTAGCTCGTTGCGGTAATAAGCTACAAAGCACAGGTGGATGTCATTATCGTTAGACCCAATGAAGGGAATGAGATCACGCCAACAATCCCATTTAAAAGCCATCCGTTCATTCATTCACCGCTCAGACCGCTCATCTCACAAACTGTACTGTAACACTAAATACCTCTGGAAGCAAAACATTCATTACCGCGGCCCTCAGTGTGACGTGCACGCTTAGCGAGATGTAACACTGTTTGAACAGCCTGTATAGAGACAAATCTGCCATGCAGCCCCTGTCACAATCCTTTAACTTCTTATGTTTGTCTCCAAAATAGAGCTGGTTGCTATGCCTTCACACAACGGCCATCATCTGTTTCCCTCTGTATTTATTAGAGCCATCGCACCCCCCACAGATGTTGTTTGCTGGAACGGCTCAGCAGATCCAATCAGATAATCACAACTTTAATAAATGGTATTTACGGGCAGTTTGCTACACGTAACGCAGTTAAGCATTAGCAGAAATAAACCGCGATAAATCACGAATATGCTTTCCAGAGAGGAGAGAAAAACAAGAGTTAGACACGTCTGGGATAAAAATGCAAAGAGTGATTTAAGTGTTTATCAAAGCAAACAACAGCTTGCAAAAAATCTTTTATTTGCTATTCAAAGTCAAAGTACTAAATACTCGAGACGTGAAAAAAGGTAAAAATATTGCTAAAAGAAATAGAAAGAAAAAGAAAGTACAAGAAGAAAAATAAATATATATAAATAAAATTGTGCAAGAAAATAATTAATAAAATATAAATAAAATGGTGCAAGAAGAAATAGAAATAAATATTAATAATAATAATAATAATAATAATAATAATAATATAAAATGATGTGATAAGTGACACGGTAATGTAAGTAAATTAATCAATCATAAAGATAATTGTATAGTGGAATCAAATACTGCTTATCGTAATATTAACATTTGTGGACTGTTAGTGAGAGTGTATAATTGTTTTTCTTAGTATACTTGTTATGTATATTTAAGTGTGAATCTTGCATTCAGTATGGTCTTTAGCACTTATTGTGTTGTAATTGTTGCATATGACAGAAGTCACACTGGAAAGATTCATGATTTCTCCCACGCAGTTAGATGATTAATGCCGCTTGGACACACAGCGCTCTGCAGCATGTGGTGTCCGTTCTATTTTGAACAAAGGGACAATGGTGAAAAAGCCACAGGGAAAGGAATAAGTCAGTTTCTGTGGCAACTCATACACAGAAAATCAAAAAGGGCCAGGAAGTGAGAGAAAGATTACTATGGTAACTCACCTGGTAACACACACAAACACACACACACACACACGCCGGCAGTGTGACACATGCTTCGTGACTCATTTCCAATTTAATTTGAGTAATATCACCATGATTTAGAAAAGCAGTTATACAACACAGCATGTATAAAATACCAAGCATTTGACATGACGTTCCTCTATGGATCCGTATGTTCTTAGTAACTGTAATGCAGCCAATTAAAAACAACACTATTTTCCCATTCGATATTCCATATGCCAGAGACTTCAGTGAACATTAGAAGCCTGGGGCGGCATGGCAATGCATCGACAACGTGACTGTGAGGGAAAAAAGGTCCCCACTCAACAGAGAAATATATGCATACACACACCACCTTCAATTGCTTCTGGAAATACCCTTATTACATCCCTGGGCGGGCGGCTGTAAATTGAGACAATGCTGCAAAGCCTCTTTTCCAGAAAAATTAAAATATGTTATAAAGCCTATAATCCACTGGTTTGAGCAATGGACAGGGTGTCAATCCTGCATGACTACAATTAGGTTTAACCTTAAATAATGACAAATGCCACAAACGTGAATTTAAGATATTCAGTTTCTCGGTGAGCCTTGATTTGATTCAGATTTACGGTAACAGCTTTTTAACAGAGGGCAATGTAGGGTGAAAGTGAGGGATGCATTGACATTTCCTACCGGCACTTAGACTAGGGATGTCTCTCAACACATGGAACCATAGGGTGTCATTGTATAGATCTGCTGTAAGGCAATATGGATGCGATCACGACTGGTGGCACTAAATGAGAAGTCCATTAAATCCGTGAATAACAGCCTACTACTTCTTTGACCTCTATTGCTACCACGAAGTCCACATTTGTGGTTTTACCGATCTGCCAGTGGTAGAAAAAACACAGGTAGACTTCCAAATGTGTTTTCTATTAATGGCATGCATGCGACTCTCACATCTGTAACGGCAAAATCGTGCCGGCTGGCTTCGTATAAACTAAAATCAAGAATGACGTGTGCAGTCGTACTCCACGAAGGTATCAGAAGCCGAGGAAGAGATCACTTATGGCGAATACAGACACCAAGAGAACATACCTACGTTCTTCTCATCGTACTTTTACTTTGTTTTCTTACCCATTTGTGTTTCAGCTGGCTTTTAATGACCCTTGAGCCGGGTTTCTGCGTCACAACACCGATCCAGAGGAATGCACTAGTATTTTTCAACACTTTTTTTGGTGTGCCCTTTACACGTCGGCTTCATGCATGCATGTAATATATTGCTCTCGTTGACCTGGAACCTCCTCAAGGTATACATCTGCTTGCAATTAGTGACCACCCTCACTTGCCAGCCAGTACTGTTGGTTTGTGCATGTTTGTACGTGTATCTATCACACACAAACAATGATTAGGCTTCACCTGTTTTGGGTTGTCCCTCGCGCTCATACCTGCCAACCTTTAGACCTCAGAAATGGGGGGGTGCTAGTGGTTCGCCGGAGCTGTTAGATTAACATTAACATGCTTATTGTAGTTGTAAGTGCAATGCCTTGCGGCCTGTAGCACAGTCCTTGATGGAGCATATGTGTGGGCTGGACCTGTATTTTACAGGAAAGGAGTGAGCAGAGAGTCGAGTAGTTGTCGATTCTTGTTCTGTTTTCTGTGAATATCTGCCTCACCCTCTCAGACTTTGAGTTGCGCGCGCTACTAAAGAGACGTGTTACCATGGAAACCAAACAATGGTGTAGCTGTATTAAAGTCCGAGTGGAAACAGTCGAGTGGAAATCAGATTTTGTCAGAAATCGGGAGAAATATGACCCCGAAAGGAAACCGGGAGAGGGCAATGAAATCGGGAGTCTCCCGCGAAAATCGGGAGGGTTGACAAGTATGCTTGCGCTGCCTGAGGGGGAACTACAGACCCCTGTTATCCACACACACACACACATACACACACGTAACACTACCCTATGCGAAAGTAATTTAGCGTTATCAGGTTAAAATGTGGGGTTATCATCCTCCTCTGTGGCAGGGTGTGCAGATGGAGTGTTGAAGAATATAAGCTGTTATGGTTTTGAATGCAATTATCATACCACCCATTCCAATGCTAAGAAAAGAGGCAGCTGCTGTTGTTTGGACATATCTGCTAGTGTCTGCATTGCACGTATATGAGAGATGGAACTGTTGATAAGAACCAAACCTGTATCCATAGCAATGTAAAAAATGCAAAGTTGCTTCCAGCTTTCCAATTTAAGCATATTAGGGTTTTAAACATCTGAAAAAATAAACTTTGTTTCTTGCGTCCAGGAACAGTTCTGGGTACGATAAGTACTTTTGCTTAAGGTACATACTGTCTGGAAATTAAATCAATATTTACATTATGGATATAAGTTGCATTTGTACTTGCCAAAAGTATTGGGGAGCATACTGCAATAAATTGAACCTCCTTAAAATCAGCAAAGAAAGAAATGCACTCACTCAGAAAATAAGCCAAGTTATTAAACTGTAAGCCAGTTTCTTCTCTTTTTACATACAGCGGAGAACAATCTGTCCTTCCTTTTCATCTATTCATCACATGATGACAATAACAATGCTGTTTACTTCAGCACATTGTGGTGGCGATTTATCTCGTTTTCCAAAAGGAACCACAATTAGAAAGTTGGCTGAGCGTAACTGTCAAAACAACTTTTGTGTTGACTCCACACTTGAAGCCCTTGATAACACAACTTCTTCCAATAATGCAATACTTTCATCTGAACTATTCTACTTTATGGAGAAAAAAAAAATTCTTGGATAAACTAAGCATTACATTTCTTAGGAACCCATTTTAACCATATGCAGGATTTGAAAATTAGCACACGCGCTAATGTGAGGGTGTCGTATTGCAGTGCATATTGTTTTGATCTGCTTTTGCATGCATGTGTGTGCTCCAAATATTCCCCACAATCGTTGGCAGGAACATCTAAAGGCTCGGGCCAACTTCAAACAGTTTTAAAGACAGATTAATACGAAGGGCCTTCAGCAGTAATTAGCTTCGACCTCGAAGGCTAAGAACCTGCGTAATGGTTACATAAACTGCACAAGTCAAGAAAATCTGGTATTTTATCAACAGTACAGTGGGTAGTGGAAGCACCAGTTGAGGTAATTTGCAGGTGTGTGTGTGTGTGGTTGTGCCTGTGTGGTATTGGCTCAAAGCATTATGAGGATGGCAGGCGAACCAAAGACTACATCCAGAAATTAGTCAGCTGTCATTGGCAGACTGGGTGTAGGTCGGAGACATCAAACTCCAGTTTGCAACACTGAACTGTATGCACACTATCCTTAAATGCTCTGTGTGTGTGTGTGTGCTGGAGAAAGGAAAAACATTTGAAGTCTGTGCACAGGATACTAACCTTTTTCATAACTTTTTAACAGTATATATGTTGTATTTAAAGCACATTCTCTCTGTGTTGGATGTCTTGTTTTGAAGCTGTGATGCAATTAAATGTCCAGATAAGGCATCATGCTTCATACAAACATTTTTCTTTATATGACGCTATTGTTAAGACAAGAAGTGACATATCTCTCAGTTACAATGCTAATCCCTCTGTTAGTGTGAAGTTAACCTTGAATACCAGTGTGAGGTAAAGCAGTGTTGGCCATTCATCCATTCTACCTTGCTTTGCAAACCATTGATTTGCTTGCAAGGTGTGTTGGGATTGGAAAACCTTCAAATACCTGGGGATGGTCCACTAGTAGCTAGACTGCAAACACTGGATAACTACACAGTTTCCTCTCTCCATCCTTCTTTAACTCCTTTCTCCTTACTTTGAAATATACATTTCTCACTGACTCCATATGAGGCTTTTTAAAATGTGTACACATCATTACAATAATGGCTTTTTTTGCGATTGTTTTAGCCTCTCAGGCAACTTTAAAGCTAAAGTAGAGGTTGTTGAAGGTCAAGCCTGATAGCATAGTTACACAATTATATATATATATATATATGGCAGGGAAGACACCATTTCTCAGTAAAGAAATGAAAATACATCTATATATGTAATTCCACTTCTCCTTTTTTTTGAAAATAACATATTTCATTGTATGTTATTTGCTTGCTTAACAAGATTTTTGAGGAAATGGGACCTATGACTCATGTCCCATGCCAGTTCCACATCATTATCCATATCTATACCCTGTTGTCCTTAACCCTCGGCCAATATGTCCTCCAGCCTTTCATCCCCCTGTTTGGTTGGACACATACACAGAACGCACACAAATCAGCCCCTATACATTATCCCCCTTTCTCTCTCTAACCAGCCTAGCAAGCTGTACTGATGACTCTGCTTAATCATTACTAATCCTGTATGGAGAGTAGAGCCCTTGTAGTGGTGGTGCGTGTGGAAGGTGGGGATCATGTGTGTCTTAGCATAAATAAATGGAGAAATGCGTTGCTTGCTCCACGTGAACTGAGACAAACTGATCGTGGCCCGACGGCAGCAGTGGAGACAGTCTGAGCAACCAGACCTGCATGTGTGTGTCTTTATGTGAGCTCCTCCAGGGCTTTGAGACACAAATTAAGGTCACAACCCAGCGGTAGCCTGACCACTGCCAAACAGAACTGAGCGACACTTAGAGTGGAGGAAATGAGAGGAATGTGTGTAAGACCCTGGCATTTTTGCATCTGTGGTGATGATCAATCTTTTCATCAATCCGTGTTTCTTCCACATGCTTATTTGGTTTTCCACATTTCAATGGCTTTCCATGATAGTAATGGGCTCTGGTCAATCAGGAAATAACAACCTCAGTGTTTCTGTCTCTATGTCATGCAAAATATGAAATTAGTTTGTAATGTCCAAACGTGCATGCTGTGTCTGATAATGGTCAGAATGTGAGGCTGCTTCAAACTGTAAATGTTACAGAAAAAACCATAAAACACTCACACCTGTTGTGCCAATTTATTTCATTCATCCAATCGATGATGGTTCCAGCTGTAGAGACAGTAATGGAAGAGAGTTTTTTAATTCAGCATGTCTCCATTAACGTAGACAGATATTCGATACTCATAAAGTGCGTTGGGAGCTTGTGTGTGTGTGTGTGTGTGTGTGTGTGTGTGTGTGTGTGTGTGTGTGTGTGTGTGTGTGTGTGTGTGTGTGTGTGTGTGTGTGTGTGTGTGTGTGTGTGTGTGTGTGTGTGTGTGTGTGTGTGTGTGTGTGTGTGTGTGTGTGTGTGTGTGTGTGTGTGTGTGTGTGTGTGTGTGTGTGTGTGTGTGTGTGTGTGTGTGTGTGTGTGTGTGTGTGCACTTTATCTGTCAATCAGTCAGAATGGTTGTGTAAGTGGCCCCACAGGAATTATTTTCCCATCAAACCCTTTCGCAGTCTGAGCACTCTAACATGTCAGCACCGTGAGAACGGGTAAAACACAAACACACACACATGCACACATAGGCTTCACAAAAACCACTCCCAGAGAAATAATGCACCACTCCATCAATCCTGGAATGTTAAATAGATAGACTAAGAGATTAGAAATGGCGTCTGTGCCAAAAAGCCGTAACGCATCGAGCCTCTGATGTAAAAAGGGAATGCAAATTACGTAGCAACTGGGATACATAACATTTCTGTCATTGTTCCCGGGTTCCCCCTCATATCTAAACACCTCCTAAATCATTAAGAACTTTCTGACAATCTGAAATGTAAATGGACACACAGGCCCATATATGAAGATACTGTACATATATTAAAGGCACTATGATGCTTTTGGGGGTATCCCCTTTCGCAAATAGAAGTTGGACTCCTTTGTTTACTACAGTAACAAACTCATATTACTATGTAACACTTGTGCAGCGGCTCTGGTTTCAGACGGAGGGTGAAAAGAAGTGCTGCAGAGATTTTTAAACATTAAAGCTTCGAGACATGTCACAGTAGAATCTGAAATTGAGCATTATATGGCCCCTTTAAGAGTTACACCACAACGAACCGTGGACCCAGACATTTTGTCTCGTTACTTCCTGTTGTCCAGACAGACCCATGACATCTGTGACGTCGGAAAACAGAGGGGAAGCTTTTTTATTTAAGTGTGACAACTAAAGCTAGAATGTTCCCAAAGGTCTGCCCGAAAGTATCATATCTTTTAAGAATGTCTGGCAATTAATTTATAAATCCAAGTGTCATTAATCTGTCATTCCTCAAACAGCTGCTGACATTTTTGTCTGCTTGACGAATTTCACTACAAACTTGATTTCACACAGTGTGTTCATAAATGTTTCGGTTGAATTCTGCAACAACGGACTGAGCGGCCTCCTTGCATAAGAAGATGTCTTCAGTGAAAATGTCCATTGCAAAAAGCTTGAAGGATCAGTTGGTATCAGGAAGTGGGGTTACAACTGTCCTTTAAGATAAGTGTGACTGAATCATTTCAGAGGCGCAATCTTGAACTGAAGGTTGTTATCTCGGAGCCTGCATGGTGCTCAGGTTTCCTCCGACAGCATAATGGATGCCGTAGATGTTTCATCTCATTTGTCCTTCATCTTTGAAGCTCTTCCATTATCACAGTGCATTTACTCAACACCTCAGTCTTTATTTGTCCTGTATATAAGCATGTGCAAGATTATATTCTGATCCTATTACTTAGTTTATTTTCACCCCAGTAGTAAGAACATGCTCATTCCCTTAGTCCTCTCTCTGTGCTTCCTCCACCGTAACCATTTAACACAGCGGGATCAGAGCAAAGTCTCCATAAGACTCTTTATTTTCCACATGGGTGCCAGATCCCCCCCCCCCCCCCCCCCCCCACCTCTCTCCTGGTGGTTAATCCTGTGAGGTAGTTAAAGAGCGGGGATTATAACCTGCTGCTCCGCTCCTCAGGATCCACATGATGCTGCTGCTGTTGCTGATGGAGATGACAGAGTGCAGGCAGAGCCGTGGTCACTTTATGAGACACATGGCAGCGTTTAGGCACAAGGAAATTGTCACGAGCCACGCATGCAGTCGCACATATGTTCAGAAGATTGCACTGCGTTTGAAAAAAAAGGTAGAAAAACATGAATGTGCATTAAAATATACTATTTTGTGAGTTTGACATTGTGATGCAGCATCAGGGCCAGTTGTATACCCCAGGGCTCCTCCACCACGAGACAGTGGAGTCTGGACTGTAGCTTCTGATCTGGATTCAGAGTTTTCCATGACCGGTCTGAGACACGGCCTTCAGAGCCCCTAGGGACTACTGATGGCTGAGCAGCTACACAGTGTGTTGTTCAGGCTTGACGCTCGTAAATGCACATCATGGGCTTGCATCTGTCCAACTGCTTTTGTCCCATATTGACATTTCTCTGTTTCCCCATGGTTCCATTGAGGTTCCACTGAAAAGTTCAAATGTGTCATTGATTATTGCAGGAAGGGACATTTTGGGGCAATCCAAGTTATCAGGAATTCAGTGATTTATCTTTAAAAAATTGAAGTTATCTGAACTGTGGAAGAAGTAAGCAGATATTGGTGAAAGTAGAAATGCTATGATCTGAAAATACTCCTTTACAAGTAATAATCCTATATTTAAAATGTTACTTAAGTAGAAGTACAGAAGTAGAAATACTCATTATGCAGAATGCCTTAAACTGACCGTCCTCTGATAATAACAAAGTGATGTCATCAAAAACGATGAATCTGCATGAAGGAGAAATCCCTTCAGGAGTAATTAATTCAACGTTTACAACCATCCGCTTCGTTTCAGTCCAGGAAGTTTTAGCCAAGTGTGACTTCCTGGAGACCCACGCCACGCCCGCCACTGCCCAGCAATGCTTTGTTCTCGCTACTGTGTGTGTGTGTGTGTGTGTGTGTGTGTGTGTGTGTGTGTGTGTGTGTGTGTGTGTGTGTGTGTGTGTGTGTGTGTGTGTGTGTGTGTGTGTGTGTGTGTGTGTGTGTGTGTGTGTGTGTGTGTGTGTGTGTGTGTGTGTGTGTGTGTGTGTGTGTGTGTGTGTGTGTGTGTGTGTGTGTGTGTGTGTGTGTGTGTGTGCGTGTACGCCTCTGTGCACGTGGAACGCAGGTCGTATTGGGGTCAGCTGGTCTATTATTGATTTCCTAGCGGAAAGGGAATGAACAAAGCGCTCCAGTGCCACTGTCTTCAACCTTCAACTGACCGAAACGTGTGTGTGTGTGTGTTTATGAATACGTGCCAGTAAAAAACACTTTAATGACTATGTGTAAAACACTTTAAACAGAGGCTGATACGTGCTAATGGGGTGTTTAATTAACATGGTAAACTACTTATCACCTTCCCACTGGCACTGCTCCGAGAAAGCAATCAAAACTCAACACACACTCTGTTTCTCTCGGGTTTGTTCAGTGGGAAGGGATGGGAAACTAGATCCACAACACACATGATCCTGCGCTGATATAGGATGGCAACAAAATATTCTCAAATGTACTCATCAGATCTTTGCTGCCTCCCCGTGTTTGACCCTTTCTCCCCCTTAATCATTTTCGTTCACTCCCTGAATCTGTCGAAAACATGTAAGCGTGCAAAAAACTATTTTTCTAAGAAGATTTTGATCGTTTAGCTTTTTTCCCTTGAGCTACTGCACTAACTTTTTTTATTTTAATTGTATTTGGCACAGAGGAGTGTGAACTTGACCCAAAACAGCCAAGTGCTTTCCAGGAACTACATGTCACTGTTTTCATAAGATCATCAGAGTGGATTAGTTTAAAAATGATACCAGGCTTGTAAAGTTTCAAACTGATATAAATCCATTTCTTAAACTAAAACGTCTAACTTTGGACCATACAACTTGTCGATGCCAGCTTTCAGTCAACAGGTTTAAATATAAGGACACAGATGTTTTTTGTTGAAACAACCCCCCTCTTATCCATCTGTTCTAAGGTTTGAGGGAATAAACAAACATGCCTCTTTTGATCACTGCAACCAATAAGATAAAGCTAAGAACACATTTTTGGGAAAGGACCAAATAAAAGGAGATTATTAACTAACCCTTGGGACATATGCTTCTGACGTTGCTTTTGATTAAAAACTCAAAAAATGCACCCACTGTTTGATGGACAGAGTCATTCATCCACTCATCTATCATTCGGCGTGTGCAGGCCCTCGTGTTTCCTGTTTACATACTCATCATTTTACCAGTGCACATGGTGATAACGGTCCCAGAGGATTTCCCATCGATCTAGCGTTTCCCTTTACCGTGTTGTTCCTTTTATTCAACTTTATGTAGTGTAAGAAGCTAAATGCAATGCCAGCTTGTTTTTCTTCACAAGTGTTTACAAGATGCATGGCAATAGCACTCCATACACTGGGTAAATGATTATAAAAACCCTCTAGAGCTGGTTTCGTGGAATCCAATTTTGACTCTACTCCCAGTGAGAAAACAGAGAGCGGAAGGAGGGGAGGAGTGGGAGAATATTAACAGACTGTAATAGACTGGAAGGTAAATAGCGAGTGTGTTACGATGAAATGGGCGTGTGTGTGCTCTGCCACAACACACTTGTTGATCCACACATTCCAGCGGCAGCGTTGGGAGCAGCTAATCCAGTTTTCGTCAAAGGACCCTTGAACCTGGGTCACACTTCTTCTATAACTTGCTCAAGTCAGATGCATGGGCACACACATTAAATGAAAATGTGTGCACAGCAGGCACATGAGACGCTGCATGTATGAATAGTATGGGTGTCTTGTGTTTTATTCTTTGCAAAAAATGTGTTATTCCTGGCGTCCTTGTCTCGGTTTTATTATTTCTCTGAGATGTCACCAGACTGGAAATGTGTCTTCCTGCTTCTTGTCTGTCAGCTCATCGGTGTCTGTCAGTCTTGATTATATCAGTCCATCTCTTTCTATAGGTCTGTCTGTTTGAGTTGTTTTTACACTAACACCGTCGGGCAGTTCATGTACGCAGCAGCTGTTTGCATGTGCTGATTTTCCCTTTAAAGAGAGAGAGAGTATATAACGCTTATTTTCAGGTTTAATTTCCGTCCCTAGAACCATAGCTTGTTAAAAAATGTGTTTTGTGGTTCACCGTATTCCAAATCTACTATATATGTGTGCCCTCATTTCTTAATGTTTGGTAGAGCAACATATTGTGGCACAGCTTGTTACATGAGCTTTATCCTACACAAAAACAGATACTTTTCTTGAGACCTTTCACCTTTAGAGACACTCAGTAAAACAGATGACATGATACTCGTTGACCCTTTTGTGAAACTTTCCTTGAAATGTCTAACGCTAAGAAAAATGTGATTTGCCCCGCAGCCTCATGTTTGCCAGTACAGCTAATCATCCTTAAACTGCTATTAAATGCAAATACACTGTTGTTATTTTTTGGTTTGTTTACAACGATAAGCAGGAGATTTGGTTTGTTTTTACCGTAGCAGTGTTGCAAAGGTCAGCCCGGGCGCAACAGCTGTCTAAGGTGTTGAAAATAAGAGCAGGGGATTTCTCCGGCACAATCTGTTCTCATTATTAAGCATCTAGTTTGTGTGCGTGACTCATGTGTGCTGAGCGGGTGTGAGTGCTACCGTCAGTGTGTGTTTGAAGAAATTGATTACAAAACTCTTAATGCCCAGGATTTGATTAGTTCTGTCTTTGTTCAATACGCCGCTTTGCTGCAAATCCAGGGGAACATGCTGTTAAAAATCCCTAAACCATGATCTTATACTTCACGCAGCAACGCGGTGATGCCCTCACGGCTTCAACACAAACAGCCAGGAAACACGTCTAACCTTTTCCTGAACCTGCTGACCAACTCCCTTAACATTGCCAGAAAAAAAGAAACCGCTCACTGAAGCAAAGGAGGAAACTAGGGCAAGAGCTTCAGCCTGTAAATCAAACTCCTTAAAACATCACATATTTTGTTCAGGCCCAGAGAAAGACTGCTTCCTCTGGTAGCACGTCTCCCTCGAAAAACAAGCGGATCAGATCTTGCCAGAACTTTCTCCTCTGCGTTTCCTCCGCTCTGTTCTCCCTCGACCATCTCCATAAAAAGACAAGTCTTAGGGAGGGCGGACTTCTCCTTCGCTGTTGATAATAAAACAAGTCGGGGTCTAGAGAGAAAGACGAGTTGTTGTCATGACGAGCCAGAAGTGACGGCTGAGGAACGTGAGGAGGGGTTTTCCTGCCACATATGCAACATTAGAGCAGGAATCCTTTTCAAGTGCCAGATTAAAGAATGTCGAGGGCCCTGTCGCACAACACATGCCGTGATAAGGGTCAACGAGCCTGACATATATTATTAACGGATAGCGCAGCCTGTGAAAACCTATTTGTATTTGTACATTTTCGAAATGCTTCAGTATCTGTGCGTGCGTTCCTCGTGTCTGCTGACAAAATGTCCACTCCTGCTAAGTTTTCACTTTGGGTCAGAGTATGAAAGCTTGTACTAAATGTAAATCAACACGATGTACCGGTGACGCATGGATGCTTGATGCCATCCGCCCACAAACACTCACGCAAACACACGTGCATTCTCGAGCATCAAGGATAACATCAATTATCTTTCGGATTAACTCAGTAATGATTTATCTACTTCATTTCAATTTGCTGTTTCAGTCAAGGCTTTGTGACTTTTTCTGCCAGAGTTGTGTGTACTGGGAGTGGCAGGGGAGTAAAACAAACACACCTACTGACTTGGAACAAGGTCAGCAGGTAAGCAGAGGAGGAGGAGAGCGTGTTTGCTCCGTGCTTTATGGAGGGAGGGAAAAGGAAGAATTTGAAGTCTCTGAAAACAATGGAAGTAAACGCTGGGAGAATGTGCAAAGGGGGGAACAATTGGAGACAATAAGGGGATGCTTGTTTAAACAGGTAGCTGCACTTTGGATGACAAGGGTTGCTCGAGGAAGAGTTGTTCCGTTTGGTCAGCGATGAGAGACAGAGCTGAAGAAGGAACAAGCGATAGAGGGGGACGGTGATCCATCATCTCATCAATACTTCCTTTGTGTTTCTCTCTGTCTTCTTAAGTCCAGCCACTTACAAAAAAATCAATCTCAAATCTTTTCACACTCCTCTTAAAGGTTTACTGAGCATGCAGCATTGGATTCCTAAATAACTCCTTCATTGGAATTCTTTGAAGTGTAGAAGTATGACTTTATTTGACGTCCTGGCCACAGCCTCAGGGTTTGGTGGCTCCAGGATTAGCTCACTTAAACCACACTCCTGTCTTTTAATACTTCCTTGTGGTTCATTTCTATGAAGCCATTATGTGATATAATACACGTGCAAATAACTCAAAAACATTCAAAAAAACTTAACAAGTATACTTTTGAAATGATCTGTTAAGGTATTTAGTGATGGTTTGTTCCTCTTTCCGACTCCTCTGCGTGAGATGAATCTTGCTTACGTTGACTTAAAAAGTTGCCTGCGTATCACTCGGGTAATCCTCGTAATGCTGGAACACAAATTCCTTCCAAGAAGGCAGATGTGATATCAATCGATACTCCATTAGTTCAATGCTCTGACGCCATAAGCAGAATACTTGACATGTCACTGCAAGTGGAATAAATGGGGGGGCCACCCCGAAGGGAGGATTAAACGCTAGCGTAAGATTATCTCACTTGCTTCTTCACGGCTCTGTCTCCCCGCCCTCTCCATCCCTGTGTGTCTGCAGTCTGGTAACCTAGAATTTGAAATATGTATCTGTCCTGCGTTTGTTTATGTGTAATCAGATTACCCATTCTGACAGGACTCATGTATATTTTCCATCATGTGTTTATCAAGTTTGCAGAAGGAGACCAGAACTTGAATAAACAAATAAGAGCCCATTTGTCATTTCTTTAGAGGGATGACATACAATGCAGTGGAGGAGGGCCTCAAGAACAGTTTGGTTAGTGAAGTGAAGATTGTTTGATGCAGTTACTGTGGGCATAGTGTGCCGGCTGCTTTCACACTACAAAGCCCAGAGTCCAGACCACAGCGTGCTGCCAGCCGAGCCAAAGAAAATTGTATTGTTTTCCAATCAATGCTTGCAGCTTTATGAGGGCTTCCAGCCACAGAAACATTGCTCATAAAGAGGAGACAGGCCGCTGGAGCAGTCAGCAGAGGATTCCTCACCACCGGGGAGGAGGAGAAGGGGGAGAAATGGAAACACAAGGAGGGAAGAGGGGGCGGATGATAAAACACTAGCATGTGTGCAGGTTTAAATCCACGACACAACTCCATTCCCACATTCGAAATGAACCTGTTCTGCAATCTGCCAAACTTGAGCTCCAAAATGCTGAGGGTTTCATTTTGAAGGTGCAGTTCCCATCGCTCCTCTCGGCATTGACCCATATCTGTGTGTTTTGCCCTCATGTGGCCACAGAGCAACAACACCTGTAGCTCTGTGTCTCAGCTGAGCGGTTTGCAGAGCAAAAGTCCCCTCTTCGAGTCAGGAAACGTGTGTGGTCTTGTGTGTTTGCATGCTCTATACACCACATGTCAGGAAGCTTTTGCCTGCAGAGGCCCCTTTTTCTTCACTCAGTTTTTAAAAAAAAATGCTGTCACTCATATTTAACAGGGACATACTTTTTATTAGTTTTTAACCTCAAAGTTAAAGTGATTTCTTGCATATCCTCACGTCCATGCAAAACAGTTATGCAAAGGCACAATTTAAGTGTTACGATCTATATTTAATATGCAAAAAGTCATTTTAATGCAGTAGATAAACATCTCTCACTCTGTTCCTCACAAGCACGCACACAGATACACAAAACACGCGCACTCGCATACAACAGAAGGTGTGAGCCCTCAAGCCGCGTTATCGTCACACGTCAGGGTCTTTTAAATGTATTTATAGCCAATTAACCGAGTACTTACGAGATAGGAATTTTGCCTGTCGAGGAACACGGAGTCTCCCATGGTGCCGGATAAGTATCCACATATAGTAAACGACCAGAAATGGAGATGCAACAAATGATATCCCGTTAGAAAATAAATCCGAAAAAGAGTGTGAGCGCGGCTGAGTGGAGCGTAGAAAAACAGAAGTGTCCTCTTCTCCCTCTTCTACATTCAAGACAATCGTTTTCCCACTGCAAGTCGCTGCAGCTTTTTAAGAGCTGACGTCTTTACACGAGTCAGAAGCGCGTGTCAGAAAACCAACTGTGCCAGAACGGACACCATAGTGCGTAATGCGTAACGGATCCATACTGCGCGCTCCGTGGACTCGGCTGAAGACAGATGCTGAGCCCAGCGAGAAGAGGCAGAGAGACTTAGGTCAACGACAGTGTGAGCTAGAACTTCCGGTAGAGATTTTCAAAATATAACCGCATTTGGTCAGGGTTGTATCTTTACGCACAAATCAGATGGCAACTGTATTACTGAAACAAATGGTGTAAGAAAAAAAAAACGTAATTGTATTTATTTATATTTTTGACATGTTGTGTTTCTTTTTTATAATGTCATGGATTGTGGCCTACATGAGATATCTTGTAATTATTTCCAACAGTTGTTTGAATCATCCCAACATTCCTACATGTATTATGCATTTTTTTTGGCAGCATATTTAAGCTATTTAGCACTGAATATCAGAGAGGCAGAGAGGGACGGTAGTGGCACTAGATGAGGAGGACTAACGGAAGAAGATTTTGATTATCAACTCACATGTTTTCATGCCAGTGAACCACAAATGGAGCTGCCTAGACAGTTGATAAGATTGTCTCTGTAAACTCCATATAGGGATGTTCTGGATTTTTGTATGGTTTATGGCAAAGAGCTACAACTGTTTTTGTTGTGTGTGACGAGGGAATTACATATGTTATTCTGATCTGTTATTCTGCAAATCATAGCTTTAAATTACAAAATAAAAGAATAATTCCTGGAAGTTAGCTGAAAAACATCATGCTCAAGTTAAAAACAAACCAATTCATCTTGTGGAAAGTTGATATCCGACAGATAGAAAGGTTTTTCTAACTGTGACGAATGGCTTGCTGTAGGCCTTATTACGGGAGCAAATAAATCAAAGCGGAGAGAATTTACTGGACAAACCGCAGAACCATAACTGTGATCGCTTGCTTCCATTGTAAAAGTCATTTATGGTCACTTTTATTTATGGGCATTCCCCTTCTGAAATCTGCTCTTAAGGGCAAACATGAAAGGCCAGTCCACCACTGGAAGATTTCAGCAGGGGGGGGGGATGTCTCGGTTTGTGTGATGCTTAATGTGGAACCAGTATTGGGAAATCTGCATCTAAAAACAGAAGCATGCAAAACAAAAAAAGCACAACACGATGTTATCAGTGGCTGAACAATACTCATTCACACACTTGCTTTGCCATGCAGGAGTGTGTTTATTGAGCAAAACACAAACGAACCACCCTCTTTTCTCTAATTGAACAGTACATTTGAGTCAATACGTGTAAGAAAAAGGACATTGAATTGCTCCCTGCTTATCAGATAGCGCCGTAGCAATTTGAAGAATGCTGGGAACTTAAGAGGAACACTTACTTTGCTGTGAAATCTCGAGATAACAAACGGAGCCCAGGCTCAGCAATAAACCAGGCGCATATCCATTGCAGGGCCTCACTCGGCTTAGTACGGTATAGTTAGGCCAGGCTCACTTTATGATGCGTTTCCATTACACTTTAGTAGCTGTGTGTATCTCACACAGGCATCATCACAAACATGCAGTGTTATAAAGTTACCCACGACAAAAAAAACCTGTTCTTACAGAGAATAGCTCTTTGAATGGCTCACTGCTTATCAGATCTAAATGAGGTTGGTCAAACATTCGAGGTGTTGTATAAAGTTGCTTGTCTTTAGAGTGAAGGAAATAAGGACAGAAGGTGGAGCCAATAACCCTTTATGTTGCTCTCTTCAGCCGCATGCATTTTATTTGGGATTAAATAGCTACTGATGTGAGGTAATTGTTTATTTGTGACACTGATAATGCAGAAAACCGAGTTAGTTTGTTTCATAACTAACTGCGTTGTGAAGTTGATGAAGGTTGTTCTAGACCAGGGGTGTCCAACTCAATTTCATCGCGGGCCACATTCGCATAAAGTTTGCACTCAAAGGGCCGGTTGTAACTATATATAAAAATAATGTATTATGTTACATTATTGCCTCTGAATTGGATTATTATCGGATAGGATAATAACTTAGTAATTAACTACGTCTGAAAGGCAGCAGAAGTCCATGGCAAATAATTGCAAGTCTCTTCAGTGCGCATGTCACAAAATGAGATGCATTGTGGGACATGTAGTTTATGGGCAACCTGCTTCTATAAAGTGGCATGGAACCGTATAATAAACGTATTATATTCCTTGCAAGCTCTTGCGGGGCCACAGAAAATGAAGTCACGGCCCGGATTTGGCCCCCGGGCCTTGAGTTTGACACCCCTGTTCTAGACCCTGCACATGTGTTGTCAAGTTGGTGAAGATGTTTCTTTATTTGCATGAGTTTCGGCACATGTGTGTTTTTAACTTGCATAGTTGTTGCTCCTGTTGGCCACCGGACATAATCATGCACTTCCCATCTAACCTCTAAGCTTGACTTTACTGATCCTAGCCACGTTGCTGACGCATTTTGTTTTAAAATAGCAGCAAAAAACACAAATAAAACTGATTAACTATTGTCAAGTGAAATAATGATCTTGTTGATGCTTCCTGGAATAAAATAGTCCTATAAAACGCACATGTGATTTTAATACAGCCCCTCCCTCGGGGACAGAATGGAGGGAATATGAAAGGAAGGAGAAACAGGAATGTATGATTTTTCAGTCAAAACAGTGACTGAAGTGCAGTCGTGAGGTTGGAAGCTGTGTTTTTTGGTGCTGTTGGAGACCCTTTGTTTCCTAAAATGGAGTTTCAATTGTCCCAGTAGGACCATGGCTGACACACACAATACACAGAGCCGATGGGAGTGAGAGGCTGCTGGAGAAGGAGAAGAGGGAGGAGAGGAGAAGAAGACGTGTGTTTCTACACGCATGTTGGCCGCTACGAGCTACTACTGCACGTTGCAACACAATTGAATGGTTTTAAAGCCAAACTGTCTGAATCTCCACGTCCCTTCATCTGGCCATCACTTCTCATATCATCTTGAATTTGTTAAAATGATGCTGAAATGAGCCCCCCTTGTGATCATATATCAAATTCAAAGCACGCAGGATTTTCCAATGTTGAATTTGGCGCGGCCTGTTTGTGCTGATATATCACATCCCTGCTATTAAAGTGTTGATCTGGAGGACAAGTGGAGTTTAGGCAACAAAAGAGACATTGAGGAGTAATTACAGCGATCTTCTTTTTCTCTCTGTTAAAACAATTATTTTACTGTTAACCCGCGTGGCTACTCTTTCATTCCTGAGCCTTTTAATGCAGGCGGACTGCTCATGTTTACATCGTCCCGTCGGGAGGTGCAGCACCCTCCTGCAGAGGCCGGATGCCTGAGTTGTGAAATCACTCCATCGTGCGGAAAGTATTCTGTTAAAGTGCTTTAAGACGATCCAGTAAATGACAGAGACAGAGGCCTTTCGATCTGTTTAATAAACACTCATAAAATACATGTCGCAAGGCCCAGATTGAAGTGTTTGCATGTGTTGCATCACACTCACGAGCTCGCATGAAGTCAGAGTTCATTAAAGGGGCCCAATTAGGCTAATAATGCTAAAGTCAACAGAAGTAAATGACAACTGTGCACTTGGTGAAGAGGAGAAATGAGTGAAACTACGGAGTGTTTTCCTTGGTAGCTCGTAGTGTTTGACTCTCTCGTCAGACGATGAACTTTGACCTTGGTTTCACAACACACCGTGTAGAACGAGGATAAGAGAAAGAAAATGAGCGAAAGGGGAGAGGGGTGGGGAGGAATGGTAAAAACTGGGCACACATAAACGAATTTACAGCAGGAGCTGCACAAAGCAGCTCTGGGGGATGACCTTACAACTGGGGAATGTGAGCGTGTGTGTGTGTGTGTGTGTGTGTGTGTGTGTGTGTGTGTGTGTGTGTGTGTGTGTGTGTGTGTGTGTGTGTGTGTGTGTGTGTGTGTGTGTGTGTGTGTGTGTGTGTGTGTGTGTGTGTGTGTGTGTGTGTGTGTGTGTGTGTGTGTGTGTGTGTGTGTGTGTGTGTGTGTGTGTGTGTGTGTGTGTGTGTGTGTGGAAAAGAGAGAGACAGTGCTGCACTCCTTCACTTTGGAGGTAAACACAGAAGACACACAAACAAATAAATTAAGGAATTATGTCTCTCAATCTACCTCCAGAGAAGACCGACGGAAAATCAGTTTTTTTTAGAGGAGCTACTCATCCACACACACACACACACACACACACACACACACACACACACACACACACACACACACACACACACACACACACACACACACACACACACACACACACACACTCACACACACAACGTGACGACAGCGCTGGTCTGGATTCAATCTGGGCGCTTCTATCAACAGGCCAACCCAGTTGTCCTAAATCTCCATACTCTGTCCTGAGGGCCAATAGACAGAGAGGAGGGGAGAGAGGGACAGGGGGGGTTGGAAGTGAAGGATTTTGGGTAGTCTTGCAGCTCGCCTATATGGCTTTCATCTCCATACCACCTCCATTAAAGTGTGTGCGAAGTAAAAATGCTTGGACCTGATCTGACTTTGCATGATGGAGAAATGTGTTTGCAGGAGGAATGTGGATTTTTCGAAGTAAGAAGGGGCAATTTGTTGAGTCTCTGGTTGCAATTTGGATAAATAGGGTTTGCACAAGAAATAGGGCAGCTGAGTGACGAGTCTGGTGAGTGTCACAGGTTAGTTGTACTCAGTACGTGGACAAGATAGTTTGTAAAATGATACGTTTGGAAAACCATCGTAATGCCAAATCAACATCCAAAGGACAAATATTTAAAACCGACTGTGCCACATGGGATTGGAAGAATTGATTCAAACTGCATTTAGAAATCCTCTCATTTAAGGAAGAATGTGAAGAAGAAACAACAAGTCTGCCTCAAACTGCGAGGACAAGCTGTCATTTGTCCACGGAGTAATCTCACGTCATCTATTTTCGAAGCTGTTGAGGAGAAATTGATTGAAACCAAGATAGGTGGCGTAGGAATCTGAAACATTTGGCCAAGTCTTATACAAACGTTCTTATTGTAGTCCGCCTGTTGATTGCCCATTTTGTTTCACCAAGCTCTCCAAACAACGCTCGCTATCAAATGTCAACAGTCATTCATCTTATACAAATGCTTTTGTTTCTGTTTTGGGTCATTTCCTGTCGTTGGTTTGAATGCATCAAATGAGAAAGCTCCTTCAGGTTGACGTCAGATGAATAGCTTTTTAAGTAGATGGAGAAACGTGTTTATTTTCCAAACAAAGGTAGGTAGTAGTCTTGGTCTTAATCAGAGCATGATATATATGTTTTCAAATATGTAACTAGTCTGACATGTTCTCCCCCCAAGACCAGCATGTGTTTCTGTCAGCTTGCATACCTCAGAGCCTTTGTGCTTTCATCACCACACTTTTAGTGACGTCATCTCAAAGTGAGAAAGAAAAGTTGTTCGTGTAGACCGCCTATGTGTTTTTCCACTCATGTGTGTATGTTTATGTGTCTGGCCTCATCTGTCCGTCTCGCCGTCCATGTGGTGATCTGACCTCCCGCCCCTCTCACTCCATCTTCCCGCTGCCGCTCTGTCAGCTTGTTTGGATGACTGGTCGGCTGGCAGCTTTCCTCCGGAGAATCCCTCAGTGATGCTGGGGAGAGTTTTTATTTGGGTCAGGTGCTTTAAAGACTGGAACTAAGCAAGAGAAGGTCGTCTCTGATCATTTTCTGGCTTGTTTGTTATCTAACCATTTCACAGTGTATATTTAAAACATTTACTTTTGAATTTTTCTTTGTATTTATTCATAATTTTTCATTTATTTATCACTTTACGAATTATGTATTTATTTCATGTTAAAAAATTTTTTATTATTGTTTTGAGTCATTTATATATATTACAAAAATCGATATATTATTTTTTATCTTGTTTTTTTTCCTTTTTTTTAAATTATTTTTTATTTAATGTATCAATTACAATGAAAGCACTTGAACATGAATGATGTGAATCCTGGGAAATTAAGTACCCTTATATAATAAGGTCTGTTTTCATGTACCTTGTCGTTCAGCTACAGCTCCTCCACCTTAAAGCACACACACAACACACACACACACACACACACACACACACACACACACACACACACACACACACACACACACACACACACACACACACACACACACACACACACAGTGTCCTCCACCTCCCACGCCTCCTTAATGTTTTCTGCCACAACAGTTGCCATGGTGTCTAAGCTCACCAGCTGTATCGAACAGAACAATAACAAGATCGTGTGTATTTCTGTGATAGTGTGTGCATGCCCACATGCGAGCATATATTATGATATCATTTAAACCCAGTAATATGCCACGATCCCTCAGAAACCATAAATTATGTCATTAACATGTTTTCAAATACTAGTGCAACGTCAAGTCTGAAGAATATGGTTCTAACTATTGTAGTTTTATAAAAAATGCAGCCGTTCACAAATATGTTTACATCAAACTGTAGAGAAAACACTGAAAAAGGCCGTGGGAAAAATAATTGATGAGATTTCTGTATTATAATGCTGCGTACTGGCAGCAGAAAATAGCCTTTTCTTGTTGCCATAGCACCACAAAGAATTATGGGAAACAGAGGGCGAGGTGAGATCAACAGGAGCTTAGATACAAAACACAACATAATTGTCTTTGGTTTTTAAGAAATGTAGTTTAAAAAGATGAACTCCAAATCTATAAATGGAACTATACATATTGTGGAAAAATAACATCTGTATGTCTCCGATGAAAGTATTCTTATGCCTAAAATGTATTTAATGTGTGATCCACATAACGCAGTGAAACTTTATTGTCTCTCTCTTGCAAACTAAAAAAGGTTTTCCCACAGTGAGCCTTTGCAGACCATTTACATGCACTAAAACCTGTATGACACACTACAGGAGAGGGAAGACCCCAACATGCATAATAGGGCCCCTTTAATACAAAGTGACAGCACATGAAGAGATGCACACTATGAAAATCAACACAAAAACTCTGTCTTCTCTCTTTTGTCCCCTCCCTCCTGACGTGCAGGCTTTAGACTAACTCCTCAGTAAACTGAAGGAACAACCGTTGAGGTCTTTCTCTCTCTCTCTCTTTCTCTCTCTCTCTCTCTCTCTCTCTCCCTCTGTGTTGAGTGAATCTTGAGCTTCAATAATAGAATAAAATGTCCAATGAGTGATGTGACGTCGGTGCTTTGGCTCGGCCTCCTCAAACTGAAGGATAGCATCTCTCTCGGCACGTTTGTCCAAACACTTTGTGTGTGTGTGAATCTGCCATCATGGATGTTTGGGATTAACAGCCACTCTGGGACTCGCATTATGCTCTGAGTTTGACTTTACGAGTATTTTAACTATATAAACTCTAATAAACTAGACTTTTCTTTTGGTTTGAAGTATTCCGAGTCCAAGATGTTGGCCCTGGCATTACGTAACATTAACAACTGTGCCCCCAGGGGCCCGAAAAGCTCAATGTTCATTGTGTGTCGTACAGTTTTCAGTGATGTAATTAATGGCAAATGTGCACTACTAAAAAACATTATGAACTGAGGCATTATAGAGAAATATGTTTTGCAAGAGCAATGTGGATATTTCAAAGTAGAGGGGTGACATTTGTTGTGTTTCTGGCTGCAATTTGGATAAAAACTTAGAGTAAGGTTTGCACAAGAAATAGGTTACTTAGAAGATAGGTGTAGAAATGTGTTTTTGTTTGGGGTGACAAACTCAATTTCTTCGCGGGCCACATCAGCATTATGGTTGCACTCAAAGGGCCGGTTGTACCTTTAAGACTATATAAATAATGTAGTATATTATATGATTACCTCTGAATTGGATTATTATCGGATAGGGTATTAACCTCATAATTAACTACGTCTGAAAGAAGAAATAATTGCAAGTCTCTTCAGTGCGCATGTCACAAAACGAGATGCATTGTGGGACATGTAGTTTATCGGCAACGTGCTTCTGTAAAGTGGCATGTAGATTCAAGATTCAATGTAACCGTATAATAAACTTATTATATTCTTTGCAAGCTCTTGTGGGCCACATAAAATGAGGTTGTGGGCCGGATTTGGCCCGCGGGCCTTGAGTTTGACACCCCTGGTTTAGACTGTCTCAGAAAGTTCCTTGCAAGGAGTGTCCCTGGGACCTCTAACAATTGATCTAGCCATTTAACCTCAGGACTTAACGTAATCATAGTATAGCGCGATCAAATGTCATTCCTTGCCAACAGCTATAGCAATCAGTGACATATTGTGGACAGTTTGCTGATAGGTGATGCTCATCCAATCGCCTGCTCACATGGAAATGAGTTTGCTGAGCGTTGCCAGCGCTTTGTCTTATGCAAATCCAGTTTAATAAAATCCCTCAAGCACCTGAGGCGAGGACATATGAGTGGCTGAGTATAACACACTCAACTGCCTTCATTATTCTGCTTGTTTGCTGTGATAATCAGCATTAATACTTTACCTGTTTCCAATTCGAATGCACATGATTATTATTATTATTATTATTATTATTATTATTATTATTATTCAGGTGTTTCTGGCCGCAAGTAAAATAAAAAGGTTGACTTATCTTCCAACTCTTCTTATTCTCTGTTTAGACTCATCACTTTCTCCATTTTGTGTATTTTGGTACAGTCCGTCCCACGCTTTACCCCGTTCCACCTCACCTTGCTCTTAATTGTTCCTTGTATTTGAACAATGGAGAGCAGCTGATGCAGTGTCAGTGTTAATCCGTCAGTGTGACTTTGGTCAGGCCTCCTATGGACTGTGAACTAATTTGAACCCTTAACCATAACAAACGAGCACAAGTGACACTGCTTGGACATACCCTTCATCTATGTTTATCACTGTGTGTGTTTAAGACTCCCTTTACAAGAATGCACACGTGTATTTATGTATGCATACAGTGAGTGCATGCCTACATGTGCATGTGCATCCACAGACACTATGTTCAGTGTGTTAGCTTAGCTGTATACACAGTGTATGTGTGGCTGTGTGTGATCTCTGCAGTATGCAAGTCACCTGGCCTAAAGCATATCAAACCTTTATCACAGTCAAACTGAGCGGCCTCAGTTCAGGGTGTAAATATTTAGTCTGCAGTATAAACACAGCAGCCTTCTAAGAATGCTCTGTTCTCAAGTGACAGCAAGGATTCTTTCCCACGTCACACAGATAATATGGGATAAACTGTGGAATCATCCCAAAATGCAACATGTAAATTACATTTTAAAAATATGCATGGAGACGAATCTGTTCCTTGGAAACAGGCTTAAAAAATGTAAGGTTTTATGCGCTTCTATTTTTTTGTTATTGTCAAAAAATCTCCAAATCACCTTTTTAAATCCCAGTAATTTCCCAAGGCAGTTGGTATTGTGGGGTTTAGTCAAACACGAGTTTAGCATAGCATTTGTTTGGGACTATTTCCCGCTGTGGATGAATACACATGGCAGCAGGAGGGTGTATGTGGCACTCAAAGTTACTAATGTGACGATGGCAAAGACGAATGAACTATATCTGGATTAATTTGTGGGATTTATTGAAGTTAGGAATCATTTTAAACAATGACAGGGTTGAGCTTTATTTACCACACAAACAAAAGTTAAATTAATGTTTGCAAACCCACTGAAACGCATATGTATTAAAGAGGTTTTACATTTCTCCAACAGTACTGCCATGTTAACGTGAGCTTCACCTGTGTGTGTGTGTGTGTGTGTGTGTGTGTGTGTGTGTGTGTGTGTGTGTGTGTGTGTGTGTGTGTGTGTGTGTGTGTGTGTGTGTGTGTGTGTGTGTGTGTGTGTGTGTGTGTGTGTGTGTGTGTGTGTGTGTGTGTGTGTGTGTGTGTGTGTGTGTGTGTGTGGAAGGATGAGAAGAAGAAGTAGAGTAAAGACAGGAGGTGGGGGTCAACAGATCCATCCCTTCTCTGTTTCTGTCGCTGGAATGCAGCTGGAATCCAGCTCGACTCCCCTGTTGGCTCCGCCCACACTCCCACCACCTCATATCATGCTAGACACACACACACACACACACACACACACACACACACACACACACACACACACACACACAAACCTTGGCTTTGCACTAACTATTCCCTCTGTTAGGTCATTTTAACCATGAAGTAAGTGGTTGCCTGTTCCAACCTGTCCAGCTGATGTTCAGCCTCATGCACACTCCTTTTGTTCTTTGTGTGTGTTTGTATGAAGGTAGTATCTCTCCTTTTCGCTATATTAAAGAAATCCTGCATTAATAGTGACGTTTTAAGGCTTTTTTCCCGCAATACTTTTCCACAGCTTATACGAAATACGTTTCAAGGATGTATTGTGACACAACTTATGCACACAAATCCTCTTCCACACCTATCCATAATGTCTCATTATGCGGCCAAATGTTAGGTGAGTTTAGGTCTCATGTAGATGGCATTTTGTACCTCTCAACATCTTTACTGCTATTTATCATTTCAGTCGAGGTTCTTCTTTTTTTTCTCTTCAATTGCGAGAACTAGCGCTAACTGCGTCAGAGCCTTTGAACATATAAACTATCTCCTGATGCTTACGTTTGAGAAGGATGCTGTCTTTGTTCTCGCTCCTACAGCCACGGTCAGTGCCGTGTTTACATCACTGTCGCCATGGCAACAAACAGACAGAACCTCATAGTCACAGACAGGGGAGTCTGCAGGGTTGGATTCAGGAAATCCATGAATGTAATATTATAATTAATATTATATAAACATAAGAAGTTGAGGTAGGATTAAGCATCGCAAATCTTCAATATCCAACAATTGCTTTCTAGCCATGCAGAATTATACAAATGTGTTTCATGTGTTTATGTAAAAAAGGCTTGAAACACCACATGAATTATACAGTTTACCAGCATCCTTAAATCCAGTGTAGATTTCCATCTAAATCCTTTGAAGCGCACTCACTGAACCAAATCCAAACATATATTTTGTAGAGTTATGATTTTCCAGCACTTTTCAATAGCAGACTGTCTTCGCTGTCAGCATAAAGCAGAAAATAAAGAATGCATAACTTCATAAAGCAAAAATTGGCACGAGAACATGCAGGTAAAAGTTCACAACCTAAATTCAATCTACACACTGCACATCTACACACACACATGTTGCTCTGCGGTAAGTCCTTTCGGAGCCTATTAAATCTCCATTAACACGCAGCCTCCCTGCTAGCCTGAGCTAATCCAACCCAGGTGTGTTTGTGTTTGTGAATGTTTTTACCCCATTTCTCCACGGCTCTTTCCCTCCCGCCACTTTCTCCCCCTCTCTTACTCTCTTCATACTCTCCTTTTCATATCTCTGCTCCAACCAAGCTCTCCGTGTACCACGCTCTCTTCTTTCAAACCTGGCAGCCAGCTCTGCGACTGCCAACGTCCTCCAATTAGGTCAAATTAAGGCAAATTTCAGCTCGCAGCGGGAAACCAGACTGACACACCTCTTTGTGAACCGCATTAAGCACAGGCATCTCCATAGCCACCTACAGTTTGGAAGAGACAGCCATACATTTCTCCTTTTTGAGTCAATTAGTCTCTCTTCATCCCCGGCTTGTGTTGAAGGATCTCATTGAGTGAATCCCTGCATTCTAATTCACACCTGGGCTGCTACATCCAATCCCCCTATGTTGTTGATTTAAAGTGTCTGAGAGGGAATAACAGATAATACATTCTAATAGACAAAGCATCTGCTTTCTATTCAGCTGAGTGCCTGAGTAATGAGGCTGAAAGATGATGCACGGTGACAACAGGATTATCAAATAGCCAAAGCGATGATTTAAATAGACTTGATACACATTTCTTGAAAGAATCTGCTGCGATATATAAAAAGGAGACACAGTAGTAAACTTTGTATCAGTTTTCTTAAGCCATGTTGGCCATCGCTGCTCAAGTTCACCACCAGCTTCTTCTTCTGTTTATTGCAAACAAACCGCTGCTAGAAAAGTCAAACATATTACTTCCTGCACTGATGGAATCTTTCCAGGAAAGACCTACTTGAGGCCTGGTGTCCAGAAATGTAAAACCCCTCCTGAGCTGGCATTAAGGCTGATTTGCTCTTGTTTTCTATCAATCATGCATTAAGAGTGGCAAAAGGGAAATGTATTTATTAGAAAAAGTAAAATAAATAGCTTGAAGCCCAAAGGCAGACCCCTCCTCTAGAAAAATAAAACATTGTTTACCCAGTCTAAGTCCAAAAAGTATGGGAAATATACTGTTTTTATTAGTGGGGGGGGGGGGGATTACTGGTTCTCAAAAACGAATATCCTATGCTCACACACACACACACACACACACACACACACACACACACACACACACATACACACACACACACACACACACACAACGAATGTTCTGGGAAGGTACTCTGCAGGAGAGAATATGATCTCTGCTTGGAAGTGACGCTGTTCCCTACTAAGGCAGTACAAACACACATTGTTATGTTTGTGTGTGTGTGTGTGTGTGTGTGTGTGTGTGTGTGTGTGTGTGTGTGTGTGTGTGTGTGTGTGTGTGTGTGTGTGTGTGTGTGTGTGTGTGTGTGTGTGTGTGTGTGTGTGTGTGTGTGTGTGTGTGTGTGTGTGTGTGTGTGTGTGTGTGTGTGTGTGGGGGGGGGGGGGGGGGGGGGATGGATCCATGGGTGTTGGTGACAGTACAAACATTTCTTACGGCATGAGAATATTTTGCAAGTGTGCGATAATAATAACATTTCACCAGAAGGTTTTATTGGGTTTCACTGTAAGGAGAGAGAGTATCTGTGCACTGATTAAGTGAAGGTCTAGTGAGGTTTATTTATAATTGTCTGAAATGTGTTTTAATACATTTCAGGGACTACGATCCCACTGTTGGGTTTTCCCTCCCTGTCCAATGCATTTTGATTTGGCCCCAGCGCTGTGAAACATGTTCTGCCTGCAGCTGCTATCAGCTTGTGTGCTTGTGTAATGTTTTTGTAAGATACTTATGACACAGAGAGGCCGTGGAGACAGATGTACGCAGCTGTGACAGACCACAAGGCAGCCCACCCACACTCACACTGTGATCCATTATTTGTGCCTTCAGATAGTGCTGAATGTTCCCAAAGTCCGGCGAACTCCAGGAATATGTATTAGAAGCCTACTGGCACCCTCTTGTGGTAAAAACAACTACTTGCAATGAGTTTTTCTGCACTTCTAGAGAAAAGCCATGTGCATTTGGATGATGATCAAACATATAAGAATTGCAGAAGTGAATGTAAGAGGTGATGTATAGCTAGCCTCTATCTGGTTCTACCTGAAACTCCCAGCCTTGATTAGAAGCTTCAAAGTTATATTATGGATATGTTTTTGCCAAAGATTGAAGGGAAGCATCAGCGTAATGGGGTACGAAGACACAATCATGGTGATATCCAATGGCTTCAATATAACTCAAAATTACTGTTTTAAATGTGTTTGCCATTAACTTACACCCATCAAATAAAAGGATTTCAAATGTCGATAAGATCAAGTATTTAAAAGGTTAGATAATGTATTGCCTAAACTGACAAATTGAAATGCTTATTGGTGTACAAAAATGGCACTTTTCATAGGATTTTGGGGAAAAGTACATATTTGGAAAGGCAAACTGAGAGGCATGCAATAAAAGTATTGTGACGAAATGTACTGCTAACTAGATTTATACTTCTAAATGTATACAGTAACTTATATAGCAAATCAGTTCCTGTTTGTCATATTGGTAAAGGTGTGTGATGGAAAGTCACAAAGAGCTATTTTCTAAACGGCCACTAGGTGGCAGTAACACATTGTGATACTAATTCCCATTCAGCATTTTCAATACAATGGCTGTCTGATGAGTGGATAAAGTCTGATGTTACTCTAACTTTAATTAAACACACATCACTTTTGACCTGGAGTTAAATTGCATGAGCTGCACACACACACACACACACACACACACACACACACACACACACACACACACACACACACACACACACACACACACACACACACACACACACACACACACACACACACACACACACACACACACACACACACACACACACACACGCAACCGATACGACTCTCCCTGTCTATTTTGTGGAACTTGAGTGTTCCTCCGCTGAGATATGTTTCTATTTATAGCCGCAGAGCTCCGGCTGGGTCTAAAATGCCTGCTGTCTCTTTCTGTGTTGCTCCCTCACTGCCGCGGGGTGAGAGGTCCCCCGGTTTAAAACACTTCACTCTTCAGGGGCAAGGAGTCATATTTATGTGACATGGGTTTGCTTTCATAGAGGCGGTCACAAAGAGAGGCCTTTGACGGGAATCAGAAGAGTGTGTCCGTCATTTGTCTGAGCAATGCCGAACAGATGTTCAGAGTATAGTGTTTCTGCATCGCTGTCACTGCCTTAACATGACTTCACTTCTAATCCTTACACTGTACTGACCTCCTGACCCTTAAAGGAAACTGAACGCCAACGTTTATGTTGTGCTTCGTTGCGCAATTGAGTTACAAATCAGTGTTGCTTTGGAAAGAGTAACAAAGACAAGTCCAATTTAAATGCAGTGTTCTTTGCTCCCAGCAGATAGTGGTGACTCCTGACTGAAGGGAGGAGAGGAGATAAGAGGCTGGGAAGAAGGGGGCTCTCGCTGAAGAAAAAACAATGTGTGTCATCGTGGGAACTCAACGGCAGTAGTTACACTTGATTGATTGTGTTGGTTGTGTCCAGTTGTCTATAGTTCCCTCTACCTTCATGTACAGTAGAGAAAGTTATTTTTGCAACAGTGTGAATGAGCTGAAGGGAGGGAAGCTTTCTTAGTTATTCCAGGTCAGTTAGATTTGTTGTATGGCCTCCAACACATGAAGATGTATCCTCTTGAGATAGTTTTTGGGATGTAAATTGGGTTTAGGGTTAGACAATAACAGGAATCTACATAAAACACTGAGTTTTGATCAGCAGTTTGAAAGAGGACACTGATTTTGACGCCCTCATTTGTCCGGCGATGAAAAAGTAATGAGGAATATATAGCTTGGATTCTTCTGATAAAAGTCTGGAAATAAAAGTGAAGATTGGACAGGAGTAAGCCTCTGTGAGGAGAAATCAAAGCAGGCAGAAAAGGCATCTGTGGGAGAGGAGAGGAAGCTGGAGGGTCAGTAGCAGCAGCCCCTCTTTCAGCAGGAGCCCCCGGGGCCCCTGTGTGAAGCCCTGACCTGGAATTCCAAATAAATAATTCCCTAAACCTCAGCACTGAGCGGGACTCACACGCTGATGGGGGTGCACCAAGCTAAATGCACAATAGCTGCAAAACCACGGCTTATTTGAACGAGTTGTGCAAGTATGTGAGGGTATATTTGCTCACCAGACTTGATAATTCATCGAGGTAACACTAACAGGTATTAACTCTCATTGTTTATATTACGTCTGTGAGGGCCGCATGTCCTCGGCTGCACTCGGGTGGGAAACAGAGCCAGATTCGGTAGCTCGATCACATCAAGCGCACGATTGCATCTTATTCCTTTGGGCTCATTTTTCAGCAACAGGATATGAACATTCAGTTTCCTTTTTGATATTCTTTATGAAGAAAAACATAAATAAATCTCCACAGATCCTGAGCAAAATGTCAGGATGTAGGAATTATCTTTGTTCATGTTATTCTCAAAATCTCATTTGAATTCATAATGCAAAATTGTCCACATTCAGGATGGAGATCAACGGTTGATTTGAGGAGTCTGGCTTATTAACTACTAAAATACAATAAATATAATAGAAATAAAAACAGGAACAGTAAATAAATACAAATCATTGGTAGAAAGATAAATTGAGTATTTGATGCATATACAATATAACATCCTATATACATTCTACAAATGTGCAGTTTATTTTATTGAATATTTAAATTCCAATGCAATTTGATCTTTATTTATATTAATATTATTATGCCAGATTTCACCTAAAAGCTTATTTCCATCTGCATCTGGATCAACCGTACATGCGAGAAGCACATATCTACTCTTCTTAGTGTACTGTATGTTTCTTATGTATGGGAACATCTGTAATACAACATCAACAAAAATCCAATTTACTCAACTATTCTTTTTGTTTTCTATTTTCCTCTTACTGTTCCAAGATTAGACAAAGAGCAGTTGTGTGCGAGATGTTGTGAAAGCTTTTTTTCCCACAGTGAGTATCCTATCTCCAGGGTTTACACTGATTGAGACAAATACATAAATGGGAAGTTGTAAAGCTAACACACCATGGCAGATGTGCGGGGATCCTATCCATGCCTTGCCTCTGGCCTGTGACAAACCACATTAGAGAGGACATTAGTGGACACAGGGGTCACTGTAATGCACACACACAAATACACAAGGGGATGGCCCGTTCATGTCTTGAAGACTCAGAAGTGCACAATTAGATCATCCACCCACTGGCTTTGGCTCTCTCCCACACACACCAAAACACATTAATACACACTAAAAGTAACTCAACACTGTGAGGTTTAATCTGCACCAGGCACAGATATTCTGGCTGCGGAAATTAATGTTTACTTTTCAGCCGTCTCTATTTCAAACTGCTCTCTTTTTTCCTTCATTGTTGAGAAAACATCCCAAAGGAGTTGTGAGATTGCAAAAGCAAAACACTGCCAAACAAGCCCCGCTGTTTCATATGGTTCTTTTCAGAGGGATATCATGCAAAACTGGTCCAAGAAATTGCCCCTTGAGGTATCGTGTTCCTGTGCACAATTGAGAAGAAGCTTAACATATTGTTCACACACATTATGGTGGAGTCTGCCGTCCAGGTTACATCTCATTGGAAGAAAATGTTGATGTCGTACCATATAGATGACTAAACTGCCTTTTGTGCTCTGCTATGTGAGTTTCTGAGTCTTTTATGGCACAACACAAGAGAAAGGGCACTGTTTGTTTTTTAATCTCATAACAAACTAAGTAAAAGCTTGTAACTTTTGAAAGATGTGATTAGTGAGATACCATTACCTTATCTGCTGGAAATGCTAAATGATAATCAGTCAATTATTTGCTGATGGTCACTTTTGAAGGAAAGACATCGTTTAGTCGGTTTTGGCCCTGCAGTTTCATAGTTGTCTTGGAGAACTCTCTCTGGAAGGATCTTTGGGATTACAGACCGTTTACACACAAACACCTATAACACACGACAAGAAAGGCGAAAACCCCCAAAAGCACAATAGGGCCTCTTTAAGATCTAGCTTTACAGGCTAGTGAGCTTCTCACTGTCTCCTCTGGTGTGTCATTTGTTTATTTTAGCCGTACCAAGAAACACACGTCCTGTGTACAACTTAGAGTGCCCCCATCACTCTCTGTGCTTGATTTACCTTGAGTGTCTCGGTCCTTTGAAAACATGAATCAATCGGGCTTTTAAGGAGCTACAGTCAGCAACCAGGCCCATTAACTTAATAAGGACTATAATCAAACTACAGCGCAGGCAGACCCACATGCTCTCCTCTCCCAGGAGGGGACCTGTACTAGAACGCACTGCGGAGGTCATCTATCATAACTATGAATATATATAGAAAGAAACCACACATTACAACAATGAAGGTATATTTTCATCAGATGCGACCTCCCTATCCACCATGAACCAGTGCTGTAGTGACATATCCTGCATGATCTATGCTGCAGATATGATCTTTACATCTGAATAAAAAGACAAGAATACTCCCACCAGATCAGACTATGACTTTTACCCCTTTCACACCAAGGCTTTTCCCGTTCTTGCTCCGTGCTAGAGCTTTTCTGGTTCAGAACCGGTTCTTTGGTTCAGCTCCCGCTCTGTTCACACCGCTCAGAGCCCGACTGGTGCTGCGTCATTGCGTCATCGTTTGCGTATTGAAATGAACTTATTGCACATATTAAACCTGGAACTAACAAAGCTTAAATTATTGCCTATAAAAACAACATTACACAGGGTTAGGCTTTTTGTTGTTGTTAGAGGTTGATCTCGCCCCTGCCCCCGCCTCCGACGTAAGCGTGACGTATGCGGTGCTTGCTTTCTAGACCGATAACTTTTACCTCATTCACACCAACGGTGTTTCAGGGCCGGTTCGGAGCTGGAGCTTGAAAAGCCACGGGTTTTCCTGTTCACACCGCAGCGGAGCAGCCTCTTAGCTCCGGAATCCGGTTCGTTTCAAGCACCAAAAAATTGTCCGGCCAGAGCAAAAGCCCCACATACGTCACGCTTACGTCGAGGCGGGGGCAGGGGCGGGATCAACTCCTGAACAACAACAAAAAGCCGGCGTTTTATGCAGTTTGTACACAACGATGGAGAAACTTAACAAGCAGCAGTGGTCCACTGAAGAGACCAGCTACCTACTGGGAATCTGGTCTTCTGAAGAGGTACAGAGGAAGCTGGAGCACAATCGGCCACTGTTGTTGTTGTGTGAGCTGTGAGGGGTTTCCGCGCAGTTTGGCTTTATGAGGCAGGCACGCAAACGGTTACGTCATGACGCAAACGATGACGCAATGACGCAGCACCAGTCGGACTCTGGGCAGTGTGAAAAGAGCCGGAGCTAAACCGAAGAACCGGTTCTGAACCTGAAAAGCTCTAGCACAGAGCTTGAACCGGAGTTGCGTTGGTGTGAATGAGGTATTTTTGGTGCTTGAAACGAACCGGATTCCGGAGCTTAGAGGCGGCTCCGCCGCGGTGGGAACAGGAAAAAACGGTGCTTTTGATGCTCCAGCTCCGAACCGGCCCTGGAACCGCGTAGGTGTGAAAGGGGTATTTGAGACAACTGATCCAAATCAGAATCTACCGGCTGCAAGCCAAGAGAGTCCTCCTGTGCTCCATCACGGTTCCAGTGTTTTGACAGAAGCTCTTGCAACAACATGATGATATCCTATATTTGACTGCTTGATCCATCTACTCACCCCGCGCTCTTGCTACAGTGAATCTGTTTAATTACACCGAACAAAATAACTGTATCTCTAGATTTGTGAAATCCTTTGGCTGAAATGTCCATGATAGTGTGAGATATCTTTTGAGTGCAATTTGGGACAAGCATTCCACGGATTGCGAAACATCAAGGTCTTGTTCCTCCAACGCAGCCTCCTCTCTTTGAGGAAACTTAGGGAGGACATGAGGGAGGAAAGGCGAAATATATAGATGATAGGTTCATAAGTTCAAACAAGAGAAACATATAAAAAATGTGGATATTGCATTTCCAAATCTCAAATAGATGGATAAATGTATCCCCATTGCATTGCTATTTTGTTTGGTTTACTTGCAGTCGTTGAACCAGACGAAGAGTAAGGTGTTTGTAATTTAGTATTTATTGTCATTGTTGTTATGCATTATGGACTGTATGTGTGAGACGATCATGTCAGATCATGTGTTATCATTGTTATAAACACTTTAATGTGGACTTTCTGGTCAAAAGCACAACTGTTGGCTCCTGGCAGAGAGCCATGGCCCGTGTCAACGCCCCGGGATGTGTAGTTCACAGCATTAGTCATGTGCAGCAGCTAATGCTGAAATGTTTCATAAAACATGAAGGCGGAATCAGAATGCGTGATTTCTCATTAATGAAACACTACGCCTGCAGCCTGAACATGTCTTTACTTCCAACACAGATGTTATTTTAATTAGATATTTCAAATACCTTGAAGGGGGGTTTTCTCAGGAAACGCAACCCAATAACCAACAAACTGTCTCCAATTGATTGTGGATTGTAGAGATAGTTATGAACATTGGAGAATGTGGTCAATATTGCCTATTTCTTCAGTTGTTTTTTGAGTGTTACCTGAAACATTATTGACCTCGTCAGTGGAGTCCTTTGGGTCCATCTTCTCTGGTTCATGAATATCTGTTTTACATGTTATACCAATCCAGCCAGTGAATGTTGAAAAGTTGGAGTGAATGACCCACCAACGTTTCTATGTAGGCAGTGACGCTTCCATGGTTTAAAAAAACATATTTGGGGATCTTAAGTAAGCAAATGTGACCAAATCTCAAAGTGTGTTTCTCCGAGCTCTGACTACTCTGACGTGGTTTGGCAATGACACATAAACATAAATCAGCATGGGGGCATCTAGAGAATTGAAAGAATGGTAACAACTTGTCAGTGACTGCATTCAAATAGTGGCACTTTAATAAACACTCATAATTTGGTGTTGTCTCGCCACCTCAAAGGCTTTTTTTATGGGAGAGAGTTTGGCTGCTCTGATGTCAAACAAACCGTCTCACTTATAATTCATTTAAATAGAAATCGGTAATCTCCTAAATTCCCTAATGTCAGGATCGGGGTTTAGACACAGAGCTAATAGAACAGAGGGGTTTTGCTCTGTATGACTCTGAAATAACCACCACCATCTTGGGTGTCACTAAACCAATCAAAACAGATCAGCTCGAGGATTATGAACACTAATAGCAGCTCTTTAGCTTTTACGGCTAACATTACCTTACTTGATGAGATTACTGGAGAGGCCAAAAAAAGCAGACACTTTTTCTTCTTTCCACCACTTTTCCTCCAACTCCACTATGTGTTATTAGATCTGATTGTGATTATGAATGCATGTCAAATACATGGCAAGAAGTCAAATCCCTGACCTCCGTGAACCCCGTCTAAATTCCTCTGTTATCAAATTAGTAGCAAGTTTTTTTTAGGAATGATTTTCTTCACTTACTAAAGCATTAGGGTAAGTGGATCTAAAAATAAACCGTACAAAGTCAACATTCTGGCACCCCATAAACAACCAGGATTAAATTAGCCGACCACTGTTTCCTCTCTGCCTCAGTGTGTGAGTGTATGTGAGCAAGAAAACGCAAAAGGACCATTCAGCTTGTGTTTCACATGCTGAATCCACTCTGTAAGAACCTTCACTGTTTTTATAGTTGAGCTATTCTGCAAGAACATGCTGATTTGATGTCCAACTCAATCACTTCTCAAGAAGAAACCACTGGCTGTAATAACACACAGGGTACTTTCTGAACGCGGTTTTTTTTTTTTTGCGTCATTGTTCTTTCAACACCAACAACCCGACGATGGAAAAATGGTCGATTATGCAATCATGGCCAGTAAAACTGTCAGTTGCTGCTTTTTGTATAAACTATCACATCTCTACTTCGTCTCTTCCCCCTCCATCTGCGTCTCTGCTCATGTCTCCCTCCTTAAAAAGGCATAGCACGAGACAAAACTGCACAGGTTGCCACACACACATTTACACTTACGCATACACACACACACACACACACACACACACACACACACACACACACACACACACACACACACACACACACACACACACACTCACACTCACACTCACACTCACACTCACACTCACACTCACACTCACACACACACACACACATAGCAAAAGGGACCTTCTAGCTACTGGTAGAGCTCGTCTACTGTATTTTGATGCAATTAAAGGGGCCCTATTATGCTTTTGGGGTATGTAAATGTTCTGCCAAGGCTAAAAGGCCCAAGTTCCAAGGAATTGGCTCAAAACGTTTTTTTAAAGCTGCTTTGGTCTAATTTTGACATTTAAAAAGTGATCCCTTTTAATATACAAATTCAGTATTGCATTTCCAGAACATCTATTACAACTATAGAGGATTGCATACATATCGGCTACCATTGGCTTGCATTTTTGTCAGGATGCTATGACAATGAACTTGCAGAATCTAAAATCATAATATCACCACCTTCATTCATTCAAGACAAATTACTTTACTTAATTTTAAGAACAGTGCGAAATAAATCTCTAAAATCTGCTACATTCCGATCATAAAGTCTTTGTTTTCACTTCATTTTGGGGTTTAACTTCACACCCAACCGTGTGTGAAACCCCTCAGCAGACCAGCAACACTTCTTGGCTCGGTATTTTTACAAATACTCTGAGGTGCAGTAACTTTGTGGTCCAGATTGTGCTAATGACTCCAAACTGATGGCCTCATGTTATCCCCTGTGGGCCGTAGCAGGGGGGTACGACATGGAAAATAGAGCTGCAGCGGTGGGAAACTCCTTGACATCTCAGAGAGGAAGAGAGGTAGGTTGATGCGTGTGTGTGTGTGTGTGTGTGTGTGTGTGTGTGTGTGTGTGTGTGTGTGTGTGTGTGTGTGTGTGTGTGTGTGTGTGTGTGTGTGTGTGTGTGTGTGTGTGTGTGTGTGTGTGTGTGTGTGTGTGTGTGTGTGTGTGTGTGTGTGTGTGTGTGTGTGTGTGTGTGTGTGTGAGAGAGAGAGAGAGAAAGAGAAGCACACTGTAATGAAGTGAAGAGGAGAGTGTGAAGCTGCTTTTTGTACCAGGAAATTATGGGATAGCTGTTTGAGGGCCGCATGGTTTTGACCCAGTGACCACTAGCAGCCGTGAGAACCGAGTCCCGGGCCATGTGTCCTTAAGTCCCTCACATCAGCACGTACACATAAGCAAAACACAACGGCGGAGTGAGAGGGTCCACACAGCAGGGAAATTATCATACCTTCTCACCAGTCCATGTGGACCTGTGCCAACTATGCAGCCTATAAAGCCCCCCCGCTAAAAGTAAGTCGCCCAAGTATGTTTTGGTAAGGATTTCATGCGTTGCCTTCCCCTTTTTCACACTCAATTTGAAGCCTGTATGAAGACAAAAGCCCAATGACGGCAACAGTAGGAGGGGAGAAAGGGATTTTGAGGGACAAACTTTTGTTGGATTTATTTAATCCTCAGATCTGTATGAGAATTTCCTAGAAGTGCTTTTTGTGTAAGGTGAGACTGTTAAAAGGACTGAAAACAGAAAAGAAGAATCCAGGTAATAAACATGAAGCAATTCTGCCCCTTCTCCGTTTTAATTACCCATGTGGCCTTGGGCAGGACCAGGACAACTGTAGTGGTTTGATACTGGACGGCTTCCAGGTGTCAGCGAGGGGTCAGCACTCCCTCTTCAAAACCCTAAAATTCCACCATCTCCACGCACCTGAAGTAATGATGTCTGATTTGATACAGTGGAATTCCAGATGGAGTACAAGAATAGAACATGCTTTTTTAGAGTCTGGCTGTGTTAAAACAGAGCAGCAGATGTGTCTTCTGGCAGGACTTCTAGCAGAAATAAACAAAGTCTGCTGATTGTTTTTATTATTTCCTGGAGCTGCGATATAGACTTGGTTTACACTATCAAGGGAGTTGAACCTATACATTCATGTTAGTCACTTTTCTATACTGACACCTTTGTAGTATAAGTTTTCCAACAATAATAAGGCCTGGAGTCCATAGAGGAAAATACACTTTTCCTGCAGGACGACTGCAAGACCACAACGTTTGCACTGCTCTGTAAAACTTTTAAAACATTACCTCTGATTTCCACACCACGTAAGCGTGAGAGCTGGGCTGCTGCACCTTCCTCTGAAGCCACCTCCGCGGGGAGAACAGTGTGCCGGTGCTCCCGGTTGGTGTCGAACCGGGCCCCCTCACCAGAAACGGTAAATCCCCCGCAGTATTCCTTTTGGGGCGCTTCACTATATCATAGTCAAAATGGAAGTTTGAAGATGGGGAAACATCCAAAGGTATGGAGGGAGAGGATATGGACGGCGTAATGGGCTCTTTAAGTGTCGGAATCCTCGTGCGTAAAGCCGGTTTCACATCCAAGCGCTCCGAGGAAGCACCTGTGTCCAGAACTCTGGAGAAATCTGCGGCTATTATTCCCTCCGTCGCGGTGTCACAGTGTCGTATGATAGCCGGGTCCAGGCTCCGGGTTTGGCGTAGCCTCCGTTTGGTAATGGCTTTGGAGGCAGGAGAGGAGCAGGAGAAGACGCTGTTGAGGAGTCCTTGAGCGGCAGACATTATGTTGGATCTCCTGCTCAAAGATGCCCCCCTACAACTAAAAGAGTTTAGTGCTTCCCCATCAGAAAAACAAGTCAAAGTACACGCTGGTAAGGAGCAGGAATGTGCAGCATCTGGCTGCAGACGCTGCGCAAAGTGGAAAGTCTCCTTTCCCTCTCAGTGTGTTCCTCTGCACGCTGGTCATTCCCAGACTGGAGTGAGAAGAGTGTGTGTGTGCAAGAGTGTGGGAGGGGCAGGGCGGACTGGGACTAAAAATCCGCCCGGGAAACTCGACCGGCCGACCGGTACCGCTAGTCAATTGTCAAAGGGGGATCAGAAAATGTAAGACCAGTGCTTGCATACTGTATTCAGTTTATTAACCATTTACATATCAAAAATTATATTCTGAAGCACTTGGAGTTTACTTTTAACTATACAGATGAGTTGCATTTAGAAAGTCAACTTAAGACCCCTATTTGTCCTCTTCTTCATTGTTACACTGTAAATGACTTCCTGGGTGATCAGCCAAAATCCATTTATGAAGGCATGCATTTGTCCTCATTTGCCTGAAACAATGTGTACCACTTACTAACTGTGTCCTGCTGCTTCTGCAATTAAAAATGTGGGGTAAGATATGCTTCTATAATTAACAAGCTCATTTCGTGAAGGTAATTAGGCGAGTAGACAGACATAATCATCAGACAGGCAGAAGGTCACGCACTCAGACAGGCTGACTTGATTTAGCAAGGGATGAAAATAGGCATATTAATTCTTGTCTCCCATTAATCCAGCTTGCTTTCTGGGAATAATGAACATATCAGTGCAGCCTGCTGTGTGCTATTATTAGCCACATAATAAGTGAGCGTTAGGATTAATAGCCAATGCCTTTCTTTATACACCTGTGCACAAGGCTGTATTCCAGACATTTGTTTACACAGATGCTTGTTGAGTTATTCAAGAGAGAGATGGCTGTGTGAGTGTGTGTAAAGGAGAGTTTGAGAGAAAGAGAGCAGGAGCATGTGTGGCCCAGTGTGTGAAAGTATGGGGGAAATGAAAAGGGACAGCGGGGGTCTGGAGAGGAGGGTGCCGGACGGCTGATAAAGGAGCTTATGAAGCTGCGCCGCATGACACTCACACACGTACACACAACACAGCATGACATGACACTGATAACAGCTGAGATAGATTCGACCCTTCTAAAAACAGGTCTGGGTTGGGGAAAGAATGAGACACAGACTGAGTGAAAACACAGAAGCAGGAATTATAGAAAGAAAACATGGTGTTTCACATTACTTTGTAAAAAACATTTATGGAAAGAAGCCAGCTCCTGAGGCAGTGTTGCCCTGAACTGGGTCAATATTACTCCTCCATTTGGGTATAAAGCCAAAAACAACAGTCATATGGAACAATAGTGAATCATTGAAAATATATTATATTCCCATACCACAGATTAAGAGAGTATAACATCTTTGACTTTACATTTGGCTGCCTTTAAACTCTGTTAGACAGAAATGAATGAAAGGGCCACAAGGTCAAAAAAACGAAATGAATCAAACTAATTGTAGACTCAGATAAGCAATATGAAACACTAATCCAGCGATTCAGGGGTTATTTTTATCCATCAAAGACAATTAACATCAGTATTATTTTAGATGTACTCAAACAAATAAATAACAAGATGTATTTAAGTAATTAAACTGAAAACATCTCAAGCAACATATTTATCCAACCTAAGATTGCATGTGTTTCTGGCCGAACATTTAAACATCCCCACGCTGTAGCGCCACCATATTGTTCCAATAGAGCAAGATTAGATTATTTGGACATGGTGAATTTCATTTCACTGTATTTTGCCTCAAGGAAAAAGGGTCATGTTAACTCAGAAACAATAAGTCTGGGGGATGTACATAGAAATACATGGAGCCATTAAAGGGACTTTCGGAAACCTAATATTCATGATATCACATACACAACACAGACAAGTTGTATTAAATTGACATGTTAGTGTCTACCTTTATATAGTCTACCTGTCTACCCTCAGTTTTGTATAACTTTAATGACATCTGCTGGACAGTTATTGAAATCGCACCAGCAGTACGGTGTCCATGAGAGACCATTTTATTTTTGGTAAATTGCGTTTATTGTGCTGCCTTCAGTGTTATATGAGATGTTGTGAAATTGAATGATTGCAAACAGGAGTTTAATTTATTTATTTTAACCTAGTGTTGTTATTGAGATCATTCACAGACTGGGTGATGTTCAGTATCAGGTTTGTTTTTATTGAATGTGTATTGCAAAAAAACAGTTTTCAATTAAATCAAGGCATCCGAAATGTAAAAAGCCCAGCTCCTTAAAGCTGAAGCAATGACAATTACGAGCATGCATTGAAGGCAGCACACATTGACTGCATTCATCCATGCTGATCCATGCATTTGTCCACAACAGCGCCATCCCTCCAACGCCTGTTTTACATTTAGACCCCTTACAGTTTGGCAAGGAAAGGGTTACGGAGTTTATAGGGTGGTCCAGATCGACGTCGCCATGAACAAATGAATTCGCGGGGAATTAAATTTCACAAAGGAGAAAGAATCCTATGCTTTGAACCCGACCCGTCCAAGGCTAAAGTGTTGTATGACGCTAAGGTAATGCTTTTTGCAAGAAGTTAAGATATTCTCTATTGTCTAAACGAATACTTTATATTGGAAAATAAGGGTTGTTAATGTAGGTGTGGGATGCATGCATCTGTGACAACTACTTAGGCCCCAAAAAACAACATTAACAGTTTATAAACCGCATAATACAATGCATGGTTTCCGGGTACATTTGATTGCACGTTTCTTCTCTTATCGTGCGATTTAGCCGAGTTATGTTCGTAAAGACAAGGGTTATTTTTTTGTAGCTTTTAACTTTAGCCAATGTCAAAGCAGGCTACTTGATAACAGCTTATATTGCAGTACAGGCTATCACCAAGGAATGCAATTATTTTGTAAGAGACAGATATATAAAGACTTCACTTACGTAGCTTGGTGGCAATCATCCAACGTGACGTTATTTTAATGCTGACTCCAAATAAACCAACACACCTACCCTGCTAACTTTATCAACACCGAACATGATAGCTTATAGTATAATGTTATGGGCTCATGAGTAGACAAACATCTTTTGGGGTTCCAAGGTTTTGGTATATTCGTGCAAGTTCGCAAGTCGTTTTCACCAGCTAGCTAGTTCGCAAGCTAATGCTAATAGAGGGTTTGTTTACATCATAGCCTGTCGTTTGCTAACTGAGGCTAGCTAACAGTTAGCCTTAACTGTTGTTTAACTGCGCATTTTCTGAGTTGCATTGATGCAATAATCTTAAAAAGCATATACTTGTTTAAAGAACTACAGTACAATGTAATAGCAATGTCCAAGTATCTCCTACATTCATCTGTTTGCAGCATAATGTAACGTTAGCTAAAACCAAATGTAGAAATGAATGCTCTGTTCTCTTATTGATAATCGAAGTTGGTATAATTGATGCTTAGTTAAATTATGAATCTCCACTGTTCGTGATTGATAAAGTAAGTATGTAAAGCTTGCAGCAGAAAAGTAGTGCAACAAAAACTAAGATATCTCCGGCTGAAATGCAAGTAACAGACACTTTAGAGTCTGAAAACATGGAATTACACAGGACAGTATTTTAGTGAATGCACATACCTCTGCTGACATAATCTTAGTGTTTGAGTAATGAAAGTAGCTGAATTGTGAGTATAAGACTGTTCCATCCCAAAGAAAGTTGTGAAGAAGGGTATATTGTAATGTTTTGTGTTCACATTACAGGTCATTGATGTCTTGATTGCAGATAAACATGGAATAAGAGTCCCAAAGTATCTCATTCATTTCAACGGTTGGAGCAGAAGGTAAATGTCTTGCTTGAATTCATATTAAATAAACATGCAGTCACAGCCACCCACCTACTTAAATATATCATACTCATTGTAGTGTTTATCGTTGCCAAATGTCATGTTCATCAACTTGTGAGATAATAGCTGTGAAACACTTAAACCATGCAGGTCTGTGTGATTTTTAACTTGTGTGTGTTTGGGTAGCTGGGATCGGTGGGCTGCTGAGGATCATGTCCTAAGGGACTCAGAGGAAAACCGTAAATTGCAACATAAACTGGCTCGCAAAGCTCTAGGTCGCATGTAAGTTCATATTATGTTCATTCAGTCATAACACCATCACAATATAACCATTAGTATACTCTTGTATGTGAATCATGTACTCTTACTAGAGAGCTTGTGATTATCAAGCTATAAAAAAGTCTGGACACTTGTAACTTAAATAAGTTCAGTGAACTGCATGCTCCTGCAGATCAGTGTTCACATTGTTTCTGATTTGATCTTAGGTTGTTTGTTTTTAGACAAGACTGATAAAGATGGTTTTTTTTTTCCTTTTGGACAGGAAGAAAAAGGGATGGGCGAAGAGGCGCCGTCGTCAATCTGGTACCAAATCCTCCTCTCTCAAAATTCTTCCTAAGGAGGACGACAGTGACGACGCATGTAAGATGACTTCTCTGTTTTGCTCCCAGTCTCCCTTAGCAATCAAATTAATCCTTCTCCGTATTTCTCTGTCTCAGGTCTGCTTTCGTCTACAGACAGCAGTGACGGGGACGACTCAGACACTGAATCTTCAAATAGCGGGGACAGCACCTTCTCTGAGGATACTGACAAAATGGTAAAGGGGAACATTTCGGTTCCCATCTCGAACATACACCCAACATTTGGAATGTAGGCCTTTAGTTGATGCTATTATCTGGAGAAACTCGCAGTTTAGCAACCATTTTTTTTTGTGCAAATTGGCTAATGAACCAAAAAGGGTTTGAATAACCAATACTTCTGTATATCCTCTTAGTTTCTATTAACCATTTACCTGATGGTTATATTGCATTTTTTTCAGAGGGTTGAGCCAGACATTAATGTTAAAAGAGAATGTGAGGAAAAGATTATCCATGTTGACATCAGCATCCCTGATATCCTGAAGAAGAAACTGGAGGATGACTGCTTTTACATTAACAAGAGAAAGAAGGTACTTGAATTGTTTATATTTTCTTATTTGTACATCCTGTGGGCAGTTTGGATACATTGATTTGACTTGTCAATAATCGGCCATGTTTCTCCCTCCTAGCTGGTGATGGTTCCTTGTCAGACGAATGTCGTGCACATCCTCGAGTCTTACGTCAAACACTTTGCCATCAACAAAGCCTTCATGGCCAACGAGAGATACCGGCGTCAGCAGAACGCCACACAGAGCAGCAGCCCACAGCCTGTACCTCCAGAAAAGAGGTGAGAATCTACTTACCGTAATTTTCGGACTATAAGCCCCGCCTTTTTTCCCATTTTTCGACGCTGCGGCTTATATAACGGTGCGGCTAATCTATGGATTTTTACAGCTAACGGCCACTAGGGGACCTCCTAAATCTATGGATTTTACAGGTTATAGTCCACCACCTTTAACTCTATGGGCTCTATGGCCGGTCCGCGCCCCCCACCTTTAAGCGGCGGGTTCCAGCAGGAAAAGCTGGAGGCCGCAAAAGAGTGAGACAGGTAGCGCGCAAAAGTAAAAGTGGAACCGAGAGTGGTACGAGAGACAGAACGAGAGCAAGACAGACAGACATTACGAGAGCGAGACAGTTTGTCCCCGTACCACTGGTTGAAAACCACTGCTGTAGATCACTGCTGGTACGTGCGCTGGGAGCGCACCGTTTAAGTTTGAAAGTTGAAAAGTGTGTGTGTCTGAAACGCTATGTGATACAGTACAGTTTACACAGCACATGTTCTGTAGCTACTATTGCACTAAATGCTAACACTTGAATACGTTATGCAAATATGCAAGTTGTTTGTTGAAATGTTAATAAATGGGAGCTTCCTCAAACAGCCATCTCTTTCCCGACAATCCCCTCTGTGCACGAACCCTTACATATGGTAATGAAACATTAAAACACCTGCGGCTTATAGTCCAGTGCGGCTTATATATGTACACATCATTCAATTTAGCTGCTGCGGCTTAGATTCAGGTGCGCCTTATAGTCCGAAAATTACGGTATATGTTGTAAACATGTTATTTTTTAATTATGAACTGAATCTTTGCTTCAGACCCAGCTCAGAATGCATGAATGATTATGAACTCGTTCTTTGTTTTAAAGCGAGGAGCTGTGTAAGGAGATGGTCGACGGCTTGAGGATCACGTTTGACTTCACCTTACCCATGATCCTCCTCTACCCGTGTGAACAAGCTCAGTTCAAAAAGGTCAGCTCCTCCAGACTCTTCCTGGCCGTCAATGAAAGCTCCCCCTGCTCCAGCAAGTAAGTGTGCCATCGTGAATGTAGTTTGTAACACTCTTTGGATGTGACGTACTGAATGTGAATGTTATACACCAACATTCAACTTTAGGCCTTTTTTTCCCCCGTTATGTTTAAAGCGCCCAAAGAGAGCGCAGCCCCAGCCCGTTGGGGCACAACCCGCCCACCCCCCAGTCCACAGACAGCCAACCAGCACTGAGCGACATATCTGCTTCCACGCCCACCGCCCCAGCCCCCACCCCGAAGCGCAGGCGCCACCCTGACATGGACTGCATCTCCTTCCAGTCTCAGTCCCTCAGACGCTCCACCAGGAACACGTCTGGAGGAGACCGGCCAGCCGAAGGAAGCAGTGGAGGTGATCCCTTATTACTTATGCTCTCATTTCAAAATGATCCAATTATATCTCTTCTTAAACACTTTTCTCTCAGTAATCGATGTGTGTGTGTGAAGCGTATTGAAACACTGACTACACTTGTGAGCTGTTGATGCATTCTGTTTATTAATACATTTAATGTAATGATCCAGGTGGAGGCAGTGCCACAGCATCCCCGCAGCTCAAACGCCGACTGGTCGACACCTCATCCCAGCCAAAGTTCTTCCTTAACCTCGACAGAAGTAAGAGGACACTCCATAAAAGACAATATCAATTCAAATAAAAGCTTATTATGATGATACTGTAACTGTAAAAAGAGCCATGTGGACTTTTCTAACACTTTAGTGCAATTAATAACCCTAACGCTCCATCTTGCCGTTATTTGCTACACCTGTGTTGTAACAGCTTACAGTAAAGTAAAACCTAATTGTAGTAACGAGATTTCCCCAGTAGATGGCGCTGCCCTTCTTCTTTCCTCACACACTCATCCTTAATTATACTCCTCAGAGAAGAACTCTCAAAACTTTTTGTAGCCTCATGGGATCTATTTTGAAGTCTACATTTCAGCAGTGATAGGCAACACTTCTAAAAGTTGAACTGTACTTTCTCTTTACCCAGAAACCCCAGTGCACAGTGGCTCATCCTCCCCGTTGCCCTCGACGCCAAGCAAAGAGCGCAGTGGGCCTTTCTATGGCCTTGAGAGCCGGAGGAACAATGAGCTTAATGAGGTGATCAAATTGTGTGTGTGTGTGTGTGATGAACATACTGATAACTGGAAGGGAAGCAACATCTCGCCCAAGGACTCCTGGATAGTTAGAGAGACAACGACTTCAGTCAAATACCCAGGATGTAAAAATGGTCCTTGTGTGTATGGTTATTTATTCATACATGCATATGGAACAACATATTAAACATTGATTGTAACCTTTAAATGTAGTCCGTTCAGAACTGTGTAGGGATTTCAATGTAAACGTGTAAAACCTAAATGTTCCTGCTTCTGTGTACAGGTACTAAGTTGGAAGCTGACTCCAGATAACTACCCTCTGCAAGACCAGCCCCCCCCACCTTCATACCTGTACGGAGCCCAGCACCTCCTGCGTCTCTTTGGTTAGTTTCTCATTTTTCTCTCACCGGTTCACTTTTGGCAGGTGATTTCAGTGGTTTAAATGTGGAGCAGGGACTAATCTTCCTCTTATTTTATGTTTTTGATTTAATTCCTGCTCAATTTCTTGCTTTTCTTCCAGTGAAGCTTCCGGAAATCTTGGGGAAAATGCAGATCCCTGAGAGGAATCTCCGAGCGCTGGTCAAGCATTTGGAGCTCTTTCTAAGGTTAGTAGTTATTGTGTTCAAATGAAATGCATCTCAGAGTACTTTACGAGGCATGTTAGGGAAAGAAAGTTTTCAATTAAAATGGTCTACAGAGATTAACTACAGGTTTAAAATTCTTTCACTCAGGCCTAAAGGATTTCAGTTTATTCCCTTAAACATTCAGGCATAATATTGGAATTTCACCCAAAAATCGTGTGTGATTTCCACAGAGAATATCTCATTATATCGACGAGGTGCTCCATTCACCTAAGGAGACATTAAATAGGAAGCACTTTGACTTAAAATGCACCTTGCTATTAACCCGCGGCTCATTAACCACAGCCAAAGTTGAGCTGCAGGAAGTTCTCATTTCACAAGGAGATAAGGGTTATAGCCTTGATAAATACATATTATACCTTATGCTCATTTCTGTTACCTTGCGCCACAGTAGTAAAGTAATAGCAACTAAAGAATCCATAGAAAGTGATTATAGACGCACAAGAATAACCCAGAAACCGAAAAACAAAAAGGCAAGAAGGAGTAACATGCAGAGGGTGGAGGGGAGGCAGGGATGGAGTGAGAAAGAGCATGTGTTGGAGGGAGGGAGATGAGTGGGCGTTACACAAGCGTCGGAGTCTAATCTTTAAATCCTCCCAAGCGATCTTCAGTTCAGCCGGTCCCAAACCTGGGGGATTTAGGTCCTCTCGTTCTCTAATCAAACACACGCAGTACCGCCTCCTGCCACCAAGCAGTGCTGTGGAGCGGCCCCCCAACTCCCCACGGAGCGGGAGTCTGTGGGCCAGAAGTACCTCTATTCTACTCAACCGAAACATGTATATAAATAAATAAACTGGAGCCCAGTACTCAGAGCCATACAAATCAGGGGGTGGTCTTCTGGAAATAGCCGGAGCTGGCATTCATGTCAGAGAGTGGTGTGCAGTATGATTACAGCATTCAGGGACATATGTGATGCACAGGTGTATTCCATTCTGTCAACACGGGATCCTACCACTCCACACCATATAAAGCACCTCGTTATTTGCAGCAGCATTAAAACTTTTTCACTTGGCTAAGTATATCATCTGTAGTTTGGGAAGAAAGTATTTGTATTCACTTCACTGGACTGCAAATCACGGACACATTTCCTTTCATAGAATATCATTGTGCAAAATGGCAATGACAATAACTTGCAAAGTGGAGTGAGTTGCTTAAAAGTAAATTAGTTTTGCAGCTTCACTGTAGCTCAGTGATGAGGTGCTCAGGCGGTATTGATAGTGTTACCCGCGGTAACTGCTTAATATTTTCCCCGTGCTGGAGCCTCTGAAGGACACTGGGCACAAACTAAGATACTGATGTCTTTTGGGAAAGCCTTCAGGCCTTTTTGCTCTGACATCAACCTCACGGCAGATTGTGCAGAGCGGGCAAAAACTGATTGATGTCTCAGAGACTGAAGTGCAGTGCATTCTGGGATTTGGCTACAGTTGATCTCTCACTCTCCCTTTCTCCCAAGAGTGATTATGATTGAGTCTGGGTGTGTGTGCACATTTGTACGCACACGTTATGCTGATTTACTATGTGTAGGCCTAAAGCGGCTTGCCTTGTGTTATTACTTATCTAACGGCAATAAAGATTGGCACAAGCCTAAACTAAGGCACAAAAAAATTGAATATTGGATAAAAAAATGTTCAATGCTTTCCAATAAATCAACTTTTTTTCATTTCAAGTGAAGAATCAGGCTTGAATTTCCTCCTCACCTTAGATTAGTTGACTGTAGAGCCCTCATATATTCCCCTTATTGTTCCATTAGTTGTTTTGTTATTCGTTGTCAAAGCGTTCTTAAATGTTCTGATGAGGATAATTTGTTTGCATTGAGATTAGGAGGGCCGGTGGAGCTAAAATGAGATGGCAAGATTTAGAGGATTTGGCCGAGTAGCGGATACTAAGAAGATTCCGGATTAGTTTTCCCTGCTACTGATTAGATGGGAGGAGGCGGAGGGGGGGGGGGGATTTTTCACTCTTCCCTCGCTGACTGTCAGTCATTCTCCTGTCCTCTTCCTTCCTGTCATAGCCATTGGTCCTCTGGTGGTGGTATAGGGACGGATGAGGGGGCTTTGTGTCCGACATGTATATACCCCGGGCAGAGGCCAGGGGGTCTGGGATTTATGTGAATGATCCAGGGATATCTAGGAAGTGGAAGTGAACAGGGACGTGACATTTGAGATGCTGTCCTGTCATTGCTTCGTGTAAGCTTATTGTGAGAAATCGCTTATGTTGAATATTTTATGTGAACAGAGAGGCCTTCTGAATGCGTTTTGGGTCAAAAGATCTCACCCGATATCCCTCTCTTGTACTTCCCCACCCCGCCCTCTCTCTTATAGGTTTCTGGCTGAGTTCCAGGAGGATTTCTTTCCTGAGTCCGCATATGTGTCCGCATCAGAGGCCCACTACAGCATGAAACAACCGAGGCCAATTTATTAAAGGAGACGTCGGCCATTGTGTTTCCTTCCTTAACGTGTCTTTCCCCTGCCCTAACCTCCAGCTTGTGTACACCGAGCTGTCTGGGCTCGTTCCCGGAGCAGCTGTCGCTTTTTTGTGTTTTTTCTGGACCAACCTTTCTTTTTTCTCTGGGTTAAAACTCCTGCTTTTGGGAACCAGTTGCTTTAACCCTGCCTCTAACCCTCGCCGATGCTCACTTTGCATTTCGAGCCACCCTTCTCTGCATTCATTTACTGTTTCAAGGAATGTCGGGGGCCACATGTTGGACTACCTCTCTTTTTAGGGCCCTCTCAAGTTAAATTCACAGGACACAGTTTCTTTCCATATTTACATTTGCTTTTTTTTACCTGGCCTACACTTTTTAAGACCAGGCGATGATTGGAAAGTTCTCCAGGCTTCCATCATTTAGGAAGCAGACATAACTTCTCTGCAAAGCCCCATCTCTGCACCCGGGAAGAACAATACTTTGACCTGTTCATAGACAGAGAAACAGACACAGATTAGACCGCATGTGTTGTCATTGTGCCCGCCAAATCAACTCATTTTGGATACTCTTAAGGGCATTACTGGGTCACCTGTTGGGTGGCTTGGCCCCATTTTTTTTTTTTGTAATGACTTCCTGTAAGTGCTAGCAGTGCCGCCAGGGATCCTCTTCCGGATAAGATTCCTCTAAATCTACAGTTGGACTTGTTCCTCCTGTCCCGGAGATTCATCGCTGCCTTTGCTGAGCAGTTTACTGACTCTAGTTTTGCATTTTTAATTGTCCATGAGAATTGTTCTTATTTCTTTCTCTGTCTTTTTTTCCTGTGCATGTGAAAAGTGTCTCGCTGCCCTTTATTTTCCCTCCTTGCCTCCTTGCCTCCTTCCCTCCTTCCCTCCTGTTACTCTCATTGTAGCTGAATTCTAACAAAAAGGATAAACCACAACATCAAACATTGCTCGTCTGTATAACATATTCAAGAGGCATGTCATAATAAATGCATTTGGAGGTCATCAGTATCAACCAGTAAGCATACAGAAAAGACCTGAGATGTTTATTGATGACAAACAAGATTAGCCCGTACATGTGTTCAGAACAAATCCATTATTCCACTGATGCCTTTTACTAAATTGTGAAAATGTAAATAACCGTTTTGATATTTATTTTTGTTTGCACACCATGTTCATATATTTGTTTTAATTGGATATAAAATACCTTAACTGGTCATTCCAGGCCAGTTAAAACACATTTCGTTTGTCTTTTTCTTGAGCAAATACATTTTTCTGTACAAAATATTTTGAAATAGCTGTATTGCAATACACTTGTTTGTGTGATACAATGGATCTATATACGTGTCTTGTGTTCTGTGCAGAGCTATGATATGCATAGCCTGTTAGACATTTCTTATGTCTGTCTCCTGTCAGCCATGTTTTCTTCATAGAGTTTGAATAAACACTTTCTGAAGCTCATCTTATTCACAAGCACCATAATGAATAAACGAGCATAGCTTATTATAATTTGTCCAACTCTGTTACTATCTGGCTAATTCTTGCGCCTTTGTTCTGTTCCTGTGAGATGAAGCAGCAGGGAGCTTTGATATGAATCCCAAAAACCTCTCCTCTATTAAAAGTTAATGTCGACAAGAGAGTTTTATCAGTTACCTTGACCTTCTATGTCCTCGCACTTTTAACGGAGTAAAACCCGAAAATGTTTTTCGTGGCCTGACATTTTCAATCTGTTGTCCTTGTCAACACAGTTCGTCTGTTTGTCTTTGAGCTACGTGAGAGCAAACCTCTTTGAGTTTAATGGTTCTCGTTCAAATGAACTTTGCACTACTTTACTTTGTATTTCTTAAATTATCTTTTATATAGCGTCATATTGGCCAGACAGATGTGTCATTGATGTGATCCTGCCACTGTTCCCCTGGTGGGAGTTAGTGAACACGTTGGGATTTTTGATTTAATCAATGTTCCCTTGTCTGTTGAAGATAGATGGGAGCCTTCTCGTGCTCGTTGTTCTTAGCAGAGGCGGACATGTTTTTTGGCAGAGATAAGAGTTCAATATGTTGCTCCAAATCGGGAACTTTTGGAACTGGTGGTCCTGACTTAGTGGGAAAAGTTCTGAATTTAAAATATTGTAATAGATAAAGTTCTTGATGTCCTTGGATTATCTTGATTAGCCCCTCCTGCAGCAGCCACTGTTGATCAAAAGCTAGATGCGTTTGAGAGTGATGCATTAAAGGACTTGGTATATTTCATGGCTAGGTTAAATACAGAGGCGGCTTTCCAAATTGTTTAGTATGCACTGCAGCTTAACCCTAGTTTGTTTAAAGCAGGGGTGTCAAACTAAAATACACAGTGGGCCAACATTTAAAAATGGCTACTAGTCGAGGGCCGGACTGGTTCAATGTTTATTGCAAAATGTATTGAAATTAACTTATTGCACATTTAAACCTGGAACTAACAAAGCTTAAATTATTGCCTATAAAAACAACATTAAACATTAAATAATCAGTTGCATTCATTTCTTATGGCTCTATCTGCAGCTTTTCCCAAGTCCTTTCTTATGATTACATTTTTCAACAAAACGATTTCCCTCAAAGAAAAGACAAACATGCCCTGTTGTCATGAGAAAGAAAGTGCAGAAGGAAACCTCCATGTAAACTCAGTGTGCTGCTCTGTGATGCTAGCTCAAGCAAGATACTTGGCATCTCATCTTGGGTGCAAGGTCATCAATGTTTGGGCTCAGGCTCTGAGCTGAGGAGACCCTCAGGATGGAGTGAAGGTGTGCGTGCAATATACCGGCGGGCCAGATCGAATAGTCATTAGAAATGATCCTGCGGGCCGAAATTAAATCCACCAAGGGCCTGAATTTGGCCCCCGGGCCTTGAGTTTGACACATGTGGTTTAAAGCATGCAGAACCCTTCTTGTCCTTTGTGCTCTCCTTGAACGAGAGTGTCAGGCAAAGTGACAAACTTTACTGCTAAAAAAGTAAACTATGGGAAGTATGCTATGAAATCAAAGAACATTTTGTGTGCGTCATGGGAGATTTTTCATTCTACCAGTCTTTAGGCTAAGCTAATACTTTTAGGGAGCTAGCTTCAAAGGTACTAAATAAACATGGGAGTGGCATTCATTTTCTCCTCTCAGGAAAAAAAGCAAATCGGCCATTTCCCGAACTCTCTTGTATATCAAAATACAATTTCCATGTGACAATGAACTGCTGAGATAACACTGTATCTTTACTGTCTGCAGCACAATGCTCTTAGCCTATTCCCAGTGTACCTATGGGAGGCTGGCTAACCTGGCTTCCTCATATCAGGGTCCTAATGGGTTTAAGTGGTGCGCCCTAATTGTATTTAGGTGGGGTGAGACTTCTTGTAATAAACTGCTTATCGGTGCAACCCAAGACGGCACTCTCTTGCCTGCTGCTATCATGTAGCCACAGAAGCCACCAGTTTAAGCCTCTCCACGCATCTCCCATCGATTTCCCGTCCCGCTCCGACTCTCTCCACTTACCACATGATTCAATTTTTTTTGGGAGGGAAAATGGGATGTAATGAGACGTGAGTTATCACCTTGTAAGTGCTGCTGCCCGCACCTTTCAACTGATGCCGCCTCTTCTTTTGTTTGTGATCACCTCCCTTACACATCTGCAGCTTTTTCAAAAGGACTCTCCGGTGTCCGTGTCTCGCTTCCTCTTCAGTCCCTGAGTGTTTTTTCTTTTCCTGCCCTCACATCCATATCTCAATCTCTTTCGTCTAGTGTTTCCTCTGATTGGTCTTTTGTGTTTCCGTTCCGTTCATCACTCGCTACAGAACTCTTCAGAGACAGAAGAGAAGCGTGAGGAGCCTTTGGTCAGTAGGAGTGCAAAGACATCTCTTTCCTTTTACTTCGAATATTTCAAAGTGTTTTTTCATCGTCGTCATCTAGTTCCAGCTTTTCGCTTTATCAAGCCATCTTTTGATGCATTCGTCAACTTGCCCGTCTTCACCCAAGTCTCCTTTATTTTTTTGTGTTTTCCATTCATCTTCATTGTCCCGTTCTCTCAATTGTCTTTCTTGCACCATGGACCGTGGAGTTGGATTTCTAGAGGAGACCGTGGACACAAGCCCATCTGTTTCCTCCGACTCCTCTTGGACATCCTTTGATTGTAGCACTGACCTCACATCAGTCAGCTCTGACCTACTCCTGACTCCTCTTACAGCTCCCGTTGGCTGTAAACTATTCGAGGACCAGCGTCCGAAGATGTCTTCTTCTTCAGTCAAGGTCTCTTCTGAGGCTACGTGGACGGAGACATCTTTTCTCGGAAATGATGAGTAAGCACATTTTTCTAATAACTAGAGAATTCCTCAGGGGAAATATGATTTAAGCTTCTCTATGTATATTAGTCACTTTGCTCAATAAGAAGTGATATATTTTCCCTCTGAATCCAATTAGAGGATTGAATCTGTTCTTAGATATCCTTTCTGTGTCATGTATAACACTGATGTAGACTCCAATCTAATATAACGAGTCCCTTGATACGAACACATGGTGTGATCAATGTGTTTTCATTAAGATCGTCAATATCAAATGTAGTTCTGCATACTTTTTGAGCCTGCCTATCGCGGAGTCAGATTATTTGAGTCGTTAACAAGATATATGTTTTGTTCAGTTGAGGAATGGTTTGTTCTTTCCCTCCTGCTGGAGAAGTCAAACTATGCCCTCTAGGAAAGGACGGGAGAGGATTAAAGATCTGAATAGTGCACGGATGCAATGAGATTTAGCTTTCAGCCCACAGTGGTGTGATTATCGGTTTCATCTGGTTTTAATCACTTGTGGTTCTGTAATGGGAGTCCTATTCCCAGTCGCAGGACTGTGAGAGTGAATAAAACAAGCACTGCATTAGTTTCTTTAGATAGAAACCATAAATCACCTCTCTCTTCGAATTCTTCAGAGAATCTCGGCCTCAGAAAACCTGCTGTGTTGTTCATCAAGCCTTTCTTCCACCTTTTCTTTACTTTCTTTCCGCTCTCCATCACTTCGCCCCGATAACACGTAATTACTCTTCGACAAGACAGACAAAAGTTTGAACACACTCACTTTCTCACGCTCTCACCATGTCTTTATATCACCCCAAACAACTCCCCGTGGAGTTTTCCGTATCTTTACACAAAGACTGATTAAACTTTGTTTGAGGAATATTTCAGAGCCAGCTGGATTATTAATGCTTTCTGCTCTTTTTATCCGTCTTTGTCAGAATCTGGGTTTCCGTCTTTGAAATGGAATGTCTAAATTGAAAAGGCAAATGTCAGCTGGGCTTGAAAGGCGGGAAAAGCAGGTTATTTTTTGGGTGTAAAAAAGGACAAATGGGGATGCATTTCGTGCTGACGATACTACCATTTGGCATTGCTCTGCTGCTCTAGGGCATAAGATAAATGACTATGTTGTGGATAATATATAGAAGGATATATAGTTCACAACAATTACATTTAAATGTATTTTTCTGTTCTAATTTGCAACATGAACTTCATACTAACGTATTTAGTTTTGTATATACATATGTGTTCATGTTGAGAGATAGATAGCACACAATCAGAATGATAAAAAAGGTTATTTTTTCATTCTAACTTACATGAAGTCACTTAAAGCTAAGCTAACCAAAATACCAAACTTTTCTTAAAAAAAAACATTTATTCATTTATTGATGTAAAAATGGCAAGTTCATATTTCATTTTTGAAAACGTCTCAAAAGTTTTAGGAAGATGAGCCTGACAGTTGGATGGAAAATCACTAGTGACCCTCCTCTCTTTGAGGAGAGAGGTCTCCTCCTCATATTGAATTCTCCTCGTGCACCTCGATGACTCAGTAATGTGCATGCTAACGGGTAATGTTCTTGTGCTGTATTTAAAGTCTTAAAAGGTCAGAGCGATCGTTACACTTAAACAATATCTTAGTCAAATATTAATAATGACCATTTCTGGACAAACTCATTCACTTCACTTACAACCTAAGGATTATACCACAAAAGGAGCTACAGGTGTAAAGAAAACACGAACATAAAGTAATTTGGCTGCCGTTGGATATTGTTTTATTGGAGCCTGCCCCTCTGCTGGTGGCGCCATGAGGATTAGGATACAGTCGGGCAAAGAAGCGCAGCATGGTGGTACATTGAGTCATGAGGGGGGGTAAGATAGTATATACTCATATCTCATCCTCTGTGTCAATATAATGTAATGAGCTTTGTGGATCCTGCCATATGTGTTAAAGGGCTGTGTTCCAGTATATGTCTCGTGCGTATGGGCTTTGATCGAACTTATTCTTGTATTTTCTCTCTTCTATCTTCGCTATTTAAATCATATCGGATTATCAAAAATAATGACATACTACATCCATATGGTGCGGCACAGGGATTCAAACATGCCAGTGTGTTTCCATGTTGCAGGCCGTATGTTATCTAAGCAGAGGCGGCGAAGGGTTCAGAATTTCTTTGGAGGAAGTTGTTTTTTCTCTCCCAGGCAGGCGCAGTGTGTGGCAGACATTTTCACAGTTGGGTGGAGACCCTCTGATCTGAGCCCGCCCACTTATCCTACTGTGGCAACTGATAGGACATTTTGATAGGATTTAAAGTCAGGCTTCAGTTTGAGGCTTCATACAGCGTCTACTACAGGGCTCTTACGGTCATTAACAACCTGGAAAAGTCATGGAAATTCAAAATGCTAATTCCAGGCCCTGGAAAAGTTTTGGAAAACAATATTTTTCCCGAAGTTTTGGAAAAGTCATGGAAATGTAACTAAAGTTGCATCAAATATAATTTATATTTGATTTAATCGGCGAAATAGTAATACTATAATGATAATAAATACTGTATCGTATCGTAATGAACGTAAAATGGCATTTAACTGTCGAGGTGTTTTGCTGGTGAGAGATTTGAGTTGCTTTAGCGTGTAGAAGCTAGTAAGCCTATTTGATTTGTTTTAGACAACATGTTTCATATGCAGACCTTATTTTCCTTTTCCATGTTAAAATAAACCATTTTCAGTGGTACGCTGAGAAAGAGTAATTTTTTTGGTCATGGAAAATTAGGTAAAGGTCATGGAGAAGTCATTGAAAATCATTGGGGAACAAGTGTATGAAGCCTGCTCCTACTTTTCCCCAGTAAAACGGTATTGGAAAGATGTGCATTTAGCATTTTAAAGCTTTTCTTACCTGATTTGATTAATGCAAGCGTTCTTTGTTGCAGCTAGCTCCATTTTAATTAGTTTAAGTTAACACCATCACTATGGTTGCACAGTAACAAGGTTACACAGTGATAGCCGTGTGGCTTTTTATGATCCAATCCAACTTGATAATATTATATGGCAGGTCTTGATGCATTCAAATCACATTTAGCTCACAGCGGATGCCTGCAGATCAGATATGGAATTGGCTGAGAAATATGTATTGATTGATTGAGAGAGGTAATCAGATAGATAAGGAAAGCATGTATGTGTGTGTTTTCTACAGAACACAGTGCCAAAATGTCACTCCAGTGTTCTCTGATTTGAGTGTACACTTTGTAATTATAGTAGTTTGGCTGGCTGTGTGTGGAATACAGAGTGTTGAATATATCTAATGCTAAAATCACTTTAGCAAATGACCTGACCTCGGTAACAAAAAAATCATCATTTAAGAAAGTCTTTGACAATGTACAGACTGAGCCATCTTTAAACTAATTATCGATTAATGCCTGCCCTGGACATATTGTTCCCGTTACATTCATGCCAATAAAAAGAGTTGAGAGTGACAGATTTCTTATTTGTTCTGGTCAGCTGGTGGCTGGGCCAGGTGTCTAATGGCTGATTGACTGATAGAGAGGGGGTAATAAAAGAGGGGCTGAATCTCTATTCTCTTTCTAATGAAACAGTAAGGACTTCTAGCATTGAAGAGTGTGTGCCATCAAATCCAACAATTGAAACTGTTAGCTGTTTATTTGATGTAGGTGATACAGATGGGAACTGATAAGGTGTTATTGCTTCCATCCCTGCACAAACATTTAAAATCCATATTTTTTATTTTGCTGAATCCTTCCCTCATTCCTCAATTCCTCTCTTATTCCCTTTCATTTCCCTTCCTTTTAGTTTTCTCCTGCCCTTCTTCCCCCTACTCAATCTACATAGTATTACATAAAATAGAGCTCATTGTGGTAAGTGGATAAACAGATCAATTGCCTTTACCTAGGAGACTCTTTTGATGCTTTTCCCAGTAAACCAACAGGGTTACATAAGGTCTTCAAAGCCTCCAGATGGACACGGTGGAGGTGCGGTTTTTTGGCCCGGTCTTTTCCGGCATTACTTGCACACACAAACACACACTATCACACACACATCAGCAAGTGTGTGTTTCGTACGGCCTTGTTCCATAATCCTATATTTATAAGCTCGCCTTTGCCCCTCACCTTTCTCGTAACCTATACCTTACTTTAATTCTTAATCCTAACCTTTACTGCAGAGCGGGAAAACACATTTATTTACATTCAAGAAGAACAATTTGAATTTGTAAATTAGGAAAGGATTTATTTGCAGATTTAAGAATTGTTCATGTGGTCAGGAAACACTGCCTGGTTGATTTTATACATTTGATATTGACGCAGCATCGCCTGTATTTCAGCCTAACATGCATTTTTGACCGTGCTGTATATAAAATTAGACACACAGCGGTCGTGAGCGTGCACAAATCAGTAGCCACGTCCCTGTAGACATGGCTATAGATAGCTTGGCCAAGAGTCAGTACCAGGTGGCATCTCAGAGGAAGCAAACGGAGCTGAACTGGCATGTGAGTACAAAACAACCATTTGCATTTTGTAACACAAGCAAATTGATATTGTTCTATACAGAAGGCAAATTCAAAAGAATGATGTACTCGCCCACAGAGGGTGACTGCAGAGGACATTGGACCATGCAGTCATAAATCTGAGGATAATCAGACAGGCAGCGATTTCCAAGATGTTATAGAGTTGAGTGGTTGAGATTGTACTGCATATCACTCTGGTTATCAGAACAGTCTTTGCAACGGTAGACGTGTTAAAGAATCGGGTCGACAACACTTCCAACGGGCTGAACGGTGATTTCTGACATCTCCAACTTTACAGGAAATGCAGCTGAAGTCACCCCCTCTACCTTAATACACAAAACTGACAAATATTATTACCAAAAAATTGAAAAAAAGGCGGAAAGCATACGCAGAAAAACGAAATCTTGGAATAACATTTTGTTTTTTTTAATTAGCTTTTGATGGCTATTTTATTTATAGAACAATCCCGCCACAGAAACGTTCTCCGATCTCCATTCTTTCGTAACCACAAATCGATGAAGCAGTTGGGCCATTGCACTTTCTCTAAATTCCTGTTTCCTGTACTTCACATTTGACCCTGTGAACTCCTAAAGTCTGTGTTAGCTATGCCCTTGAGTTGTTTGTGTCCACATGCTATTGCAAAGGGAGTAATGATTACCAGGACCCCCCCCCCCACTCAGCCTTTATTATAGGGATAGTGCCCTACACCCCCCACATAGTCCAGACAGTCTAGATGTAGTGTGTTTAAGTCATTTCATATAGTTTGTCCTTCCTCATTGAGAGAGAGGGTAGTTTATGTGATGGTGTGTGAATACATTTTCTTTCTCACTGTACACGATCAGATCACCAGTCGGTTGTTTATCTCTGCTGAGTCAGCACGGACGTCTGCCCTATTGTGTTGTGTCCTTCTCTAATTGTATATACATTATTGCTGTGTTAATCTCCAACTGTCTGCTGCATGGCCTCAGGCACTGCTGACTTCTACCTGCTCTGACAGGAGAGAATCATGTCGCATGCATTGATCGCATCCCTTCACATATACACACATATACAAGAAAAGTCCACTGTAACGTCCTTTCTCTGCGGCATCGGGGTTTAAGAGTGCGTCAGACATCTTTGTGTCTGAGATACACACACATGCTCACGGTAAGTACAGCTGCTGATGTCTGTGCTTAGTAGCAGCTCTGAAGTTGGCACACATCTGTTCATGCATTGATCCACCCTGCTCTGAGTGCAAGCTGTGTTTGTGTGTTCAGTGAGTGTGTGTGTGTGTGTGGCTGGACACACTGTATATCACACATCTTGTCATCTCTCTGATGATTCCGTGTGGGGGAGTTTTTCCCAACATTGTCCCCTTCGATCTCACACTGCATGACACTCGGTGCATGCCTGTGTGTGTGCCGTTGTCCATGCGTTGCTGTGTGTATGTGTGAGTGAACGGAGTTTATCCCCGCTGGCCCAGATGCCCCGGCTAAATCCATCACCGGCGATGCTGCACAGCAGTGCTAAGCTGGAACATTTGGCACCAAGCTAGGAATGAAAAAAACAAAACAAAAAACACGAACGCACTCAAACATACACATATGCACACGCACACACAGAAAATTGAGTTTGGGGATTTTATTTTTGAAAGAGATTCAGAGGAAGTGGATTTTTAGAGTGGAGGAGTTTGATCAGGGAGCAGGACTCTTTCTCCGACGCTCTGAGCCTTTTGGTGGTGGTGGGGCCGGGGCGTCCGTCCCACTCTCTCCGCCCGCTCACACCTTCATCTGCCGGTCCGGCTGACAGGATGGAGCCGTGCGACGACGATGAAGAACAGGGGATGTTAGCCGCTTTCCAGTAAGTCCTGGAGTCCCTTGACGCTTCTTGTTGTTTGCTTGCTGTGGTCGCTGAGCATGTCGTCGCCATGTTGGACTAATGTGCACATGTTTGGAGTTGAAGATACATTTTCCACCTCTGTCACTACTTCCAAATCAAAGCCCTTTAAAGCTCTTTAGTGAGGGCTTTGTTGATGAAGCTCCATGGTTGGTTTACATGGGCTGCTGCTGCTGCTCGTTGGAGCCTTTTATGGCCCTCTGGCTTGGGTTCACAGATTCATTTTGAACAGCTGTTGATCTTTTGATGCCTTTCCTTATTGTTTGTGTAAAAACATGTATTGTACATGGATTGGGGGATTATGTTTTAGTTTTTCACCAAAAATACTACATTTCAAGTACAAATCTCAGTAAGTGTTTGATTTAGTTTGTCAAGGTGGAATTGTATCTAGTTATTTTACTGTTTGGGAGTTTTACCTTTAATAATAGATCTTATTTCATAAATGGATCCTATGTTTTTATAAGAAAAATACCCCAACTCTAGCTGGATGCAAATTTTATTATGTAGTGCTCAACTTCACGATGTTCCATGCCCAATCAAATTGAAGTGAATGGGTTGGAAAACTGGAGTCACATCTCTCTACCCAACTGACTGATCTCTTCAGGTCAAAAGTATCCCCTCTTATTTTTCCCTTAGTCCTCTATCCACTGTCTCCCCAGCCGATGTGAGGAAGTCGGTGGATTTAATGGCCGACCGTCTTGCCGCAGGCTTTAAAGCAGCCATATTGTAATCTTCCTCAGTGAATTGACGGCACGTGAGTGGTGCGTTACATAAGGCTGAGGTGGCTCCAAGCAGCGGAGGAATCCAGGCCCTTGTAATTACTGAACACACTTAGAGATTACATCATGGATTGAGGGGGTTTAGCTCGCGGGCTGCTGGGAAGTGTGGCCGTATGTGTGTGTGAGGTGTGGTCTCATAAAATGCTATTATGTAGTCCCTTTCTTTGTATGCAGGGCGCTTCCTTCACTGCATGTTCTGTATGACCATGCAGACTGGACAGTGTGTATGGATACTGCATGTGTGCAGGCTGTAAGGTCAGCATGCCAAGTAAGTGAGGGTCAAGAGGGGAATTAATTGTTTCAATATCGTCTCTTTAAGAGCTACATGGTATGTTTAACGACTGTCATTTGAAGTTCTAATCCACAGATAAACCCCCACACACATGTATATGCTGTGATTGATGGACTTTGAGCCGACATAGCTCAGCAGAGAGTTGGTGAATCCAAATGAACATATAGAAAATGACTGGCGGTTTTGTGACTTGAGTATATGACTGGGATGCATCTGACATAAGGTCTGTGATAATGTGCACAAAGTTTACATTTAGAGTTGACGTGTGTCATAGTTAATACAAAAATACATTCCTCCGACGCTCCAATCTAAATATTGAAATCATTAAATCCTTTAAAATTTAGTTTTTTGCCAGATTAAATATAAAAACCCAATAAAGCCTTATTTAATTGTATGTTTTTTTAAACTATATATTTTTTACTTTCTTATTACCCTAACACAAAGCTATGCGGCCGCTGGTCAGCAGTGCACTGTGGGATTGAGGAAGCGCCAGATCGAAGCATCGTTGTCGGGAGGATTACAGAAACGAGGTGATAGGTCATTGGCCAGGAAACATGTGGCCCAGAAAGCAGACAAATGAATTTTGGTTCAGATTCAGACTTGGCTCAACTGTGTCAGTCAGACATACACACAGGCAGGCAGGCAGGCAGGCAGGCAGGCAGGCAGGCAGGCAGGCAGGCGTGGACTGGTTTTCTTTTTTCAATATGTCCTCCTGCTGTTCTTGATTTCAAGCCACTGATATTCCAAATATATGAATCGACTCAGCAGCTACAGATTAAATGTGACACACATTGCAATACAAGTTAAATCAAGTGATGTGCTGCTCTTCTCATCCCTATTGCACCGTAAAGGCTTTAATCAAATGTAAACTCTGTAACTCCAGAAATTAAGAATAATTAACAACTTAATACAATACAAACATATTTAAGATTAAGGTTGCTTTTATTGTCTCCATGGGAAAAAGATGGGTTTACAGAAACAGATACTAATTAATCAGTAGTGGCATTTAGCAATCAAAACACAGCATCTATAATACTGTTCACTTGTCAAATGTTTTGGTCATTAAAATGCTGTGTAATGAAAACAATACTTATATGATTTACATGTTATCATATTCTGATAGTTTCATAATAACACAGTTTACTCTAATTTTGTTTTTCTTTCACTTATGCTCATGGAAGAGGTTGTATATTGTATGTACGATACAGGGAAATGAACTTTATTTCTTGACTGTGATCGTTCTTCCTTTGAGCAGGGCACATCCCAAAATCTCTCTTTCCCATTCGACCAATTTCCTTGTCATGGCTCTTGTTCATAAGTCAGTGGACAAATTGAATGTGATGAAATCAGTGGTTTTACTGTATGCTAAATAAAGTGTTACACCTTGGCTGCTTTGTTCGAGACCAGATCCAATTCTGCAAAAAAAGTGCAGAGAATTTGTATGTGTTGAAATCGCGCTTCCTCTGATTATAATCTGCTCTCGCTCCACCACTGTGCCCCGCGGCACTGCAGGATGTTTGTGCTCAGATTGGTCGGGTCAGGCGAGAAGGGTCTTGAGGCCAAATCGGTCATAGTCCAATTAGTTTTCTGGCAGGTGCTCAAAGTCCAGTCCTCCTCCTCTTCCTCTGCTCTTTCTTCCTGTCGGATGGAAAATCATGTAAATTCCAGTTGGCTGCAGAAAGCAAACAGAAATTGGAAAACGTTATATAAAAAAAAAAGCCATAGTAACAATCACCTGCTCGACCATTTAGATTTAAAAAATACAACATCTCTGATAGGAATTGCACAAAAACACTCACAATAGCAACGTTTTTTAGCATTGCAAATATTTGTGAGCACAGAAGTGTAGGCTGATACTGTTGCTTTAATACCACAACACATGTCTAGTAAACTATGTGTGTCTACAGCATGTGGCTGGCACATGTTTCTTTATTTGGTAATGATTAGAAGATATTTAAAGAGGCCCTATTGGTGTCTTCTTTTTCCTGTAGTGTGTTATATATATTATCAGAATTAAGCTAATTATGCCTTGCAACATGCCGTGTTTAATGTGCTCTAGACCAGTAGTTCCCAACCTGGGGGGGGGGGCGCCAGGCCTCAGATGATTTGAGTCCAAACATCATATTTAGACTTTCTTTTTTTTTCTTTTTTTTTTATATAATTGTAACGCCATACATGATTGTCACTAAAAGTCTTGTCTCTACATTACAATCAAATATAACAAATAATTGATTAATTCATTTGAATACAAATTCAAGTTAGTAGCTATTAAAGGCATAAAAAGACAGCAATGTATAATTCTTTCTTTAATAGAAATGTTTCTTCTGCCCGTAAAGTGTCCAAACCAGGCTTTTCTAGATAAGCGCATTTTTAAAACATAGTCATTGTCCATGCCGGTTTCAGTTGGATTATTCGTCACAGTTGCTCCAATCAGATCGGTCTCCTCCATTTTGTAGATTATTTACAACTTTTGAATCCACATAAACACATCGGCAAAACCCGGCTTACTTTGAGCATGTGTTTTAAACAGTTCAATCCCTTTGTGAATTGTTTCCACTTGCGCCGTCCTTTAATTTCTTTATACAGCGGGAATCCAAATGAATGAATCCTGAGTCCAATAACCATCAAAGTCACTCCAATAGTGCTCCTTAGTTACGCTTTCATCGTCCTTTAACAAAATACATCACATTCATTCAGTTTGTGGCAGTAGTTGTAGCATTTTTGGGACTTTGAAACTTTAATTACCGCTGTTGCGCCCCCCCCCCCCCCCCTTGTGTGTGTGTGTGTGTTGTTTGGGGGGGCTCTTGGGAAAAAGGTTGGGAACCACTGCTCTAGACACTAGTGGTGTGTTGCTGACAAAAACAAAAGAGACAAGACACACTGTTACCAAAACAGCTGATCATCGACCAACAAGGCTGAACACTCAATATCACATGACCAGCTGAAACCCTCTGCCTATGTGTGCAGCTACACTGGCAGGTATTGACAAGGCATCTGCGGGATGTTGGCTGGTTGTTGTTGTTGTTGTTGTTGTTTGCTGGTTGTGTATTTTTCTTCACCTCATTGTTGTGCTTGCTGGAGATAATGGGAGCAGATCATGATAATCTCGCTAGGAATACCACTTAGCAAACAAACACAACATCCTTAGTGTGTGTATTGTGACGTGTTCACCGCATGTCGCACTAAGTGGGGATTTGAGCTGCAAATCCTTCGTCTGTTTCCAAACAGTTAGGGACCTTTAAAAAAACGTAAGATGAGCTAATGTTAAAAGCCGCAATCCTTTAATGGCTCAATGGCAGTAAAAGACATTAACATGCAACAGGGTTATCACATGATGTGTATCTCCTAATGCATGTCGACAGGAGCTGTTAGATTTAAAACAGAAGTGCCACTTAGTTGCATATGCATATGTGTTCCCTCTCATGTTAGCAGATGGATTAGATTAACAGGTTTTCTGTCTCACATTATATTTGTTTGTGGTGTTATATTGTTTAATGCTACATCTCTCATGTTAAATACGCCCATTTCTGGTTTGATTCTTTATGGACATTTCTCACGATGTCACACACGTCAGCAGATAAAAGTGCTTTGAAGGTGCGACAGAAAACACACAATCTTCAATATGGCTTCTCAGCTTCTGTCCCGTGGAAGAAAAAACTGTTGTTATTTGTTACTTCCACTCTTGCCCAGAACACTTCCGCCATCTCTTTGACTCTCACTTTGTTTCTCTCATCACTGGGAGCTCTGCCCAGTTATTCCCAGCATCATTGGGAGTAGCCCAATCAGTACCCCTCAAGATACTCTGTCATCACACATTCTTTTTGGACCGGAGCCTAATCACACTCAGTCATAAAAACTACATCTCCGCAGTTGATCAGTCAAAATGTGTATTTCTATACTTCCCACCTTGGTTATATAACTGATCTATAATGAATGGTCCCATTGCAATGAGATCTCTTTTCAGACGTGTGCACACATGTTTGTTTATAATTGAATGCTTGTTTGTGTGAGTGTACTTGGCAGACAGACTTTTGGCTTCGCCGTTCCTCTCGAAAGATGTGGCTGACGGAAAAACAAATCTCTCGTCAGCATTCAAGCTCAGTTAGTGTGTGCATGTGCGCGTAATTAAATGTCACGCTGGTCCTCAAGAATCGCTAATAGCATCGATCAATGTGTCCGGTCTCCACATGGGAATGCATCTTGATGAGTGTGCGCAGCAGGCATGATGAGAATATGTGCAGTGATAGATATACTCCAGAGGAGGATGTGTGTGCTTTGAATACGTTGTTTTTAGTGTGTGTTGACAGCTTAATTCCCTGCGTTAAAGCCCATAAAAGGCTCAGGGGCTTGGGGCAGCCAGCAGCTTACTAATATGCAGTGAGGTGACAAATAGCTCCCGCCATTTCCCACTCTTCCTTATCTCCTGAGTGTCTCTGACAAGCTCCGTTATGGAAGAGGGACGTTTAGTTGGCTGACAGCGAGATGAACAAGGGGGAAACAAAGAGATGAGCCAAAAAAATATTTAGTGTTTAAAGCCACACTCAACAGGTGTAATGCGTCAGAATCAATGTGGTTGCTGCCAGGCAGATCAAAGAACTCTGCTAGTGTAGTAAAGCATAACAGACGGACCTCTGCTACGTACACAGGTCACGTTCACCTATGGAAAAGTTGAACAGGTTATATATCTGTTTTTGTACTTTCTTTTGCCCCTCCCTTTGTCTTATAATCTGTTCCCCCCTTGCCCATCGCTTTCATTCTCTCCCTATAATGACTTTTGGTCCCTTTCCTGTAGTGTGTTATTATATAGGTTTTTGTGCATTGAAATGGTCTAAAAGGCCTACATCGCAACGTTTTTCTCTCCCAAACACCCCTCCCCCTTCTTTAGGAACCTTGTGACATCACCATGTAACACTCACGCTTCTATTGGCTCGCGCTCCAACACATTACTCATCAGAGGCGAAGGGGTGGGACATCTCCCTCTCTATTCCCCTCAAACCCTCCTCATCTCTCCCGATACACCCCCCTTCCCCCCCCCCCCCTCTTGTATCAATCTGATTTTTCTCCTCTTTCTCCCACCCTCCCTCCCATCTCCCCTCCCTCGCCTTAGGGTTGTCTGCCCTACCAGATTAGGCCTGTGTCATAAGGAAAAGAGAGAAAGGGAGAGATTGTCGGTTGGATTAAAGGCGAACTGGAATGAAATTCTATGATCTCGTTGTTTAGACGACTCACATAAAGTTGCCGTGTGTGTGTGTGTGTGTGTGTGTGTGTGTGTGTGTGTGTGTGCGTGTGTGTGCGTGTGTGTGTGTGTGTGTGTGTGCGTGTGCGCGTGTGTGCGTGTGCGCGTGTGTGTGTGTGTGTGTGTGTGTGTGTGTGTGTGTGCGCGTGTGTGTGTGTGTGTGTGCGCGTGTGTGTGCGCGTGTTTGTGTGTTTGTGTGTGTGTGTGTGTGTGTGTGTGCGTGTGCGAAGGGTGGCGCCCGCTTTATCCCCTGTAATGACAGCGGCCTGGCCAGGAACGCCTGTCCCCGCACTGTTGCATGCTGGGAAATCATGCATGTGTGTTTGGTGAGGGGGACAGGAAGAGTTTAAAATGTCTGATTTGCACTTTTATTATTTTTCATCAATCATTATGATTTAGTCTAGATTGGACAGCATGTTGAATGACTGTACGGTGATGGATCGGGGCTGTTGATTGGACGATACAGAGCAGTCAGGGATTCATTCAGATGTGAATTAAAGATAATCAAGAGGTGACAATGTGATTGTTATGCTCAACCGTTTGTTTTAGTTACCTTCACCCAGCCATGTGTGGGATGCAGGATCTCAGTCTGCAGAGTTGCTTTGTATGCTGCCCCCATCCACACTGACACATCCCTGTGACACTATAAAGATGTCCCTCCTCGTGAATTGAAATAAAGCATTTCAAGTGAACGTTATCCCGTTAGTAAACACATTTCCATCAAACCATAATCTACACAGGTTGTCCACCGCCATAGTTGCACAGGATTGGCTCTGTATATACTTGTGAGCGGTCTGCAGAATACAGAACAGAGACTGAGATGTAAGTGGCTGTTGCAAAGGTGACAGTGATTTATGTATGAACGACTCTTCTCAGAGACTCAAGGGAATGTCAAAGTCGTCGAGGTCGAAATCCAACAAAAAGAAAGTTATATTTTCATTCCATTTAATCAGCTTGTCATATTAAAGTGAATACAACACTTTATTGTTCTTGAAGCAGTCTCTTGTAAAAAATCCCATTTCAGGATACTAGGTTATTTAGTTTGCTCTTTTAAAGGAGAGGTCTAGATTCACACACATACATAAACACACACAGGTTAATGATTACTTCTGCGTGTGTGTCAACCATCATAGACCACACGGTGGATGGGTGCTGAATGCCAATGTGCTGTGCAGTAATGCAGCTCACATGCTTTGTCTTTCTCCCTCACACAGCCACTCACACTTGAATAGTGACCTTGGGCTATATTGTTATGCATTAGTGGACAGAGGTTCCTTATCTCTATGGGGCACAAACCAGCAGCGGGATGCTAGCGGCGTCCCTATCGGTCCTCACTGTAATAAGAATGCTTTAAATCAGCCGAGTGCAGAGATGAGACAGCAGCCTTGAGATATAAATGAGAGGTCCTGCTGTTCTGTCCGACAGGTGCTTAACACTTTCGTGCACTGTGAGGATTATTACTCTTTACGATAATGTTTTTATTCAGAGCCTGGGTAAAGAGAGGTGAACCAAGAACAGCTGACGTATAAAGGAATGTCTTGCTGATGGAATATTTGGCACACAAAGCACAATTTTCTAAATTAATTAAATTAATTTTTCTTACTTCACAATTTCCGACACCCAATTATAACACCAGCAACTATTTTAATAAATACGTTTAAGTTTAAGATATTTGTTTTTGTGTTGCCATGCCAAAATGTGTTAATACAATTATTTAAAAATACCAACGAAAATACGATGAAAAAAAGCCCTAATGATGAGCCCGAGATTAGTCCATTTGAAATACCGGTACGCGTATATTTACACTTACAGTTATTACTTTTATTTCATTATTTATTATTTTGCCACAAAATGCATGCCATTCAAAAGATCCAGGAACACCTCCTATTTTTGAATTGTTAAATGAATTACTTTTAAATTCAAAAAGACCATATGTACCTTGGTGTGTCACTACAGTGGTTTGTCATTTCTTTATGATTGTTGCTCTAAGTTTTTTAGAACTATTTCCATCAAAGAATGACAATCTGAAGAACCGTCTGTCTGCTGCTCTGCAAAATGCATCTTACCCATCTGTTCACATCACATGAGTTGATTCATTCATCTGGAAATAAAACGGTTGATTCTCTGCAAACAGTCCTTTTGGGACTTTGAAAGCATATAAAGGCATTTCAAATCGAGAAAGAAAGCACTTATTTATTGCACGTGGTTGTAGTCTGAGAGCTTTAGTTTCATATTGCATTTCTTGCAAAGTTGGAACAGTTCCTGTGAGAGGCGCATGACATTTCCAGAAAAGTTTTAAAGTTGAATAGGCAAATCATCAGAGGTGGAATTAGCGAGGTGTGGAAATAAATAACTAGCTTCGAAGTGAAAGGTCCTGCGTGTCCCCCGTGGGGGTTAGTGGGAAATATCATGGGTTATTCACTCACTCTTTGTCCTTTGTGTGAGAAAGCCTTAATATACAACAGGGGGAATTTGTTCATTCACATTCCAACTGTTCTTTATGTATCCCTTCCTCTCAACCTCTACGCCTCTTGGCCCCGATCCCACTCTCTCGGTTCCCTGGTTGCCTTTCTTATCCCGTCAATGTCAAAATAGGAAACTCCTCCCTCAATTAATCTAACCAATCTCTCAAGTTTAAAGGTGCCACTCCCCTCACTCACAGGAACCAATCGTTAGCCACCGTTTCCAATCCAATTAGCTCCTCCTGTAGTGCACTGCTTCCAGCCACACAATGGCGTTTCATCTGTTGTGTTCAAAAGCTTCATTCCTAGTGTTTTGTATTGTTGTTACGTCATGTAGGAGTTTCTCAGTCCGTGGCTTCTGATCTGGTTTCATTGTCTCATGTTTTACATTTGTTTCATGTCCTGTCTGTTTTTCATGTATTTATGCTATGTTTTTATTAGAGATGTCCCGATCCGATCACGTGGTCGGGGATCGGAGCCGATCACGTGATTTTCAAAAGATCGGAATCGGGAGGAAACAAATCGGGGATCGGGATTTTTTTTTTTTTTTTTTTTTTTATAAATACTTTTTTTAAATTTTGTATTCAATGTTACAAAACAAAAATGACCATGTTCAAGTCTTAAAGTCATCCTGAGGCCTTAGTTTTGGTTTCAAATTACACAACATCATGTATGTGTTGCTTCTTTGGGGCTTGTTTTCATAGACCTGGTTGCTTATTTCAAATCTGGCAACAGAGTGGGCGCAGTGTCTAATTGTAGCAGTAAGCTAACGAGTACTGAAAGCTTTATTTTGTTTTGATCCAATGCTGCACAACTGAACTGATCCAATGCTGCTGTGAAAGAAAGAAGCTATATCCATGTTGGATAGAATATCCAATTTAAATAACAAAATAACCTTAAGGGACAACTTGAATACTTTTTTTCTTATTTTTCTCTTAATGCATTGCATAAAGATCGGATCGGGAAAAATCGGTATGGGCAAATTGTCAAAATCAAATGATCGGAATCGGATCGGGAGCAAAAAAAGGTGATCGGGACATCCCTAGTTTTTATCTTATATATACAGTCTATGGTTTTTATACAGTTGTTGAGGTTCAGCACTTTGTTTTTTAATGTGCTGAAGAAATAAAATGGTTTGGTTTTTATTTCTCATGGAAAACATGCATTTTAGGGGATTCTTCTTTGCTCTTCTGACAGTCCAAATGAATTGATGGAGGATAACTGAAGAGTTGGTCCGTGATTTTCAGCTGTCCATGCCAAAGTCGCCCAATTTCAAATCTCAAGGACCTAGTTTGAATCATGAAAAAATATTATCCAGTGATGCACGACGCTAGATAAAATAGCTTCTGTCTGTAATAAGTTCTGACAGGAAATTGAATATACTAACAGATAAAAGGAGTCCTAATTCATTTGTCTGGTCCTTATATGAGATGTTTCCAAACCGGTTTGGAATTATTAGAGGGCAAAAAGGTCTTTTATATATCGCCACTCACAAAGTGTGTTTGATGCATGAGCGTGTTTGTGCCTAAGGGTCATCAAAGAGTCTCTGCATCAAAGCCGCCTGTTGTAAATCTGCTTTCTGTGAGAGAGGGGACAGCCGAGACGCCTTTTATACACACACATACAAGGAACCAGATTTCTTAAGGTCTGTGAGCTCCTTTAGTGGATTTGGAAACAAAGATTGGAAATTAGCTTAAGAAACCAAATAATTATCAAGATTTTGTTGGCTTTTATTTGCAGACGTGCTAGTGGCCTAGCTCTATGGATGGCAGTTGAATAGGGGTTCAGGTTCAGGTTCTTTATTTGTACCCGTACGTAGATTTTGTTTGCAGAGAAAAAGACAAGGGGCCCATCCATCCTGACACACTCTAAAAACAAACACAAACAACACACACATCTCTAATAAAAGGACTAATAAAAAGTACACCCTGCTCCGTCAAATCTCAAAATATTTCAAAAACATTTTAGAAGAACAACACGAGTACAAACATGGGCATTCAAAATTCATAATTAAATAAATAGGCTTCTTCGTGATACTCCTATGATGTGTTAATTTGTGCAATAGCTGCTGGGATGAAACTCTTTGGGACAGCTAACCTCCGGCCCGAAGGAAGAAGCTTGAGTTCAGAGTGCAGAGGGTGGGAGTCATCGTCTCATATGGAGCTGGATAACCGCTGTAACTGCCTGAGGGACAGGGTCTCCAGGTCTAGCTTGTGGCTCACCAATCAGTCTGCTGGACCCCTTTATGATCTGACTGAGAGACTTTCTGCTCTTTAAAGTCAGGTTACCAAACCAGGACATGAATGAAAAAGACAGAATTGACTCGATAAAACATAATCATCATGGTTTTGTCAAAGTGAAAATAGGACAGTTTCCTAAGACAGTACAAACGCTGGTGCCCCCTTTTGCACACGGCTTCACAGTTTCATCATTTAAATTACGTCATGTTCCTGAACCCTGGGACCATCTCAATTTCTCTAAAACTTTTCTCTTAAAAACAGAAAAACTTAATGTGATCAAGTATTCAGTCTGCCATTGCTCCCCTGAGAAACGTTCAGGCTCATAAATAGTGATCAGGCTGTCCTCAAACATCAGAATAACTTTTTATGAATTCTTAAATCTTGTGGCGTTCAACTTGAGAAGATCTGCTTCCATTTCTCTCATTTCATGTCGCTTGACTTTTCATGTCTTCTCGGCTGTGCTGATCCGACAGCTCTATATGGACAAGTTTAACAAAATGTAGTGTGTCTTGTCACGTTAGACATATCTGTTGGCATTGGCGAAAATAAGCGCGGTGAATAATATATTATAGCCCACTGTTACAACTTGGTAGCAACCAATAACAGCCGAGTAAGAAAAATATCCTTTCATTCACGAGAGAAGTGAGAAACATGTGCTTCCTCTCATTACACGCCCAGTTGAGTTAAGTTGGATTACATGGAATGCTAAACATACTTTCCGCTCTTATGCGTTCAATTAAAGTTTATCACTGCCACTGAGGCTCGTTTCCGGTTCGTCCTTGGCACTTTATGGCAGGGGGCCAACCGGAGAATCACTCGGCTGAGCCATATGTGCACACACTCTAACACAATAATAATAATAATAATAATAATACATAATATTTATATAGCGCCTTTCACGAAACCCAAGGTCGCTTTACAAGTCGGTTAGGGGGGGGAGTAGGGGAAAAGAGGCAGACAGGTTAGGGGGGGGGGGGGGGGGCAAGCAAGTAGCGGAAAAATCAAACTAACTATATAGTGGGGAAAGCCTTGGTGAAAAGGTGCGTTTTGAGGGCTTTTTTGAAAGTGTCCAAGGTTGGGGCGCTTCGGGTTTCAGGATTTCGACAAGACCTGGGGTTTTATTGAAATAAGAGTCCTCGAATGTTTTAGTCAGGAACAAAAAACTGTCCAAAGTCAATTTCCCTGCACACATCACAATAATGCTTTGAGACCAACAGATAAAGATAGCATTCTCAGCCAATATGCTTGTTCTTTGAAACACCACAAATGTGTAAAAAGAGTATCGGGACTTTATATCCCGTTTGTCAGAGAAGAGGGCGGAATATGATCCATCGCCAAATGCTCCTTCCATCTGTAGTCAACAAGAGTAATGCATGCTTACATCAGTGTGATGATGTGTGAGTGTGTACGAAGCTCACTTAGTAAAAACCAAGCAGGGGGAAAGACGGGGGTCTTGCTCCCATCAGCGCCCATTTCTGCCGAGTCAGCTTTTCTCTTCCCATAATCCCTCTCTCTCCCCCTTCTGTCCCATGCAGTTGCTTTTCTCTTTCCAACCAAAGCACTCTTCCTCTCCTCTGCCCTGAACACACTTGCAGCCCCGATGAACGGAGGGCAAAGCGGGAGCCGGAGAGCATCCGTCATCCCTTCGCTCTGTCCTCCCCCCCCCCCCCCCCCCCTCCTTTTCTATCCCATCCCTTTTCGAATTCACTGTCCCTCCCTCCTCCTCTCTTTACCCTGCTTGCCGCGGCTAGGATCACTGCACTACTCCATGCGTTGAGATGAAGAGCACACACAGTGGGCTTATTGCAGCTCAACATAGGCAGGTGGAGAGCAGCAGAAAGGGCTGACTCGTCCCGGAGAGCCGTGGGGGGGGTGACCCTCATTGTCTATGTCATCACTTGGGAACGCAACATTGTGGAAAGACAAGGAATTGGACTGGCTCCGAACCAGATGGGGGTGAAACTGTGAGAACATCTCAGTTTGAAAGGCTTTGGTTTGGTTGATATGGATCCGGATGGAAACTGGATTGTCGGGATTCGGATGTGGATTAGGATGCTGATGTGGAGCACCTGAGCTTTGGGACTTAGCTTCCTGTAGCAGGACCACATGGACATGTTTGGGTTCTCCAAGATTCCAAAGCTGTCTGGGTGAGTGGCATTGCACATCACATGTTTTTCATACACTTTTCACAAAAGCCTCTTTTTTGGGAACAGTCAAGATAATCCATCCCAAATCTCTCACTGAAAAGTTGTCTCGACAGTGAAACATTTATTTGTATCGTACGTTTTTTGTATGATATACAAGTAATGGGTCCATAAGTCATAAAAAATGCACTACGCGGACACTTTGCCCTCTGATACGTGGACACTGAATAGTGACTCTAACGGTGAAGGAAAGTGCTTCAATTGAGAGAGTTTGTTAACGAGTGAAGTGTTTAATGAAAGGAAGCTGCATCCAATGTGCGTATTGCACTCAACAGATTCATGTTTCACCTGCGTGTGGTGTTTGGGGTTGTTACTGATGTTTTCTGTCCTGTCCATGGGAACAAGGCTGATTGTATTATGTGTCGTAATAGGATCTGTATGAGATACAACCCATTCTAAGATATGCACAGTTTCAACAACAACCAGAGGCTCAGTGAATGTGGGGAAATGAAAGCGGGGTGGAATCACAGCCAGAGCAGCAAAGCAGATAGCGCGAGTGATTATTGGAGAGATAAAGGAGGAAGAGAGGACGGACAATGGTTGCTGAAAAGGATGGGAACATCCACTAAATGAGCCAGTGGAGAGAACAGAGCCAGAGGAAGAGTTGTAACAAGAATACCAAGTACTTCAAAAAACAGAGGTTTCAAACTCTGTTAGGGAGGCTGTGGCTCAGTGGATAGAGTGCTGGACTTCGAATCAGGTTCAGCACGTTCGAGTCCCACTGCAGTCAGCATGTCGTTGTGTCCCTGGGCAAGACACTTCTACTGAATGTATGTAAGTGGCTTTGGATAAAAGCGTCCAACAAATGACATGTAATGTAATGTTAGAGAAAGGGAGGTTGACCCTGAGCTACCTCATCCAATCTCTTATGCTGCATAACCACATGCACTTATTGGAATTATACAATAAGGAGAAAACATTACAAATGATTTTGATTCACGTAATTCTATTCTGGACACGTTGAGCCTGAAATATGAAGACGCACTAAGAAGTCTTAAGACGGAGGAGACTCTGTAAGTCGGAGCTGCAGCGATAATGACTAGCATTGGACACACATGTATGATCCCTGACTCATGTGTGGTCACATCCCTAAGCCCACTAAACATCGCTCATGGCAAATCTCTTAAACCTACACACTCAGAGGCTAGCATCTGGAGGGCACTCTGCTAAGGAAGGGAAGAAAGAAGTCTTCATTGTGTTCCAATGTGGGTGTTTCTACACATGTTTTATATTTGACTATGAAGACATGACTACGCTAAAGCTGGAAGAGAGTTGAAGTCTCTAAACTTTAGAGGTCAAGATCAGATTGATAAGTAAACACAAGATGATGTCATGTGCAGATTAAAGAGGGCTCTATGCTTTTTTAGTTGGTCCGCTTCCTGTAGTGTGATATAAAGGTGTGCATGTAAATGGTCTGCAAAAGGCTACAATCCCCAGAGTTCGCTCCAGAGGAAGTTTCTAATATTTCCAAACTCCAAGCGCCCTTTGTTTTTGGATCAATCATGTTTTGTCGACAAAACTGAAGTTCAATTCCGAGACTGTCCTCCCAAGACAAACGACTGCTTCAGCGCGTTCAGCAAGTGCCCCAAAACGACATATTGACGTCCAAGTGACAAATCCCTTCAGCAGCCGTGGTCATTACGATGGGAGGGAAGGTGCAAGTCAGGTTGTTATCGAGCGATAACGTGGATTGATGGGTCAACAGACATTTTACTTTAACACGGGAAACTGCTGTTACTCTAACGTTTCCACACAATAGTAAAACCAAGATTGTTCCGTACCCCTCAAACATGTTAAGGGCATGTAGTGTTACCGTGATGAATCTAATGCCTGTGTAAATCACACGCTAAACAGTTTTTAATGTTGTTTGAAAAGTGTTCCTGGAGTTCATTTTACAAACAGAATATGAAACACATTGCATTTGTCTCTTTTTGACATTTATGTTGACGAATGAGACACACAGAGAAGAAGCAAATGCCTAAAGTGTCCATCTGTTGAACATTACCACACTTTCATCTTTATGTGACTTCTCATTTGAATAAAGAGCTTCCATTCATCAGACGAAGTGCCTTCCCTCAAGACTTTTCGCCTCCTGGGAACCTCTTGCACTTCTCCTTATGCTTTAGCACTTGTTCCGCCAGTGTTCACCACATCCACCTTTGGCTCCATCCGTTGCCTACAGACTGTGAGTTGGCGAAAAATGAATAACGCTAACAGGCACCAAGAGACTGTTTGAGTCTCTGGCAAGTTAGCGGCGCTTTGCCTGTTCCCAGATGGCCGTTGTGTATCCATGAGCTGTCTTAATACAGTTTCTGAGTTTGCAGATAGCGCGCCAGCCAAGTTTGTTTCATAAACCCTAATGAGAAGTTGTTCATCACCTTTTAATGCTCGTTATGAATTATCCCTCGTAGGAAAGAACAGCTGCATCAGTTGAGATCCATCTGTGATCCTCCTTGTTGTTTTTTTTATTTTACGTATGCTCTAATAAGCCAACCTCCTATCCATCCCCACCCGCACCAATCACCGGACCTGGGGGGGACAGAGCCTTCTCCGTCGCTGCCCCCTCCCTCTGGAACTCACTCCCACAACCCATCAGAGACTGCACCGACCTCACCACTTTCAAAAAACTCACAAAAACTTCGATCTGGCTTTTCATGTGTGATTGTTTTTGTATTATTTGACTTTAACTTTAACTATATATTTATTTGTTGCTCCTTCCTTCTCTTTTCTTTTCTCTTCTTATTATCTGTAAAGCGTCTTTGAGCACCTGTAAAAGCACTAAAAAATTAAATCTATTATTATTATTATTAATAAGCGTTTCGTCATCACACATCTGGCTTCAGTCTGGGAACACCAACCCAATCTCTCTTATCCATGCTCCCCAGGGACAAAGACAGGACCTGTGTCACTGTTTGCACTGTGGGGAAATGTTGGCTTTAGTGTGTCTGTACTTGGCAGTGAAACTGGCCAGCAGGGCTTGTTTGTGTTCTGAATATCAGATTACAGTAATGCATGCCAAATTGCCTTCTGCTTGACGCCAATGCATGCTGCTACTTCAGAGAGCAAAGCTCCATTGTACCCGAGAGCCGTATGACGAGTCGTGGGTTCTTAACAAATATTCAGTCACTTTCAATTCTGAATTAAATCAGGACACTTAATACTTTGGATTTCAGACATTTTACTCATATTATAGTAGCGGAGATTTGTGGAAGCAGTTCAAGTTTGGACCACAGGATTGACTTATTTTGGAGACATACTACAAGTACTTGATTACACAAGATATTTGGGGTATTAAAACGCAAGTGCACACGCTCTATGGGCCCACATATGGGTACTTTTACTCTCGAGAAGCCGGCCATTATGGCTTAATACTCCACTGAGCAACTTCTCTAGGAATTAACGGGGGACACCTATGTTACACCCACACCACCCGGGTAACAAGCACCTTGTACGGCTGCGCTCAGGCAGACGCTTCCGTACCATGTGTTCCCGGACAAACAGACTCAAATTCAGTTTTCTTCCCAGGGCCATATGTGCACTAAACGCTGCTAACATTTAAATTATATAAGCCTTCCGTGCAATACGAGGGGAATCGTGCAATTTAATGTATTATTTATTTATGTACATATTCCCTATCATGTCTATTAAAGTCCCATTCATTGTTTTTATAGTGTCTTGTTGTTTTTATATTGTCTTGTTGTTGCGTGTTGGCACCTTGAGTTCATTGTAATTCCGTTATACCTGTACAATGACAAAATTAAAGATCTATCTATCTATCTATCTATTAGCTGTTACTCTGTTTACAGGCTTCACGGTAAGCTAATGGCTAGCCGGCTTTAGCTTTATAATTAGCGTTGAGGCATGAGAATGGTATACATCTTTTCAATTAAGATGAGCAGCTTGAGTTTGTTGAAACAAGTCTGTAACTCTAAACGTTTCCAATTTGTAGTATAAAATTGTATAGCAACCAATAACTCTTTCAACGTACATTTGAGCTTTGAGTATTATTTCACCACCGCACATCTCTTTAGCTCATTTTCCGTTTTCTCCACAAACTTGCACTTATCTGGTGTAGCCGAACAGGCACAGTGTCAAAACACATAACTCAGAAGGTGGTGAGGATATAAAGTAACATCAGGTTGCAATACTACCTCCCCCCCATTTCTCTGTTTCTCACTGTCTGCCCCTAACCCTTAAAGTTGCACGATTGTCTTGATTTGAGTCTGGATAATCCTCCTAAGGGATTTGGTGGGTGATCACTGCAGCAGGGGCTGCGGGGCGGACACACTACGATATGAAATCACAACACACATATCTCTCTCTTCTCCTCATCTATTCATCTACTTCATATGGCAGCACAACCATCCACTTCATGTGTGTCTATCCCTGTCTAAATGAAGCCAGCTACAATGTGCTTCATCTTTCAAATTGAGGCTGGATTGTGATCAGGATCTGTACATTTATTTCAAAAATGTTTTTGCTTATACATATTCAGGCTTTTAGAATAACATGTGTTATCTCTTGGTGCGTATTTGATCAAAGATACCAGCCCTGAAATGGAGTACTTTAATCAGTCATTCCTTATTCCCCTTGTCTTCTGCAGGGATTCATTTCCTGGTGAAAACTAATATTCTGTTATTCTTATGATGAACACATTTTACATCCCATAATTCCAGTCACCGCACTCACCAGATAATACTGCAGCGACGTGCTTCATGCTTCCGCCCCCCCTTTGACAAGAGAACTAAATTTGATCAATTATGCAAATTGAGCAAAAGCCCATTTTGTTTCGTGCTCAGATCCGAACTTCCTTCCCTCGTATCCGCTTTGCGAGAAACAAATAACTTTTTGAACATGTATCATTTCCCAATTAGGCTTTAATTCTCATACAGCGAGCCCGGTGATATTCAGACACAATAAGCCAGCTGAAAGTGACGCTCCTACTAAATAATGCCCACGTGTTCTGTAAATGTTAAGAGAAAACGACACGGTTAGAACTCATATATCATGTATTCTGCTTGGGATCACTATTTCACTTTTTAAAACTATTTTTGTATTTACTATTTACTCGCACTATATTTGTCTGTTTATCTGTGTTTTGTGTTGCACTGTTGGAGAAGCCTGTGACCTAAGATTTCCATCGGCATAACTACGCTGTAGCTATGTTCGTATGACTAAATAAAGAACCTTGAACCTTGGGACATGCATTATAAATGGCACCTTCGTTCAATTCAAGGCATTTCTTGTTGTTGAGACAAACTCATGTTTTCCCTATCGCCCATCATAACAAGGCACGTACTACTGTTCGCCCTTAGGTTGTACTTCATAAAAATCATTGAGAAGAAGGACATCAAAATGTGTCCCAGGATGACTCACTCCATCTTTTTTTGAAGTTTTAAGTTATTCTAGTCAGCAGCTGGCTACAATTATACATCATTTGGATGAATACTGTGTAGCAAATGCACTGAGGATATAGACTGTACAGACAGTGACTAAATAAAAGGGCCCTATTCTTCTCCTTTTCAGCTTCATATCTGTATTTTATTCCTCTACTGTGACACGTCTCCCTGCTTTAATGTTCAAAAAGCTCTTTATTGTTCTCATACTGCCTGTGCTGCAGCACCTCTTTTCACCCTCTGTTTGAAACCAGAGCCCAGTCTGCTCTGATTGGATAGCTGGCGAGCTCTGTTGTGATTTGTCAACCGCTTATAGATGTCCCGCCCCTTAGTATATCACGTACAATGTGCTGATGTCGCTTTGTTCCAGAAATAAACAAACGTTCAAGTCCAATGGAGGCGTGTACTAGTTCTACCTCCAGGTTATTCCTCTAATGTAGCTCTGCATAACAGAAAGTCCGTATCGACTGTGTTCAAACAGCACAGGATTAGTGCTGGACTCAGTGCTCATGTGATAAAGTCAATTCGTGCCCCCTCTTGTTTTCCTTTTTCCTGCGTCAGCACAGTGAGAGACCCGCTGGGAACAATCATTGAAAACCATCAAGGAAATTTAAAACCTATTGAACCCGAGGGACAAAGCTTGATTGCAAACCCTATGCAGTCTTTGCATCTCGCTACGTCTGCAGTTAATCCTCTCATGTATTTCATCACATTTTACATATGACACATAGTTATTCTGGCAGTTTGATGGTGAATGTCATTTTTGAACACAATAAAGAAGACATCATAGGAGCCTTGTAACCGTGAGGATGGAACATTTACAGAACATGTTAGAAGTCCACTTTCCATACCATGCCCCCATATAGCTACTGCTGATCTTATTTTAGATGGATGCGTTCACTTGCTTAGTGTATGCTTGAGTGTCATAAAGGACAGCTGGTTGGTTAGGCATCTGATGTCTCATTATATAACAATAAACTATGCATTTTTAGGTGACCTCTAAGCTTAAAATACACAGGTCTCTTGACAAGAAGGCATGTATGGGATGTTTCACAGACCCAGTCATACTGTAAATGCCTCTTTGGAAGTGCATACTCAATAATGGATCACTTTGGCTGGTTTTTTACTACATACAGTGAGCAATTCCGCGCTTGTGGGACAGAAGAAGAGTTAAAAATATCTTGCATTTTCTATTCTCTCTCACACATACACGCCAGAAACCCAATGGCATTCTGGGTGAGGTTGAGCAACAGGGAAAGAGGCAGCACTGTGGAAGAAATGGTGCCAAAATGATGTCATTTCTCAAGCTTTGTTTTGCGTTTGTGTCGAGGAAGTCAGTGTTCAGTCAGGTTGAGGTTAAAGGACTCATAGTGAGGAGGGAGAGGGGATACAAAAGAAGAGTGTACATTACTTACATTTAAGAAGCAACTTGTGCAGGGAACCCTTACATTTGTGTGATTAACAAAAGAAAGATTGAACTTAATACCGTCAGAAAGATGTCATGATAAGAGTGAGTGATGATGGATGAGCTCACGGTGACTTCCCCCGGTTCGTTTGCTGATACATGTGTTTGCTAAAGAGCCGAGTGGAGTGATTAGTTCTGCTCCAAATGCTTTCACATAATACTTAAGTGCCAGTGTGTATTCTCAGAGCCACACACACATACACACACCCAATGTACTGTAAACCTACATGCGGTACAGTATGCACACTTGCACTCTGACGCATGATCAAGCTTGGCTGTGACACACATTTCTTTCACTGATTGGCTATCACTTCCTGTAATCATGCTTCCATTCATTGAACACTCAACAGTGTGTCAACTTATTTGTCTGTGCCATATCCTACCCCACTTTTTATTGTTTTAATTAACATTTTAACCAGCTAGACATGTGTGTGGCAATGATCACCACGCTCCTTTGCTAGTGTGTGTTCAGGGACATTGTTTTGGCGTGGTCTTTTTAGCCTCCAGAATCACACTCACAGTGATCGGTGCAGATGGATGTGTTTTGACAAGGGCTGAATGCACCCAGGGACAAATGAAGTGTGTATAGCGTATATTCACTCACTGGCTTCTCTTACACGCTGCAACCTTTCAGATTGACCTGCAGCAAATAGATGGAGGTAGTCAACGCTTGGTCGTCATTTCATCACGCAAGTAAAGGCAACCAACCATAAACTAAGTGCCAGTTAACTCCCCGTAGGCAAGGCCGCAGTGAAAGCACTACTCCCCAAGGTTAAAAGCTTCGATACAGGAAGTGAAATGTGTTTTTTTAAGAGATCTGATTTTATGTCACTGATACAACTGGTTTTGAAGTTGATTTATTATGTATACAAGACTGTAAAAGCCTGATTTGACTGAGTGCCTTTGCTGAAATCACAGAATATACTTTACAAAGAAACACAATACAGGAAAGGGAAAATCCCCAAAAGCATGATAGGGCCCTGCATTAACAGTCAGAAGGTGGAGTGTGTCCTAATATTAGTGTATCTGCATTTTGCTGCGTCAGTGGAGCTTGGGGCCACATACAGCATAAACATAATTCAAAGAGACAATCATCAGGTTTCTTTCAACAACATAATTAAAACTCTGCTTTGCTGCCCTTTGTGTTTTCTGCCCCCCGGTTCCAGCGGGCTTTATGTGGCATTTGAAAAGAATCGATGGGGTGTTGTGCAACACAGACGTGCCGCTGTGCTGCAAAGGTTGAAGGCAACACTGTGAAGTGTTTCAGGTGGGCTGTTGGCTCAGTGACATGACCTACAAGGAACACAACCTATTCCTTTAGCAACTTATATTTCATCCTTTTCCACAACTGAAGGCATTTTCTGGTCCTTTATTCGCCTTGTGTCGTTTTTCTTCTTGTGACCTTCCCCTTACATTTAGAAATATTAGTGTGTAAAGGTAACCATTTGCATTGTAGGAGTCACGCTACTAATTGATCCGTTTCAACGTTCTCAGAACACCAGCAATCCTGTCTGTCAATCAAAGTGTAGACGTTTTACGTGCCTCCAAAAGGGCAACACTAAATTAGCAACACAGTCATTCATGTCCGTCTGACTTTTCAAAAAGCCTACTTTAGTTCACCTGTATTTAACCATTAAATATATGTTATTTTTTATAGTTTCTAGCTTTCATTCTGGTCTTGTGCTCCCGTCCTCCGCCATATCATATATTTGTATCTCTCATCTGATATTGTCTTATCTTATAAATGAACAGACTTGTAGCTGCACCTGCTGTCCAAGAACCAAATGCTTCCATTCTGAAGACAGATGTGACTTTCGGAAACACTCACCAGCCTGTCTCGAACTGTTAGTTGCCATTTGCCGTGCAGTTAAGGGGCTTTGAGTGTAAGATGTGTATGGGTGTGTTTCTCCACAGTCAACAGTGTGGTCAGCCGCCTGTGGAATAGTCAAAATCTTCTCTTGGGGGAAGGAGAGTTCTAGTCTGGTACACTCACAGTAAGTGTGTGTGTGAGGAAGGGAGTGAGAGCAACACAAAGTCAAGAGGAAGATAACGAATGAGTGAACACACAGAGCTGAAATGTCTTTTCCAGATGGAGTGTGTTCACGCCGCTCTCTGCACTGTATGATGGGGTTTAACCAAGCCGGACAGCTGTGATTGATGCAGCTGACGATGTTTTTATTGACCTGCTCCTAACGTCTCTTTGTGCTTCTATATTGTTCTGTGTGTGGTTGTGAGGAGATAGTAACACCATACATTTATTTGTTGCACTGTATTGACTCTAAAATCAGTATTTCCATCCGGCACTGTGCTGGAAAACAGAAGGGGAGCTGTCCAGGGTGCTGAAATGAATCAGAAGACTTTATTTATCCGGGGGAAATTGGGCTTTGTCATAGAATGGAATAAACTAAATATAAAATATTTGCATACAAATATGTGTATAAACATAAGAAGTTAAAGTAAGAACCTGCAATAAAAAGATTAAATCAAACATATATATATTTATATGATATAAAAAAAAATAAGTAAAATGGCCAAAACAATTTAAAAGAAAATCAACCCCCCCGCTCACTTACTTTTCTGTCTTTGTAAGGAGTAGATTTCTTTTATGTAAGCTTTTAATTGATTCCATCATTCCACGCCGCTGGCATGTTTCCACATCAGTAAGGCATTAAAGCAGTTAAGTGTTAGTAAGGAGTGGAGTATCCGCTCTAGAGGATATAAAGATCCAAATCCCACCAATCAGCTGGAGTACAGTTCACTCTTTATTATGAGCTCAGAGGACATTTCACTTGCAGGGGAAAGACACTGCAACATGACAAATGCAGCATTTCCCCGCAACCATAACATAGCATAATAGTGGTGAGTCACTGCTAACAGTTAGCCATGATAGGCTATGGGTTTAGCTACGTGGTGGCTGATGGGGAAATGATTGCATGTGGTGGAGTGATTTCACTTTTCATGTTGGATTCGATTTTTTTCAAATATTTAAATTGTTCTGTTTTTAGTACTCATTGACAACCTGAATGTGTGCTTCATTTACATAAAAATATGGGAGAAGATACCAACTTTTGCTAGGTCACATAGTGGCTTATTGTAGTGCTTATAGTGAATTACTGTAGTTTACCAGCTACAGTAGGACTAATGGATATTAAACTGGGATCTGTAGTCGGTTAATTTACTCTCCATGCTTATTTTGGCCTCAGCATTGTCCACCATTTAATTAAATAACAACTTAATAAGAGGCCTTTAAAGCCAACACCCTCGCTAATTGACAGTTAGCTTACTGGCCGTTAACAAGCTTCCTAAACGACTATAACTTAATGGGACATTAAGTTTGCATAGTTAAAACAAAACATGTATTTGTCCCATCAAGGTTGGTCTCTTCTGTAGAGTAGTCTAAACTCCAACAGAGAAGGTCAACTAAAAGTGAGTGGTGCTTAAAGCTAACAAGCTACTCAAAGGAAGGGCATTGTCAAGATGCCCCTGCGATTTGTTAGTGATGCAATATCCACGACAGTTTGCCCTTGTGATTGAAAGCTGTCGTTTGAAATGACTTGATTATGAGTCAGTAAAACACAATTGCCCTCCTCGCAAAGAGAAATGGGCAGAGACAGACTGAATAATGAAGTGAAGAAATGACTTAGTGCTACTAATGGTTGATGTAAAAGGAAATGAGGACGGATGGATATTTGTAAAAGTGATCGTCTGATCCATCTTTCTGAGTGTTTTCGTTTCTCTTCTTGAGAGTATTTGTTGTTCAAATCTTCTCTATTTTAACAACTTTTTTGAAACTCCTGCAGTTTTTCTTCTCTGCTTTTTTCCCCCCGTTGAGTTCAGCTTGTTTTGCAAACATCTGCACTCTGCAAGATGTTGAGAGTGCACGCAGAGTGAAGCTGAATGTTCAAGATGTTACATAAAAAATAAACCGTCTGTGTGTTTGTGTTTGTGTGTGTTTGTGTGTGTTTGTGTGTGTTTGTGTGTGTTTGTGTGTGCAAAGTGCACTGAGAGCCCAAACATGTTGTCTTCAGATAGTAAAGCTATATAAAGTCAGAGCACTTCCATTGCAACTTTTAACAACGTGCAACCAATGTTTTATTTATGAACCGTGCCGAAAGAGAGTGGGAAAGGCCAAAAAATGGAAAGAGGGTGTGGATTGGTGGAGAAGAAGGTCAGGAGATGGCTGGAGTTGACGTGCTAGGAGCTAGGGATGCCAGAAGCTGACCATGATCAAAATCGAAAATCGGACAGCCCTGGCGAATAATAATCGATTATTCGACGCCCGACCCCCCCCCCCCCCCCTCCCCCCCTCCCGCGCGGGAGAGAAAGAAAAAAAAACTCTTGCATTTGACCTCATTTGCACTTGTCAGTTTGAAGTAGTTCCAACTCTTCTTTCCTTTGTTCATCTTTAGTTGTGTTCTCACTCCAATAAATCAATCGCACGTGTGACGGAGAAGGGGGGGGGGGGGGGGGGTCGGTGTGTAGCAGCGCAGTGAAGGGCTAAAACAAACTGGTGGTGTGACCAATGGCCATTTACAATTATTAATACTATTACTATTATTAGCATTAGTCTATATTTTGGTTGAAACTATGCCAGGAAAAAAAACAAAAACATAAATAATAATAAAAAAATATATAAATAAAATCGAATTTTTAAAATAATTTTCGATTATGGAGACTGTAACGAATAATCGAATAATCGAATAATCGCTGGCATCCCTACTAGGAGCTATGCGTGTGTTCGGTTGGGACCTTAATGAGCATAATGATGAAGATGAAGAGGCTCCATTAGTGAGCAAATTATGAAATGTCGAGTGACAGATCAACGGCAAACGATACAGTCCTACTTCCAACGGCACAAATCCAGTTCATTCAGATGTAGATGTTCCTGTCTAAGCTGTGTCCTCGTGCCACTGTGCTTTCAATAATTGATCAATCAAGTTAAAGCAGCAGTTATAATAATATAGCATAATAGGGCCTCTTTAATGCTTAAGCCAAAGACTCGTTTTTTGTTGCATTTTCAAATCAAAAGAACGAATGGATGACACGAGCTGACGAAGTGTCTCTATCTTTTTCTCCTTGGGACATGTTACTGCTATGATTCACTGCGCATACATCACACACTCTAACATGCCGCACTTTATTTGAACCTGTCTGACACAGATTGCGGCTGACATTTTGTTATTGCGCCGCGCGACATGCAATTAACCTGTAAAATGTTATCTCGTAGTGTTTGTGCGGATTAAGTCAGTTACACTGTGTTTCAGGATGATGGTTTTAAACTACAATCAGAGAAAAACTCCTTACCCCCCCCCCCCCCCCCCCTCCTTTTTCTTGCCCTTTAAACCAGAAACAGTGCTTTAACGGAGCCTCTTGCTATCTTTGATGATACATTCTTTAAATATGCTCAGGGTTTTAGGCTAATTGTGAAGTTATCTCTTTTTTTTCATATTTATCGTAGACTCAGCTGTTGATAAAATCCACTCCAGATGTGTTTATTTCTCTCCTTCACCCACCACTTAACCTACATGTCCTTGTATGAAGGACACTCTGCAGCAGAGCTTTTATCAATATGGGATGAAAGTTGTGTTTGAGCTTAAATTACCCTAGTTTTATTCTGTGTAAAGCGGTGAGAATTGGCAGGGGGGGGTGGCTTTTAAGTAGCTAGTAAGCTTTGTCATAATGTAGGCTAACGCGTCTTCAGAGTGCTTTTTGTGTGAATCCAGTCAATCTTGAGAAACGTCTTGAGGGGGTTAACAAGACATTAAGTGTGTGCGTGTGCGTGTGTGCGTGATCTATTCAAGGTCAAACAAAACCGTGTCCACTCCAAGCAGAAATAGTTCGCATTGACACAAAACACTCTCTTTAAAGGCCTGGTGCTGGTAATGCTGCCTTGTCCTGCTTACATTTGAATTCAAATTCAGAGACAACGCGAAAAAATGACCCAGTGACTCAGACTCCTCTCTGCTCCTGACTATCCTTTGAAGAGAGAGGCTGGCTAATGTTAGGGTTCAGTGGCAGAGTCCAAGCCACAAAGTAGTCACTCATCAGAGGTCAAAGAAAGAGACAAGAGCCTCAGAGGGGGGGAAATACAGAATGGTTAAAAATAACTGATTTGAGTTGCAAATGTCTCTATGCAAGCCACAGCAATCATGTAATACATGTCAGAGAAAAGGGGATTATAATCTATTCTGATAGACTCTCACATATTAGGCTCATGTGTATGTCTACTCCATAGATACTACCTTGGTTAAACCCTGTGATGGATTACTTTACCGGGAAGCAGCAATCTGAATTAGAGCTGTGAGGAACATTTGTTGTTGTGAGATGCTTCCAGAGTTTGGGGCAGTGCGTTCTTGCTGACTGAATACGTGTGGTGCTCTGTGCCAGCTGGCTTCCCCGCTTCCCGTGATAGGAAGCTCTGACATATGATGCAGCAAAAAAACATCCTGACTCGCTCCAGGAGCCGCCATCTTTGTTGTGCATTTATTTGTGTTGTGGAAAAGAAAGAATTCTCCCACTCCATGGAGGTTACGCCTTGACGTGCAATACATCACTGTGATCTAATATCTGCCCTTCGTGTCTCGACGCACCGAATGAAAAGCCTCAGAGGATCAATATCTGTAATGGCAGTGTATGAGGGACTAACCGTGACAAATCAATTAAGCAGGCTGGGTTTTACGGGTGAAACAAGCGTCCGAATATTAATTCAGTTGAAATGAAACAAGATTACTTAAAGAGCTTGCCAGTGCTTGCACCAGCAGTCTATCTACCATCAACCTGTCAAACTATATCCATTAATCCATGAATATAATCGAAGTAATCTACCTGGTAGGCCAATTAAGTACCACCGATTGAATTGTTTCGGCCTTGTTGGCAAGTGGCCCCATTACGCTGTTGGTGTTTCCCCTTTCCTGTAGTGTTTCATTTAGGTTTGTCTGCATGTAAACAACGGCTACAATCCCCTGAGTGTCTCTCCCACAACCAAAGTGTACCGTAAGTCCTGTCCCACCTTTTCGCTTCAAAAGGGTTCTTGTAATTTTTATTCAGCAGAGGAAATGGATTGACTTTATGTTATGAAGTTTAGTTTCTCAGCAGTAGTGGAGATGACAAAGAGAAATGTATCCACATAGGGAAGAAGAAGAACAGGGATTGGTTGAAAAGCTTTTCCCAGTGAATACAGCGGCCTTTTCAGCCATAGGAAAAAGCAACATGCTGCTTCTTCTGAATGCACACATTTGGATCCGTGGTATGTTGAATGGAAATGTATGAAAAGATGGAAAGAGCTTTAGACTCTGCTGCAATGTGTCGGGGGTTACATTCCTAGCGACAGTGCTTTGTGTTGTGATCTGTCGATGTACGTTCAGCACAGAGATTCTTTAGTCAGTCACCTTTTGCACTTTTACTAAAACACTGAGTGAGAAGTGAAAAACAACGGCACAAAAGGCAAGAGGATGCAGGGTTCCCTATATACATACATATGACTGTCACTGCTATGAATGGTAAACCCAGTGATCTGATGTTGTGCTCCCATTCAGATCAATTTGACCAAGTTTGAGATTTACCAACATTTTTATCCTTTATTGTCTGCAAGTGAAGAAGGAGGGGATGTTGAGCTTGGACGCAAAGGACCTTTACGCAGCGTCCACACGGCGGCGTGCGTTGAAGCTTGCCGGCGGGCGGGTCTGAAACTCGACCAACAACCAATCACATGAATCCCCGCCCCCCCAGACACACAAGCACGCGGTTTGATTGGCTAGAGCTTGTACTGGCATATGATTTGATTGGCTGACGCTTCCGCCGAAGCTTCAAAAGTTCAACATTGCTCAACTTTTGCAGCGAGCCACGCGTAGCGACGCTCCCACAATGCAGTTTGGTGAAGCGTGACGTCACCCCATTCAAAGTGAACGGGCAGAAGCTTTGAAGCTTCAACGCACGCCACCGTGTGGACGGGCCGTTACAGTATAGGACCTTTACAGTATAGAAAGTATCCACCATTTCTTTGCCTCTAGGGATGTCAATATTGGTTGTTTGCTCACCCAACTACAATTTGTATCGTACTGGATGAAGCTTTGCCCTTTTATCTTTTATATTCTGACATGAAAAATGTTTATTTTTGCTGGAGGATGACCAAAAGTGAACTAGAGTGAAATATTAATGCCATCCAGGTGAAGAGTCAGTTTCCTCTTCATGCTGTGTGGCTGCGGCTCTGAGATGGAGCGATGTTTCCACACACGTTGTTGCTCTCCGAAAAGCCTCTTACTCCCCACACACACACACACACACACACACACACACACACACACACACACACACACACACACACACACACACACACACACACACACACACACACACACACACACACACACACACATTCACCTCTACACACTCTCTTCCTTTCTCATACACACACACACACACACACACACACACACACACACACACACACACACACACACACACACACACACACACACACACACACACACACATTCACATTCACCTCTACACACTCTCTTCCTTTCTCATACACATAAATACTCATACTCTCCCTCACACACACACACACACACACACACACACACACACACACACACACACACACACACACACACACACACACACACACACTCACACTCACACTCACACTCACACTCACACTCACACACACACACACACCCAGCATGGATTTGTTTCCTCTGTGATGAGAGGGATTATGGGATAAAGGAGGCGAGGCCACATCAGTTTAGTTCAGTTTGGACCAAAGCTGCTCTGAGCAGCGGCCGCAGCACAATGACAAACACTGATGAGCGTCTGGCCACACATTGGAGGTCTGCACAGGCGCTGACGCCACAGCTTCTGGATATTTGGAGAGCCTCTGATTGGGATTCTGAAGTGGCGGCAGATATGTTTTCCTTTCGGATGACTGGCAATCAGCAGAAGCACAAAAGCCTGGAGGAAATCCGTGCATGGCAACAGAAGTGAAGCTCAAAAGCCTCAGAGTGTTAAAAACGGATTTATTGCCTTCTTTTTTGCTTTAGTTTGCTTTGCTTTTGGTGTCAATGAAAGCATGGAAGTACCATTAGTGAACTATTTATCTTCTACATAACAACTGATGACAGCTTCCGCTCAATTGCTCTTTTTCACACCCCGCAAGCAATGACATGACTGCCTGATGCATTCGTCCCATCAAAGGCACAACATGGGAATCGATCAGACGGATTATTACGGCGATGACATCCTCATCTAGTACGCATGTTCTTCTATTTAAAGAATTTGTATCGATGACACGATGGATCCATTGTGGCCTTGCTCTTAATGGTAAAGGCCCCCGAGCCGAATGAGTGATGTGTGACGTCTTCCTCGAAGCTCGCACAGTGGAGCAAAAATGCTGCGTAACAGAATGTCAGTCTGGCACTGTAACGCCGTTATTTGTATTCATTGTTACTGTTGCTTGCTATCGTAGATTTGAGGTCAGGACAATAAACCTGTCCTCATGGTTTATTGGCTGATGGGACGAAATGTTCCCCGGAATAAATCAACTATGAGTATAAAGTGCATAGACGCTGGAATTCGGTCTCATTTCTGCGGCTTGATGATATTTTATTGCGCTTTTGATTATTCCTGCTGAGTTTTATGATCTGTGAATGATTAGTCACTGGAGCGTAACTCGGCACAGTTGATTCAGGAGGGGTGGTTATTCCCATTAGAGGAATTCACACTAAGGTGGCCTCTCATATCTTCCCCCGTCTGTCTCTCTACATTCTCATTCTCCTTAATGACATTGTTTTAAGTCATCTGCGATAACCCAATCAGCTGTCACATCAGTGCTTTCCCTCTGACCATTTTTTGCAGAGCAACTTGCGCAGCACTTGGCCGTGTACATGCCGCTATCGATCTCCCTTCCACGGAGCCGATGAGCCGTCATTTGACTGTGGTCGATTGCACTAAGTAGTGCGCTCTCACACTGAAAGCCACACAGAGACAAGAGGTCACACTAAGAGGCATCTAACCAGGGCCCAGAGACAGCAGAAACAATTATTTATAAATTCACCTTTGATTCTTTTCCATAAAAGATTGACCTCTTGATGCATGCTTATGTACATCCCAGTGGATTATCTCCCTGCATCAAATCAATCTGAGGTTGTTTCGCCATTTATTCGAAACAAGAACGCTCATCTATAAGAAGTGACTGTGTTCAGGCTGAGTTAGATACATCTGCTAAGACTCTGCTCATTATTTGGCTATATTTCCAAAAGCAACAGGAAATGAAGGAAGACATGATATTACTCCACGGCTTGGAAATGGGGTTTTTCTGACATTAAATCCCAACTGAATCTCAGCTCATATATTAGGATGAAACACTGATTTTCCCTTCCTCTATGTTTCAGCCATAAGAACAAAATGTCGGGCTGGCCGCCCCCTGGCCCCGGCTCCTGGGTGGGGCTGCAGGGGCCTCCATACAGCTGGGACAGCATGAACAGCACCAGAGAGGGCCGGGACTGCTTCACCAAGTACGTACAGTCTGATCATAAACATTGGATGATGTACGATCATCATTATATTGCACCAACAGTTGCATATGGTTGCATCATGACGATCCAGTGGAGAAGTGAACCAGCACTGCATTTTCATTTCCCTTGACGCCCGATATCATCACGGAGACACTTTGAGAGACGGGTTTTGGAGTTATTTGCCCCCTTCCTCCCATAATGCACCTGTGTTGGAGGGATTCTGTTCAGCAGCCTGTTGTCTGCGTGAGTTTGTTATGCAGAAAGATACTTTCAGCCCGGTAAACATTGCACTGGCTTCGAGGGCTTGGCATAAAGAAAGTCCTCCAGAATGAATCCAGCCACGTTTTCAATCAGACGTGTCTCGCACTTTTATTCTCTCTTGAACTTTACCCTTCCCTTTGCACCTTCCTGCTACTTATTTGTATCGATTCTCTACTCTTAACCCCTATATGTCCCCCTCCTTCCGTCCCCTTCCTTTCTTTCTTCAACCTTTCCTTCTTTCCTCTTCCTGCTTTGACCCCTTGACATCAATTCCCGCTAGCCAACACTTCCATTTTCTATTTTTGTCTTCTAAAACTCAAAGATCCATTTCAGTATTTCTCCCACGTTCCTTTTAGTCTTCTCTCCTGTCCTCTCACTATACTGTATTCCCGTCCTTTCTATACATTTTTATTATTTCCCGTTGTGTCCTTGGTCTTTGCTGTCCCTTCTCTCTGCTACTCCCTCATTAAATGATCCCCCCCCTCTCCTCGCGATAGGGGAGTCAAACTTGACAAGGGTTACCCATCTGGTTCTGTGGCTTTGTTCCCAGAGAGAAGCTGTTGGCTTTAGCACAGGTGACACAGATTGAGTATCACAATTGGATTCTGCGAGCCAGAGAAAGAAAGAGTGAGTAAAGCCAATAGTTGATTTCATTGTATCGGACAGATAACTCCCCTGGCCTCAGCTGACATGATCCAGCAGGTGTTTCAGTCCTGTGTCCGAGTCTTTGAAATCTCTGAAATATGTGCAACTCTTGCAATAGCTTTGTAACAGTTCTACGAAAAAATAACACACTTTTCCCTGTCTGAGGAATTGCATTGTTTTAGAGTAAAGTGGATAAGGGTGTGTTTAAAGTAAGCATATGCCTGCCTCATTCACATGGAGAGGTGCAGGTGTGTGCTCATGAGCTTATCTGTCTGTGCTTTGTAAATCCTGCCAGCTGTTCTTGAGCAATGCTCCCAGCTGCTCACCTTTTTATAGTTACATTGCTTTAAATGGATATAATTCTAACTGCATTGTTAACGCTTTAAGGCATTGTGAATTTCTAGAATATCAATTTAAAACTCCCAATAGATAAAATAATAGACAGCAGTGCATATATACATTATTTAGCAGGTGTTTTTATCCTAAGTGACTTTCAGTGCACATTTTAATACAAATGAATTGACTGGTTAAAGGGGCTAATCTCCAGGTTCATATCAGTATGTAGTGTCTCCACTGTGACACGTCTCCATGCTTTAATGTTCACCCTCTGTCTGAAACCAGAGCCCAGTCTTCTCTGATTGGTTAGCTGGCCGGCTCTGTTGTGATTTGTCAAACGCTTGGAGATGTCCCGCCCCTTAGCCAGTCACGTACAATAGAAGTGTGAGTGTTACAGAAGTCATTTCAGCGTAAAAAAAGCAAATATAAATAAATGAATATATTCTCACAGTATATTATAGTAAGCCCAGCCCTTCTCTATGCACAGGTGACATGTGGGGCCAGGTGGCTAAGACTAGGTTAGCTATGTATTTTAAGCTTGTTATGTAACTGTAACCTACTACTCTATGTCATGGATTGAATAACATCTTCTTCTTTTTCGACTTGTTGTAGTTCTTTTTTTAAGCTTGCTGAACCTCAAACCTGACATAGAGGGTTATTTGTCACAGCTTATCAAATATACAACCATGAACTAGAAAGGTGAATGAACCGGTTTGCACGCTTGTTCCCGTTATCCAGTGACTGGCAGCAGGGTTTAACCTTTTGAATTCAGCTCTCCCCTGACCCCCTTGACATGGTAGCGCTGCCCTCCCGCGGGATTAAACCCCCACTGACCCTGGCAGGGCACATCACAGATTGGAATATGCTTCATTAGAGACAGATTTATTTTTGAGATTTCTGCGCCGTATGTACAATGCAGATCAATGTGATAATGAGACGGAGGGTGAGAAAGCGCAAGAGGCAAAGAAGGTGACGGGGATTGAGACTGATCCGGATTGGTGGGAGATAAAGTCCCTGATGGTTGGAACATGCTATATATTATCAGGGCAGATTTAGTGGATAGTCGAGAGAAGAGGATACATATCAGTCACGGTTGTCATGCCAAATGTCTAAATAATATTAACTGATCAAATTAAAGTGAATTAGTTTGAAAAAACATCTTGACTGCTTACAAAGATGAAATGGATGTTGGCCAGGTAACAATGGACACCCTGTACCAGACCTAATGTGCAGAGAGAGGAAACGGCTGCCAACGGAGCTGAAAGAGAAGGGGGGGGGGGGGTAGATACAGTGAGAGAGAGAATGACTGAAGCCCTCTGAAAGCATATATCACCTCTTAATTAACAGGCCCTCTGCATCCTCACCGTCCCGGCCGAGACAGACGGCTGGGGTTCAGCGAGCAGGAAGCTTTCATTTAATATGGCATATTAACATTGAAGTGGTGCTCTCAGACTGAGTGACTTGCAATAAGGCACTGGGGATGGGAATTGATCAGGTTGTATGGATCCCAATGAGAACATGGATTCTTAGATCCAATGCTTTATCGATCCCCTTGATTCCCGATCATGGTAAATGGCATTCTTGGAGTTTAAACCCATTTTTTAATCTAACGATTTCCCCCAAAATGGCTACCCTTACACTGTATTTGATATGATCAGATTAAATCCAGCCTGGGACAATTGGGACATGGGACCATTTATTTTTGGGGGCAGGCCGGATTCACACCTGAGTCCGGGTGATTTCACTTGTCACATAGATATAATACGTGCCCGTTAAACTTATCAAAGATGGCTTTTTTTACCTTTACACATTAAATAATTGAATAATTGTGACTTGTTGAATGATCCGTTCATTTTGATTTGGAAAGCTGTGCAGACTTGAATACAGACGTCAGAGGCAAATAGGTTCCAGATTGTAGGCCCGAGGCGTTTTATAAATTCAGGACCTGCGCTTTCATTTATAAGTGGCTTTTAAGCACACACAAAAAATGGAGCTAATGACCGTACCTGAGCCCAGGCATTGACTTATGAGCAGCTGATTGGATAGCAAAACCCACTCATGCAAAGATAATGTTTTCTCTTAGAGCCGAAACTCATTTCTAGACAAGGAATTAATGAATTGGTTGCGTTTTAACGTGCATTTTCATGATATGTGAGAGACCCCTGTTTAATAAGCAGGGCAGGTTTGATCCCGGTAACAGATATTGTGCTCATTAAAAGCTACATATTTGCTGACTCATTATAACGTCACTATGGAGAAGTGTGTCGGCAAACTCATAGGAATCACCCTTCATTGGTTTGGTAGAATTTCTCTTAATCTTCATTTTCCTTTTTCTCTTTTATTTTCCAGCCAAGTGTCCCAGAGCAGCTCCCTGGAGGAGGTCCACCTGGATGGACTCCCCCCCGCCCCTCGCCTGGTGGAGATGAGGCGGGACCCCGTCCTGGGCTTCGGCTTCGTGGCAGGCAGCGAGAAACCAGTGGTGGTCCGCTCTGTCACTCCGGGTAGGCGCTATACTGTGCTGGATGTTTTTCTGATATCACCACCACTCGACAAACTCAGAGATGGTTCAACTCAACACTTTGGGGCTTCAAACCATGCATTAGACAGAAAAACGTTCAATACGTAAAGAAATGGGCTTTGACTGCATGTATTTCCCAAAGAATAACACAAGTTTTCAGTGGCTTGTGTGCAGAACAAGCATCCAGCAATGCTGTCGTGCAGAACTCTGAGAGTTTGCATGTTTGCACCGAGCGCTTTCATTTGTAACTATTTGCAAAGTGCTAATCAATGCGAACAGTTGCTGTAATGATTGTTTAGAAGAGAACCATGCAGACTGTTGGCTATGATTGCACAAGTACTATTGACCCCATGCTACAACGAAAATGAGCTCAAAATAATGTTTGCTTATAAGTGAGATTAATGCGTATTTAGGTGGCCAAATTACTGCCAGAGCTCTGCTCACAGACCCCTATCAGCCATGCACAGACACACACCGCGGCATCAGAATCAATTGGCGCTGAATTCCAATCAGACAGTGGAACTGATGAATATTATAATTAGAGTTGTTGGGGCAAAGAGAGACAGAATATAAATGCTTGAGGACACAGAGGTTTATTAATGGTCACACCTATTGCGTGTGTCAGGAGTCGGACACACCCAAATGACCTGCAAGCTGCAATCTGTGGCTGACAGACTGAAAACGCTCTGCGCTGTGATCAACCATGGGCTTGTTTATTTGCATATAGGCGGTCCATCAGAGGGGAGACTGCTGCCAGGCGATGAGATCATCCTGATCAACGATGAACCCGTCAGTTCTGCTCCCAGAGAACGAGTCATAGACCTCGTCAGGTAAATACCAACAAACTTCAGAATGAGGTGGTTCGTTTTTTAAAGATAGAATAATCTCATAGAGTTTAGATAGCTAACTACATAGTTATGTCGAATAATTTTGGGTAAACCAACCCTTTTAAAAACATGATAACGGACATACTAAACAGCTTGCCTGACAAAGTCCCAGTCATTAGCATTAATTTGATTTTAAAATCTCATTATTAATTTCACCAAACTGTGAGGAAGTCTAATGAAGTGCTTGCCAAGTATTTGTCATGCGCTACTCATTGGCTTATCACATCCAGAAATATTCAGCATTAATAATAAGAAAGAAAAAACGTTTTGTTATTCCAATGCATAACAATTCTTGTTTTGAAGCAGTGTGTGTGTGTGTGTGTGTGTGTGCGTGCGTGTGCGTGTGCGTGTGTGTGTGTGTGTGTGTGTGTGTGTGTGTGTGTGTGTGTGTGTGTGTGTGTGTGTGTGTGTGTGTGTGTGTGTGTGTGTGTGTGTGTGTGTGTGTGTGTGTGTGTGTGTGTGTGTGTGTGTGTGTGTGTGTGTGTGTGTGTGTGTGTGTGCGTGCGTGCGTGCGTGCGTGCGTGCGTGCGTGCGTGCGTGCGCTTCTGGTTTTATCTGTGTATTCTCGTAAGTGTTGATTGCCAGAGGCGTCTCATTCCATTTCAGCCAAGCTAATCAAGTTCCCTCCACTTGTCTGCCATTGTTGTTCACTGTGATTGTTGTTCTCTGATGATTTTATTTGACTCTGTGATTTGGGGTCTTCTCGCTTCAGGAGCTGCAAAGAATCCATAATTTTGACTGTTGTCCAACCTTATCCTGTGAGTACATCAGCTTTTATCAACCTTAAGGAAATGTATGTATCATATTCATTCTTGCTTATATCACTCTGTATTGACGTTTTGTTTGGGCTTGGGCTTGGGCTCGGTTGACAGACTAATGCAATGCTGTTATTGGTCTTTTTTGTATGCATTCATTTTGCCCCATGCACTTCTTAAGATTGTATTTTGTTGTACCAAGGTTGTGTTTCAGTCAAATTGCCAACAAATAGCACTCTAAAATAAGACTTCCTGGGAATTAAAAGTTGGTGTATTAATGTTTTATTGATTTTTCCAATGTTACATTTATAGCTGACGGTTGAAATGTGTTTCTTCCCTCTCCCTTGGTGCATGTGTTTATCTTTCTGCCTCCATCTGTCTCCCTCTATCCTCTCGGTCTCTCTTCTTGGACGGTTGCCTCATAGTCCCCTAAGTCAGCGTTCATCAGTGCAGCCAAAAAAGCCATGCTCAAGTCCAATCCGGTCAAAGTGCGCTTTGCAGAGGAGGTCATTATAAACGGCCAGGTTCCAGTGAGTTCTAACACACACACACACAAACATGTACCCGCACACACTCTTACGTATGACCTATAAAGGCAAAGCCAGATGGTTACAGCATAAGACAAACAGTTGAGCTATGTCAGATTGATAAGACAATCTTGAAAATGTGCTATGAATGATCAGAATTCACATATTTAAACTCACCTGACATTTATTCTATCAGAGGCTTTACATTTAAATACTGATCATGTTCCTCATTTGCAGAACCCGGTGAAGGACAACTCTCTGCTGTTCATGCCAAATGTCCTGAAGGTCTACCTGGAGAACGGGCAGACCAAGTCTTTTCGCTTCGACAGCAGTACCTCTATCAAGGTGTCTTGTGTGTTTGTGTGTGTGATTGAGTGTGTGCTCCATCCCTTAAGGCACACTCGGCAAAATTAGCCGTCTCTGCAGCATCTATAATTACGAAGGGAGAAATTCATTTGCAGTGCAAATTAGTGTGTCTCGGTACGCACACACACAGACCATGAAATGCAATCACTTAGTTCCATTTGTTTGAGCAACTCATTTATTCCGGCATGGTGGCAAAGAGCACATTTACATATTTAGACCTGGAGCTTCAGTTGTGATCCACTGTGGCTTCCAGATTAGAGTTTAGAAAGTGCTGAGTCACTGCTATTTTTAGATTAACTGCAAATACTGTAATGTTATCTTATCAAGGCTTTTACTTTAATATTGATTAACATTATAAAAAGCATTATTTAAAGAGTATTCCTTAATTTATCTCTTAAATTATTAATATTTAGAATCTGTTTTAGTCATGCTACAAAGCTAGCAGTTATCCACAACTACAGTTATGTTAGCTGCTAAGCTAATTTGAGCTAGCTATAAAACGAGTCATATTATTAAAGAAGCAGATTCTCTTTAACACAAAACATATGTATATCAAATGTTACATTATTTTGTATGTAAATATGAACAATTAATGGGCTTGAATTATAAACATGTACACCACAGAAAAAAAATGCTTATTCTACCTCATACCCTTTGGTAACAAAACACCTTTCTTACACTGTCATATTCTGACCTTTCATATTTTACTCCTGAGAAATCACCATCTTTTCACATTTTCATCTTTGGAGATTTCCCTTCAAGGTTTCTGGGATAAAAAAAGTCAACCACTGGGTACACAAAGGATATGCATTTAGAAAAAATACGTTTTGAAAAGTTGTCCCTCTTATTTTCAGCAGGTTATGAATACACTATGCCGTGTTGTCGTACTGGAAAAAGGAAATGTATTCTAAAATAAAAAGGAAAATGGATTTGTCCCAAAATGTGCTCCACTAAGTAAACACAGAAGCATTGGAGAGCACACAAACACAATTGTCAGATGTTGGTGAGGCTGAATAGATCTTGCATGGGTTGATGCATAGACACAATTGTTAAGCACTATCATAATTAAATATATGTATGTGTGTTCACTTCAGGATGTGATTCTGACCCTGCAAGAGAAGCTGTCAATCAAATGCATCGAGCACTTCTCCCTGGTGTTGGAGCACCGGACAGAAGGCTCTGGAAGCAGACTGCTCCTGCTGCATGAGCAGGAGATGCTTACTCAGGTAGGAGATGTCTCTCCTCTTCATCACTTGTTGTCTCCTATCAATCAGACCCACACACACAGCAACTTGCACACATTCCTGCTCAGCATTCAAACAGCATTTGGACCCCGGTGTCATTTATCAGCACTGGCACAGCAGGGCGACAGCTCGCATTACACCTCCCCCCCCTACACACACACAGAAATGCACAAAAACCCCACACACACTCACCCAGAGTGCCCGCTACATGCTAATGAGGTTGCAGGATCACGAGGGGACAGTTTTAATATTCATAACCACCCAGTTTAGATGTGAAGGCCTGCAAGTGGAACACACAATGGCAGTTTAAGAGTCACTGACATGCTTGATAAAACACACCCCTTGCTATAAAACAGCTGAGTGTCAATCTCGGTGACAGGTGTGTGGGAGAAAGCTGGTAGTCCTTGAAATATAAAAATACACTCCTTTGCCCTCCTTACACTTGCTCATTAAATAATGTATCAAAAATAATCAATATTTAAAGGAAGATGCTCGTCTCGTGGTTTGGTGCTGAGAAATAAGTGGAATCAAATTCATGGACAACCACTGCAAGCAAGTCGGCTTTGTCAGGGCTACTGCTGCTGAATTAAATACAAATGTATTGAGGTTGTAATGTGGTTAGAATAACACTAATATGGCACTAGTCTATTATATACACCGCAAGTGCTACAACTGCTTTTTCAATCATCTGCTATTATTCCTCTTTTTTAACAAGGACAATACACACAACTTATTTATATATTTGTAGCGGCCCATCAATTCTGTATTGCACTTCCATTTGGAGAGAGATTAAAAATCCTATTTCAGTCTGACATAATCTGACTTTTAGTATGGGTCAGTCGCTAATAACTCTGGATCCTACGATTCCCATAATGCATCTCCATTCTGTCTTACATTAAACCCTTCCTGCCCTACACATACTTACTTTCTACCAAAAAGGACTGCACTTTAGCACAAACCGCTTAGTCTTTTTTCCCATGTTGACCCTAAGTGTCTTATTTCTTCATGTCTGCTTCCTCTGTGTCCCCCAGGTGACCCAGAGGCCTGGCTGTGACAAGATGAAGTGTTTCTTTAGGATCAGCTTCGTGCCCAGGGACCCCGTGGAGCTGCTGCGGAGAGACGCTGTGGCATTTGAATACCTCTATGTGCAGGTGGGCAAAAATCAGCAGTAAAGTCCTAAAGCTGATTCTGTGAGATAGACGTTGTGACAGGATGGATGCTTTCAAGACACACATCGCCGATAAAGCCCCCCATTAAAAACACCCATACTGTCTAACGTAATAAAAATGCTTCCCCTCCTTTGATAATGAATCAAGTGAAATATCCTGAGAGAAGGAAAGCTAATCACTGCTCACCATTGTGTGCTTCCGAGTCCTTCGTGAGGGACTGGAAACTGTATGCCTTTGAAGGAAGCACGAGCCACAAAGGTTGAAACCAGTTTATTTCCGCTCTGCGGGGATAACCTGCTGCTTGAGTTGCTCGACGGAGAGATGAAATGGAAATTCAGTTCACAAGCCCAAAAACTTGACTTTAAGATAACTTTGCTCTCCGTTTTGCCGTAGAGTTGTAACGATGTGGTTTTGGAGCGTTTCGGCCCGGAGCTGAAGTACGATGCCGCGCTACGATTGGCCGCTCTGCAGATGTACATCCTCACGATGACAACCAGACAGAGCCAGAAAGTCTCCCTCAAATACATCCAGTAAGTTGTATGTGGTGTAAAGCCATGTGTTATTAGGAAGCACTTTCTACGAGAATTGGTCGGAGTATCGAGTGACTTAATGCTGCAAATCAATCCCCCCTCAATAGAAAGGAGTGGGGTCTGCCGCTGTTCCTCCCCCCCGCCGTGCTGACCAGCATGAAGGATAAAAACATAAAGAAGGCTCTGACACACATCCTCAAAACCAACCAGAACCTCGTGCCTCCAGGGAAAAAAGTAAGCAACTCTCTTTGGTCTTTGTTTGCCCTTGTTAATAAACCTCTGACACACCGACACGCACACAAACACAGTCTGTGTGTCTTCTGACGCAATGTCCTAAAATAGCACCGATGCCATCCTCCACCTCGTAAAGGTTCTCACCCTTGTCAACCTAAGACCCTTTGTGGAGCCAGACCTTGAATACTAATGTGAGTTCAATTCATTACCAAACTGTATGCATAATCAAATATTAATATTCACACACACTCGGTCAGGGGCGGCCTCTCCGACTCCAGCTCAACTTTGAAGCTCTTTTTTAAAAAAGGTTGTATTGGTAATGGCGTTTATTCTCGTATTTCCTTTAACACTTACAAAAATGCAGCACAGCAAAACTAAAATAATCCAAGTAAATAGGGTTAGCTACAAGAAAGTATAAATAATGTTGTTTTGTTTTTTTCTAAAATTAGTTTTTGTGAACGGGGGAAAAAATAAGTCCTGTGTTTTTATTAAAAACACATCTGTGTGCCTTAAGATTGCTCTCGGTCACATGTCTACTGAACATGGGCCCCGTAGTTTATTTTGAGACAATCCCACAAACACCATCATGCTTTCATAACAGAGCCGAATACTATATGTATTAAGCCCTTCTGACTGGTTTGACTCCTTACTTCCAAGAACTAAAGCTCAACTGTTTTAGGAAATTACTTTTTCTTATTTCAAATGGTGTTATATATTTTTGGCCCATTTGTTTAAAATAGCATCTTCAGTAGGAATGTTGTAGTGTTCCCGAGCTGTTGGTGTGTAAATCATCCTTTAGTTTTACGGCTCACATACAAAATAAAAATGTCAAAAGTGTACCTGTCCGAGTTTCTAAAAATGTGTGTATGCATATTGCTTAATCAGAAGTGCTCGTTTTTGTATGTCTGCCTTACACAGCTTCATGTAGTGGATGTACAGTAGGAATGTATTTCACACACCTGAACTCCATATTTGTGTATAAAATCTCTGGCTTACCGGAGGGATATTGATCTCTCCCCCTGAAGCCTGCAGCAGTGTGATGTGCTGGCTGATCATTTGCATTCACAGTGACAGCTGATATCCAGTCCACTCATTAGGGGGAAATATGTCAGAGCAACATCAACACACTGACAAGCAATCCAAAACATTGACATTCCATATTAGCTCTCTTCTTACGGCCTTGAATTGATCTCAGTCCTCGCTTAAAGAGGCAGCTCACTCTTTTGTAGAAAGACTGAGCAAGAATTCAAACGAAAAACGGCCCATTAGCCTTTTGTGTCTGAGACTAATCTTACATTTAGGTGCAACCAGGAGAATGTAAATTAGATATGGCTCCCTCGGATCATTAAAAAGTATTTAAAGGAATTGGATTTATTCATCTGTAAATGTCTTAGATCAATGTTTCTAAAAGCCGAAGAAATGGGTCTTTGTTTTCTGTCGATTTTAGATTGAAGATTTAGAAATAACTGGTAATATGGTGCCATGATAGTGTACCATATACATCTGATTAGTATTCTTAGTGGTAAAATATAGATATATAGAAATGAAGAATTCCAAATGAACACAGAAAACATGTCATAGATACAGTATGTGTGTCTCCGTGCAGGCATCAGTACTTTGCACAAATGCACTTTAAAGTGGAAAATCTCATTGACTCTAAATGGCTGGAGCGAAGCACATCCACACAAGAAAGCCATAAAGAGTTCTGCAGTGCTTTCGATTTTGATCCGATTTAAATGACATGATGGGCTATAATGGAAAATCAGCGGTCCGGATCAAAATGGCTCGGGAGTGCATTCCATCCTGGCATTAGGAAGCAATTGTTCAGGTGGAAGTGATTCCGTTTTAATGCTTACTTATGCATTTCACTTTGTTCTCTGTGCAGCTGACCGCTTTGCAGGCCAAGGTGCATTACCTGAGGTACCTCAGTGAACTCAGACTCTACGGAGGCAGGGAGTTCAAATCAATACTACTGGTAAGACCATTGTTCGGGAAAGAAAGAACTTAAGTTGAACTCTATCAAACTCTTTTAGGATAAAAGTTTGAACACCTGGTTTGTCTTTGTGCAGCAAGGGGAGAAACAGACAGATGTGACGCTGTTGGTGGGCCCCCGCTACGGCATCAGTCACGTGATCAACACACGGACCAACCTAGTGGCCCTGTTGGCCGACTTCAGCCACGTGAACCGCATTGAGATCATCACTGAGGACGAGACCAACGTCCGGCTGGAGCTGCATGTCCTGGATGTCAGGGTGAGCACAGATCTGTCAGAAAGGGCCAGAAAACATTATTCTGCCCTGCCGAAATAAAAGCATCTGTTGTTCTTCCTTTCCCTTCTAACACAGCCCATCACACTGATCATGGAGTCCAGTGATGCCATGAACCTGGCCTGTCTAACAGCAGGATACTACCGCCTCCTAGTGGACGCAAGGAGATCTATCTTCAGCATGCCTCTCTGCAACAGCACTGGAGGGGACGACCCTAGTGAGTTCATGTGTGCGTGTGTCTGTATGGATTTTCTACTAATTTATACAAAAATGCAATTTCAAGAGTTCATTCACAGTTCACTGCTCACATTCTGTTTTTAAATTGTTTCCTGAAACATGGGAATTGATTTTCATTTGGGTGGGAAAATGTTTTAGGTTGTAGCAACACAAATTAATTGTCCTGGCAGAGCACTCACATATTTAAAAGAAGTTGAGAAGAACAAGACTCGCAGGCTTAAAAATGTATGCTTCACAGTGCGGCGTAAAAACCTCAGAAGTCTCGAAGTGGAGCACTCAAAAAAAGAGAGAGCCACTTTCAAATGTCACCAACATGAAATATAAAACACATGAAATAATTAGGACTTTTATTTCTGCTCCGTGCAGGTCAGGATCGCGTCCTGGAATGGCCGTACAGCATATCTTTGGGGGACAACGAGGAGCCCCCCCCCAGCGAGGGAGAGGTCTACACCAGGAACTCGCAGTATTCAGACAACGGGCAGAGAGAGAACAGCATTCCCTCTTGCTTCCACGAGCAACAAAACCCCGACAGAGACCTCGGGACACGCAGAAGTCCGTTACCCCCTCCTCTCCCCCCCGCCACCAGACACAAACTTCAAGACTCGCCTCGGAGCGCGAAGGTGTCCTTTATCTTTGGGGGGGACCCTCCTCTGAACCGGCCCAAGAACTTAGGCTATGAAAGGCTGATGGAGAGCCCGGAGGTCCCCGAGCACAGACCCCCGTACATGCACAACAACGTGGACTTCAGGCCTCAGGACAGGGTGCCGTTTCAGTTCAGCGGTCTCACACATGTGTACAGCAACATTATAACTGAGGAGGGGGGGGAGGAGCCGCTGCTGAGGGACCTGTTCTACCGCGACACCACGGACGACGCAGAGGACGACGACGACGATGAAGACTCCACGGGCGGGACACCCATCGCTGAGAACTGCGGCAACCAGGGAGGAGGGTTAGGGACGGCGGCGGGGAACGCCACCTTCCTCACACTGTCCGGTTCGACCGACGACATCATCGACCTCACCTCCCTGCCCCCCCCCGAGGGAGACGACAGCGTCGACGAACCCGAGGACGACTCGCTGCTGCAGACCCTCAACCTCGCCATCGCGGCCCCCCCGCCGGGCTTTCGGGACAGCTCAGACGAGGACGGCGCCCCCGAGGGAAGGCCGCTCAGCACACGGGAAAACCACGACATCCCCGTGTCGTTAATCGATGCCGTTCCGACTCACGAGGAGGCGGAGGGGAGCGGGGGAGGGGGGAGAAGGCTGGATAATGCCGTCATGAAAACTTTACTGGCGGTGGAGGCTCTGTCTGTCTCTGATCAGAGGCCTCCGCCGCCACCACCGCCACCGCCCAGCAATAGCCACAATCATCCAGGTCTGTTGATACTCTTTGTTTAGACCTCTTTACTTAACCAAACTAAATCTGTGTCAGAACTTTAGTAGTTATTTGTTGTCATTAATGTGTTTTATCTCTACCATTTAGCCTTAATTCTGTGCCCACTTGCCTCCTTTAAGTTAGTAAAAACACATCCATGACATCAGGTCACTTGCCTTCTCAAATGCAAATCATAGACACATTTAACAGCAGCTAGAGTATCTATGTACTGACCCATATTTAACTTCCTATCTCTTATCGCCTAGGAGTCTACTCATCTCGAGGCTTGAGCGCCGAGTCGTCGTCAGATTCTGGAAATGAGACCAACTCCTCAGAGATGACGGAGATCTCTGAGCTGGTCGCTTCTCAACGGCTCAACGAGAGCCACATGCGTCTCATGGTGGCCACGAGGGAGGGGTACCAACCTTTAATTGAGGAGAAAACTGATTTCCCCGTGTCCCCCACCCCAGTAGGAACGATACAGAAAAGACCCCGTAGTCCAACGCGACACCTCCACCCTCCAGCAGTTCCTCCGAGGCGGAGCCCCCTATTGGACACCGCTGCGTCATCGGGGCCAGACACTTTGGTGTTGAGGACCCAGAATAACCTCTCAGCCACTCTCCAGCGCCCCAGCTCAACCACACCAGGAGGCAAGCATCACAGGAAGTCTGCAGACTCCAGCGGGAAGTACAACACCTTCAGCACAAGGGAGGGGCATCGGGGTGAGGCCGGTGGGAGCCGCGTCCATCTGGAAATGGACCAGCGCACTTCCTTCTGCGAGCGAGGGGAAAGTCAAAGAAGACAGAACTCTTTTTTGGGAGAAAGTTCTGCAGCTGAGGGCGTTGCAATGAACAGCCTCCCCCGGGAGCAGCACAGACTCCCCCGCCCTCCCTCCGCCTCCTCCAATCGCATGTTAGATGCTGTCAACTTGGGGGACTGCGGGGGAGATAACGGAGCGGCAGCTGTCGAGCAAGACGAACATTTAGTCGTTGCTTCACTGCTGTCCCCGAACAAACAGGGGTCGGACGTACAGAACGACCATCAGCCCATCTCCAGGCAACAGAGTGTAGCACGCTTGTGTGAGTACCATCTGGCAAAAAGGATTTCAAATTTGCAAGGAGAAGCCCACAGTTCACTGCAGGGGTCTCTGTGCTCCTCACTGGATGCGGGGGGCAGCACCAACAGCAGTGCCTGCGCCACCCCCACCGACTCCCCGGTCGGTGCCGGTGCAGTTGAAGCAAAACACCGGCATTCTCAAAGACACCCGCTTTCTAGTTCCTCCTCCTCATTGCTCAGGGTGCTAAACCATGAAGACAACAAACCTGGGATGTCTCGCGGGCTCTCCAGCCAGAGCGCTCAAGGAAAGGACCTCCACCCTCATGCGGATCCGGCCCTCCTACGGAAAATGCTGCCCAACATTCACCCTCCGGCTGCCGGGGCTGAACCAGGCCGGCCCTCCTCAGCCAAGCATAAAGAGACCACAGGTACTGGGAGCAAGAGACCCCACAATGATGTGCATGCTAAGCAACAGGCCTGTTTAAAGGGTCTGAACCAGAAGGAGGGCAGTGAGGCCTACAGACAACTGATTAACTATCTAACAGTCAGCCAGATGCATCAGGGAGGGAAGCTGCACAGTGCAGGCATGGGAGGGGCAGTAAAGAAGGACACCAGGCGCTTTATCACTAGTAACCCTCAGCTGGTGGAAATGGTTAAGAATAGGAGCAACACCATTGCTCGCTGCCCGTGTATGCCTTCCTCAATATCATCCCCGTTCCTCAGCCCAAATGTAGTAACCCCTAACGCGAACCCCATGCAGCTGGCAAATAGAAACCCTCAGTCATACCATTCTGCCACCCTTCCTGCCAAACTCAAGGGAAGTCTCGACATGCATGCTCAGAGACTGAATGAGAGTCTAGATTTAAGGGCAGCTGCGGCTGAGAGGAGAAGCTCCTTTTCGGGCCTGGAGAGTGAACTAGAGAGGAGTGGTATGGACCCAGAGCACTTCCTTTCACTTTATAAGAGAGAGGGCTGTATCAGTCGCGATGGGGGATTCAATACAGTTGGAAACCGTGATGGTGGGGGTACCAATAACCGTCCCCCACCTCGGTCAAGAAGCCAACCTAGTAACAGCAATGAGGACTGGTTCAGGTCAGACCCGAGGGCAAAGCATGCAGTCCGTCAGTCCCCTCATTCTCGTCCTAATGATTCTCTCTGTTTCTCTGCCGCCCCCAGTGTAAGTGGTCAACGGGCAGACCTCAACACCGTCTCTCTAGGAAGGGGAGACCACCCTTCAGCTTTTAGCCGGCAGATATCTACCGGCAATAGGGCTTGCATTACATCTCCAACTCCCAACCTACCTTCTCCACCACCTCCCACACCACCTCCTCCACCTCCTTTGTCTTCTCCCTTGCAAGCCAATGCTATCTCCAGCAACTGCACGCAGGATAACATGCCCTATTCTGTCCAGGCCCGGCAGAACCACATTCAGGCCGTAAACCCGCAGACGGATCCCTTCTGCAATAGCCTGCAACGGGGCCGGGAGCTCAGGCGCAGCACCAGCAACGTGAATGGCAGCTCTGGCAGCGTGGAGGCTCTGTTCGATAAGCCCACGCGGAGCCGGAGCCAGCAGCCGTTGTCACCATCTGTGCCCCAGCAAGGTGAGACCAAAGTCCAGCGAAGGCCCACGAGGAAGCGGCTCTCCAAGAGCTACTCCCAGGGCTCCGTGTCTTCCCACACATGCTGGTCCACCGGCAGCAGCAGGATGGACAGCAGGAGGGCTTCTGTGGCATTTCCATTGCAGAAACACATGAAGGGCTCCCAGAAACTAGACACCAGTCCCTGGAGATGCAACGGGCCCTTTAGCTACTGCTTCTTCAAACCTAAGAGTGATCGAGAGGAGGATGAAATCGAGTGGGAGAGTACCAGAAGAAGCCGTGGTGGGAGCGATATTGATAATGGCGGTGCAGCTGCAGCCATGTCGCCCTGTGGGGCAGCCGTGGATGTAGCTGGAGAGCAGCTGTATGGAGAGGTCCTCAATAACATGAGCTTCAGCGACCGGCTCGCACGAATCAACGCACTCAAGGACCGAATGTACGGCTTCCCTTCCGGCTTCATCGATGTCCGACGAGACGCCAGCGAGCTCATCGCTCTGGTGAGATCCAGCGTAGGTCGCTGCGATCGTGGAGCCCAGATGCCCCTCCAGGATGTTTCCCAGTACAAGCAGCTCCTCTCTGTGGAGTCGAAGGAATTAGGCCGGGCGTGCCGCAGGATGGCGCAGGCTCACAGCAGTCCTGAGGAGATGCTGCTAGCTGTGACGTGTAGCTTCCAGGTGCTGTGCTGTCTCTGCGAGGCCTGCATGTGTCTGGTCAGGGGGCTCGGAGCTTCAGCCTCACACCAACAGAGAGAGGTCGTGGCAAAGGTGGACGAGGTTGTGATGAACTATATCTGTCTGCTCAAAGCGGCTGAGGCTGCCACCGTGGGAGCCCCAGGGGAGCACAGCGTGAAGGCCCTGGTCCGCCACTCCAGCACCATGTCGGCAATTGCTAACGCACTCACCCGCTCCCTTAAAACGCTGCTTAGCAAGTAGAGGCTACTCTTTATGCTCTATAGTGTGGCCTACGCAGTCAGTAGAAGTCTGTCTTTAAGCATCCTGTTAGTTCAGCTGGATATATTTTTCATACAAGGTCTAGATGATCTCCATGTTAAAACCAATAAAGTGTAGTTGCAGTTTATCATTACACAAAATAAAGAGTATGATGCTGAAAGGCAGTCCCGTCTGACTGCCCTTGCTCTTTTCTGATGACAATATTGTAATGTTTATTTACAAAGCCATACTGTCACAGACCTTTGTAATATCATATGTACCTAATAGATACTCTTTTACCTGTGCATTATGTAACTTATTTAAAAAAATGTATATAATGTACATAAATACAATATATAACTATATTATTTGCCGTAGCAGTGTCAAGAAGCAAATGAGCTTAATTTGCTCTAATATTGTACCATGCTGGAATAATCCACTTTCAGTTCGATCCGTTCAATAAGTGCAGTTTTACTACAGATATTTATAATCAACCTGTGGAAATGTGTCACTGTCAGTCAAGTGAGGAAAGTGTGGTGTTTTCTTGAAAGATAAGAGAAATATTTGTCAGAAATGTTGAAAATACTGCACTCACAGCGTCAACATTTACCACATAGATTATTTTCAGAATTATAAACAGCATATATAAAAAAAGGTAAATATATATAAGTATAATAATATGTTAATATTACAAATCTAGATTTTTTTATTTATTACAAAATATGTCAGATTGACCACTGTGTTACTTATCTCTAATAATTTATTTATATAGGTTTTTGTGTTTTATTATCTCCTGTTTTGGAATAAGTTCTGTGCTCGAATGATTTATTATTCCACACTCTGTATCAGGATGCAGTTATGTCTCTTGAGAAGAAATACAATTCCTGTTTGTTTTTTCAATAATCCACAAACCTATTAAAAAACATTTTACAGATATGTTTGCCATCTGTCTCTTGGTTTTAATGGTTTAATGTAACATACTGTACGCACAATTTGACACTATTAAAAATATATTCTATTATGAGGCTTATCATATTAAAAGAGAAAAATACTTTGTGGATGAACCATCCACTTTGAATGCAAAGTTGACATCTTTTTAAATATATTTTCCTAATTCAAGATATTTGGTTTTTACATGCATTCAGGGTACAGTAAAGAACGATTTTCAAGTTAACTTTTTGACAAGTTTAGGGTTCATGATGGCTGCAGATGGCCTGTAAACTCGAGCCACTCCATTGCCCATTTATTTGGATTTAAGGTAGAGGAAGTAGCAGTCTATTCGTTAAAAGTATAGGGTTGAATAAATGATATAGGGTAACTTGAGTGAATATGAATTGAGGGTTATGTGTTGTCATTATTCCTCGTACTAAAATAAAATGTGTATGTTGGAAAACAAATAGACACCACTACACCAACAAGCAAGGAAGAATTATGGTGAGCAATTTTTAAAACAAAAATAAATACACTGACTGAGGCATGTGAGTATGGACATATTATTACAAATATGTGGGTTTAAAATAGGACACACATTCAATGACAGATAATGGATACTCCATGCAGTCTTTGCTTCAGATGCATTAACAAACTCTACCAATACTGATATTTAAATGAATGTAAAACAACTTATTAGCACCATTATACATCCATGATTAGCACTACAATGCGAGTGTGTCCCATTGTTTGTGCTCGTTTGGGCACGAGCCAAGCGTGTGTTCGTCACGTGATCATTTTCCCAACCAGCGCAGCTGTGGGGGAAGGACCTCATTAGCATTTTGGGCGCCTGTTCTCCACATGCTGCAACGTCAACCAATCAGATCGCCCCATTCAGCAAATCCACGACCCCGCGGCAACTCGTGTCGCGCGCTTCATCAGCATAGTACTGGCGGTGAAGCAGACAAAAAGTTATCAGTCTCCCTTCACCTCCTGCTGCAGGGTTTACTAGAGCAGGGACTTTTTGTAGTTAAATTCAATAACTTTTTTACTTTGTAGTGGGTATATGCGAGCTTTATAACAGCACTGACGCGTATGAAGGAGTTTAATAGTTGAAGTTATCTACTGTTACCGTGGAAAAGTTACTGTCGGTACCCCGTGGGGTTTAAAGTTCAGCTAGCGTCTCTGGCTGCTAGCAGGTAGTTAGCTCCGTAATTAACAGAACACTTTAAAAACTATGGCAGCTTTGTGTCAGCCACGACGGGCATTGGTGGAAATCCCTGCTCCACAACCCAAAATTGCAGGTAAGCCTTCAATAGTTTTAATTTAGGCTTTAAATAGTCCTGTTATATGTGGTCTTTGTGCAAGACGCGCCACTTTGCTATCATGCTAATGTTTAACAGGAGCGCGCCTACAGGACTAGTAGGCGGTTAATATACTATCAACACAACTGTCAGTTTATCCAACGATTTAATGGGACATCCTTATTTAATATGCATTATCTAGTCTGTTTATAAGATGCTGTTTGTTGTGAAAAAACTAAGAATATGAAACATTGTTACATTTATTTTCCCTTTTTTCTTTTTAACAGCTCGCGTAAGGAGGTCCTATCTAGAGATTTTAAGTGCTCGTTTGGTTCCATCTCCACTTCCGAGAGGGAGAAATGCTACTTCAAACACAAGGCGTGTGCACTCATGTAAGTATGTGGTTGGTTTTCTGAGCCTTCTCAGGGATTTTTGTTGTCCCCTTCATTGTCTAACCATATTACTTGTGTTTTTGCAGTGGACTTGTCCATTGGTGGTGTGTGGACTAAGAGGTTAGAGGAGCAGTGTGAGAAGATGGAGGAGCACCATACGCCTCTCTCTAAACAGCAGCTCGTACAGCTGATCAGATCCCTCATACTAGTTGAACAGGTACACACCCTGGTCATTTCACATGACTGTTATTTAAGATGAAATGTTTTACATCCTAATGTGAGTAACAACAATTTATATTAATCCAACTCTGTGCCTTCACTACATGCATCTAATCTGAAATGTGTTACCTTTCCTCCTAGAGCCAAGAACCCCGAGTCATAGCGTCTGACCTGAAGTATCTCCAGGAAGACCTGCAGCTGAAGAAAGCAAATGTTTACAGATCCATCCCCTACTCGCGGCTCGGCTCCAACAGGGACGCTCACTGCTACAGAAAAGCATATCCTCACCTAGTAGCCTTTAAAGTGAGTATATGGGTTCTTTGGGACTGTTTTGATAAACTTTGCAGATTTAATTCACTTGTAAACTGTCTCTGCCTGCAGCGTTAAATTCTTTTTCTTTAAATCAAAATTGCAATATGGCCTAGTGCAATAATCTTTTTAGACTTTAAAGTCACCTCTGATTTTCCTTTCTCATTGAGCATTTCTAAAAGACAATTATTTAGTTTGGGGTTGTTATGTTTTTTCCCCGTTTACTGTTAATAAAAGCTCTGCCATGTTTACTGGAGTGTTTCACGATGTAATGCTAAGTTTCCTCTTCCTCCCGCTCAGGTTTCGTGTCAGGAGTGGGGCCAGGTTCTTCTGAGGAACAAAGAGTGGGATGCTGTTTTGGAGCACGCGTTGTTGGCGTGGCGATACACCAGCGAGTTGCCGCAGTGGGACACAGCCAACCATAATGCTCTGAGAGAACAATGTTACAGCATCTTGGCCTCTCACAGCCTCACGGCCCTGCAGCACCACCGGCCTGAAGCCAGCAGAGGCCGCGAGCTGCTCAGAAGGTAACACACACAGGTCTTAGCTGATAGCCTGTCAATGATCACACATTACATCCGTTATAAATAGATTACGTTTTGCATACAATGTGTTTGTATTATCCTTATCAGTCCTTCATATCTAACAAACTATGTTTCTCTCTCTCCAGGTTCAACATGGCTCAGATGCACAGCCAGTCGATTGCGCCCTGTATCCACGAGTTGCAGAGGATTATGGGATGTGCTGATGACTCCTCCATGAAGACAAAATAACTTGAGAAACACCATGAAACCAGCTGGCTGCACCCCCAGTGAAGAGTGACTCATGGATGAATTACATAATCTGTGTGCCAAAAACAGCGTAGATGGTGGTGTTTGTTTGGAAACAAATACAGCAGTATTCCTCAATGAGCAGGGTCGCAACTGAAAATGTAATGAAGCCTCTTATTTAATCACATTATTAAATCAACTGGAGAGTATTGTTAGGAATGTGACATTTGCTGCATGGCATACCTCATGATGTATTTATCGCTGGTTAATGTCACGTAATGTACATGCATTAACCAACAGCCTGAAAACATGCTGCGATCAGATGGTGCTGCCTTTGATGTATAATTAAATAATTTGTATATTTTTAGACCTTTTATAGAAAGACGTTTGCGTTGACTGTTGAAATGGCCGTGTGTGTGTGTGTGTACGTACTTGAAACTGTTTGACTGTAGTTGTGTTTTTACATTTTTCTTTTGTCAATGATTGCACTCCTGCCGTTTGTCCTAAAAAACTTGAAATCTTTTGATAAAAAGAGACACCTATTTTCAATAAAGTAATGACTATTTAAAACACATTTTTCCTTTGTTGTGTCTCAGGCTTTGATGAAATGTGTGACTACAAATCAGTTTTTCCTATAGTTAATTAGATCACAAACCATATCATGTGTTTCTGTGGTATAAATGACCATGTGTTATCTCCCATATCTGTATGCTACTAATGTAAGTCTAGTTTTTCTCTGGAATGGATTAGGAGGCAGTGGATGTTGATTAGGAGGCCGGACTGCTGATTTGTAAACTGTGGAGTTTGTAAAGGCCCTTGATTGCAGACTGCTGCTCCTAAAAGACGGGACATTGTAGTAGATAATAGGATTAATCAATGGACTGATCATTTGTCCTCTGGCAGTGTGAGCGCTGCTGCTTCAGTTACCATTTCACACCACTAGGTGGAGCCAACGTCGCACCGTTTCCCACATCACCACTACATGTTTTTGAAGCTCGGTTGGATGCTACTCAATCGGAAGCTATTGGTACCTATTTCTGTGGATAATTATGTAAATGATGCTGTACTGATTTCCTTGTTCTGTCTATGTTTCTATGTTTCATGTGGAACTACTTGAGCGGGTCTCCCTTGAAAAAGAGATCAATGATCTCAATGGGATTCATCTGATTAAATAAAGGCTTGTAATGAAATGAAATGAAACATCCAGCGTCCCTGTCATTATACTCAGGGCTTCTGACTTAAATGGAGAAGCAATGTCAAACCAATGTAGAAACAGCTTTTTCCATGGCTCTGTAGAGTGAATATTAAATACTTTTAAAATGCCATTTAGGGTTCAACCTAATGAATGGGAGGCTGATAGGGTGAGGGGGTGTTGGCTGAAATGTTGACTTCCTGCTGTGCCAGAAATAAGAAGGGATGTTAAACCCCTATGAAATCCTAGGAATATATTTTACTTTAGGTCTTTGGTTGTGTTTTATGATTACATAATCGGTATTAATACATTTATTTGTCTCCAGGGTGTTGTAGGGAGTGGGAAAAAGTGAAATTACTGCCATGGAAAGTTAATATTTGCAAATGTAACAGATTTATAGATACACTCTTTGGTGTTGATGTCTTGCTCTATATTTTGTTCGTCATTACAGAAATAATAACAAAATAGGGGATGATCCCAGTGTTTGTCTAAACCACCAACATCATCATACATTATTCATGGCCTGGTTCTCCCCTAAGACGAGACCCAAGCAAATGTTTTTTAAAGTGTTATCCAGAGTTTTTTCTGCAGCTTCTTTAGAGGCTACTAAGAGATGCTTAGTAAATTCAGAAAGACAGGATGTAATGTGCAACAAGGAGTGTTTTATGGTAAGCAATATAGCTAACTGGTCTTGGCAGTGAAGAAGAAACAACCCTTTTAAGAAGTCCAAGGCATACTGAAGAAGAAGTGTAGAAGGTAAAATGCTTTCATTACAACATGGCAGCAGATATAATATAATATAAAAAACAACTCCAATGCATTACTGGTCCCCTGTGCCTTCACTGCAGTACAACATCGCAGAGCTAGCAGCTACAAAGACACAGCTCCCTGTGCACGCTGTCTGTATCATAGCGCTGTAAATCCTCTATTTTAACTCCCCACACAGAACTCCAGTCTGTGTGTTCAAAATCAGCAACACTTTATATTCTGCCACTTTGGTTAACCCAGGAGAAAATGCAAGAATATTTAAGAATTCATGCTTGGCTTCCAAAACAGTGACAACATATTTTGTCGTCTAAAGTGGAAGACTACTATTGTCATTTCTTTGTCATGAAATATGGTCTTTAGCAATGGCTGCCAGATTTGGAAAAACAACCAAAGTTAAGAAACAAAGTTAAAATAAAGACCTTTTTGAACATTAAAGCACGTAAACATGTCACAGTCGAGGCACAACATACAAATATATGGGTCATTCTACAGAAAAGGTGGAAGTGCTGTCACTTACTTCTGCAGACACCAAAACACATAACGTTGACCTTTTACTCACATTCATTATATATGTTGAATAAATAGAGATTGTCTTTGCAATGGTACTAAATAAAAAATTTATAAAAAATTGTTTTATACGTAAATTGCAATTTATTTAAAATGCCAAGTTCAAGGAACGGCCTTGTCACTTTGATCATACATGGAAGTGGAGCCTATAGTTTTAATTTAAAAAATTTTTTTTCAATAAATAAATCTAATTTATATTTACATAACATTACAAGCATTAAATATAACACTCAAATGGTAAAAAAAAAAACGCAAATTATTATTAATAATATCAAATAAATGTCAGTCACCCAAAATTACGTCATCGGTGTTACTGTTACACAAAACGCTTTTATTTTTGAAATAATGTACTGTCTCTGAAGTGCCTCCTGTAACAAGAGATCATTTGAGGCAGTGGACAAAGACATAAGGAAAGTCAGATACTTCTTACTTTTTTTGTTAAAGGTGTCATTTTATCTTCAAATTGTACGTGCGTCTTTCAAGTCTGTCATTAGTGTTACTCATTGCATAGCCCTAGGGGTGAGCATTTGAATGGGATAATGTATTGTATTGAAGAGTTAAACGATTTTGATATTGACTGAAGCCATATTTGGTCTGACACATTGCAGCCATTTTGTTAATGGTGCTACCGTCACTGGTGTTACTCTTCTTCCTGGTAACAAGTAACACCAGTGACATTCCTATACAAATAAGCATTGAATAAAGTATAACAAAACTTGTTGTGGATTCATCAAGTTAAGAGTTAGTTATTGCTATGTAACAGGTTTTAGATGTTTTTAGAAGGAATATATTTCAGCAGATTTGTATCACCCAGATTCCACCTTTTCTGTAGAATGACCCATATATGAAAAGGAGCAAAATAGAGCCACTTTAAAGAGATAGGAACAATGTGGAACATCTTTAGAAATAGATGAGGAATGGGTGGAGGAAACTGGGTGTACAAAAACAGTAAGTTACAACCCTTGCGTTCACATGGATTGACTAATTCCCTTTCGTAGATTGTGAAGTTTACATTAGATCCTCCTCAGCCCTCTGATGAGGGGCTGATTTACACCTGGTGAGTGTAATTAGCAGCAATTAGCTAGCTGTGAGGATAGAAAAGCAGCACTGCCGACTCCCGAGGAGCCACAGAAGCGACTGAGAATGAGTGAGTGAACCTACTGAGTGTTTGTTCACGACTCCAATAGCTTTACGTTGCTATATTCCTCTCACAGACATCTGCACTGTCATTCAAACATCTGTCGCTGCAGCTCAGGCAAATAGCTGAAAGAGAAGGTACACAGCAGGTACACTGATAAGAACAGAAAGAGTGGTCCCTAAGTACTGCATATGACCTTTACAGTCTCATTTTCTCAACTGTCTTACAGTAGAAGCTTCCTTTTTAGTGCTTTCCTTCAAATTGCTGTGGGCTGGTGATGCCTGTTATTTAATTCCCCAAATGATCACTTGGATATATAATGCATAAACTATACGTGTTCATAGTCTTTCCATCTGTGAACTATAACTGGCCCCCAACAGTTATGACTTGTGTCAGGACTCCACTGAGATAGGCTCTATTTTTGATTGGTGGATATTCATTGCAGGACTTTATAATTCACAAGGGATTACTTTTGAAAAAGATGTATTTTAAACAGTGTGAACATTTGAATAATGGTCCCTCAGGCCTTCATTTGCATGATTGTGTTTTCTAGATCTAAATTAGTCAATAGATTATTTCATATCAGACATTTTTGCATATCATAAAAACAAGCATGGCTGCATACCATTCAGATTCCAGGGCCCTGGCATGCTGGCTCTCTGTGTTGGCTTATTTAAATGGAGCAGAGCCATTGTTAACGTTATGTGCAACACTCATGCACTTCCTGCTGTGACAACTCAAAATGCTGCGAATAAGGTTATTACAAAATAAGTTATAATTGTAAACTGCATACTGTTATTATACAGCATAGCCTACTTGTATCTGGTTTACTGGTTTTCACTGAAAGCAGTGATGTTTGGTTGTGTAAAGGCGTAGTTTACTATTTAGAATAATATGTGTACTGTATTCGTTCTTGCAAAGATGCAATTGCTAGTGTCAGATGTTAGCTTTCGAAATATTTGTATAACAGTAGCAAAGCATGAGAGATGCTTGTAGGCGGATGTTGGTATATTTTAGGGTGTTTGTTGTCGTTGTGCTCAGCTAATTAGCCGCTAGCTCCATCTTAATATTGCATATTGATCTTACAGACATGAGAAAGGAAGGGAGTGGTTTTCCCAAAATGTTTGCCTTTGCACAAAAACCTATATCACACACTACAGGAAAGGGAAAACCCCCAAAAGCTCAAGAGGGCCCTTTAGAGCACGATGGGTCACTTAAACCACCTGTATTGTTTTTAGTCAATAATGTTTGTCAATTTGTATTTCATTGTTAGTAAAGCATGGATACACTTAACATTTATACCCTCAGCAGAGGATATTTCCGGTGAGGGAGCCAAGTATTTTTGTTTGAGAGCAGTTTTTTTTTTTTTTTTAACCAACTGAAGAGCGAAGCAATTTGTTCGGTGGCAAAATGTCAAGAGAAATATGTGAGCTCTATCAAATCCTGAGAACCAGTCCAGTGGGAATCAAAATACGCATTGATGTGGAGTTTTTGGAGAGTTTTGCCCCCTGTGATTCAATTTAGTATAAGTCCCTGAACAGTGGAAAAATACCAAATATATATGTTTTTTTTTTCCACCTGTGTCATCAAAACCCAGACTCAGTTGGCTGATATTTAAGGAGGATGAACTTTAGCTGCTCCAGGATTCTGATATTTATGTGACTTGGACACTAAGCATATTGAAATATCTTTGACCGGGGACAAAGAGTGAGCATCATTCATCGGGGTGTGTTTCTGAGGGGATAAATGATCACGTAATGGCCCTGTCAAAACGAATTACGTCAAGCTGTTTTAGATGACTCTTAAATATTTGGCTCCCATATCTATCGCCTCAACGGCAAAATGTTTAAAATGCAAGTTGATTCTGAGGGCCCCTCAGGTCATTGGAAGCAGGTGCTCATGAATAAAGAGGATGTTAAATATGCGTGAAGATATTAATTACGAGCCAGATTTCTTTTTTTATTACAAGTTGCATTTAGCAGTGCTGTCGATACACTTATTTTAGTGATTGTCTCGCTCGTTGCTTTCCATCCTATGAGTTATTCATATTTTATCATATTTGTCTATTTATATATTACCCAGCTGGTCAGCAAATAGCATTTGTTTTGTGCCCGGAGCCAAAATAAAAGTTTTGTATTGACCTTTATAAGCAACCTTCAAAGACATTCAACAAAATGTCTCACGCTGCCTTCCAATGCATATTTTTTGCATTAGCAATTACATTTTGCAGTTAACACAATGTTTGTGAACCAAATGGGAAAGGTGTTCAACTCTAAAGAGGGCCGTACTCTGCCTATGTTTATATAGGTTTTTGTGCAGAAGGGAACCGTCATTTTTTCATGATAAACTGTGGAAAACAGAAATATAATTTGTAGGAGGTATCCATCCACTTGGGTACAAGAGCTGGCACAATCGTGTACCTGAAGGCACTTAGTTTAAGTAACTTTGGATTTTATGTTATGATATGTCTGAGTGCAGGATAATAATACTGTCTGGTTATTTGTGCTTTGGTTTTTTTCCGTCTTGAGAGCAAAAGCGACTTTGCTTGTTGTCTGGTTACTCTGCTGTAAATCATTTAGCATCAGGGGGTTTGTGGTGCTAGAAGAACTAAAGACCGAAGCTAGTGGCTCAACTCCTGCAAGCATGTGGTGGAAATGTAAAGCTGTGGGAAAGTATGTTCAATTATCAAAAGTTTGGATCAGGCATTGGTGACCTCCATATTTTGTTCCTGATGGCTTGTTTTAACTCAAGGAATTAGGTTTAATGCATATTTTAAATCAAGGGGTCCCTTTTTGTGCATGTTTAAAATCATAAATATGGCCTAGTGCTTTTGCAGATAAAAAAAATAAATCCTAATTTCAGAAAATGAGCTGGAGCCTGGCCAGGGCATAACTGAATAATTAAATTAATTCAGAATTGATTAAAAACACTTGACTTTGTGTATTTGGTTGGTTTCCCCGATTGACTTCTATTCAGAGGAAACGATCAAAATGGCTTTTAAAATGCTGCCACAATGGCTGCTGCCCTATTAGCCTTTCAAATGAAGTCAAATTAGGTGTCCCAAATGAGAGAAAAGGCTTTGTCTCAAAGTGCTTTTCAGGCATGAATAATATCGTCATTAGAGAACACATCAAAAATGCCTCAAAAAGACTGCCATCTACAGACATTGCTCTAATAGCAGCAGGTAGACAGGTGCTGTCTACCTGGGACTGTTTGTGTGTCAGGGGGAGTGAAAGGCAACAGCGATGGGTAGCGTAATGGTTTATGGTGGGGTCTTAAAATGTCAGGCGAGGCGCTGACCAGCCCCCAGGGGCCCCGGTCCCAGGGTCATGTGTCATTATCACCGTCTGATTTGGTGGCAGACTCCGAAACAGCCGAGCAGCGAGGACAGAGAAGTTGTTTTCATGGCTGAGTGGAGAGCACTCGCGGCCAGCGCCTGTCCTCACTTTGCCCCTTCCCCAGGGAGTAAGCTCCACGCAGGCAGAGAGAAGATTCCTCCCACTCACTCGGCTGCACAGGCAGATGCTTTTGAAGATAAACTCGCCTTATTTTGACATAGTTTGTGTTGTGAGTCAAAATGGATCAAATGGTTGGTTATCACATTATGAGCATAGACATGTTCATATTCATCAGTCTTGTGGATGAACCAGAGTTGGGACATTAACTTTAAAGATGTATTTTTTGTATCCTGATTATGTCATCCAGTTACTCCCTAAGCCTGGTGATACCAAGAAAAATGGTTTTGCAGCTCCTAACTGTGTGTGTGCATAACACAAACTAGACTCTGCAAACAACATGGTTGGAGTTTGCTGCCCATCTCTCTCAGCCATAGTGACGATCCCATTTAGATTGTGAGTCACACTGATCAGCGTGAAAGATGTGGAGTGAAAGCTAAATTACTGCCACAGAACCTGAGCACAGAAGTGCTGATGGTGCTAAAGTAGAAACACAAAAGTAGAGAGCTGTCGAGCTCTGAAATTACACAGCGAGCCGGGTTGAAAAGATGATTACGGGCAATTATGCAGCCTCAAATGTCCTCTAAAGGGAGACCTTCCACATTTCAGAGGTTAGCTGGAATGGACACACAGATACAGACGAGCATCTGCTGTTTGTTTAGCTGTCATAACTTACATTTAAATAGAATTACCCTACCTCGGTATAATGAAAACGATAGATGTTAGAACATTCGGATGAGAGGATTATTTACTAAACACATACAGTGTCAATATAAGTCTCTAGCTACACTATTATTGGTGTTGTTTATTAAATTGGGGTAGATTAGTTATGTTTTACTCATCCTAAATTGGGAAATAGTTTTTTCACAGCAGCTGTTACAGAGTAAAATAACTGTTTTTGGAGTGTCTTTACAGCAAAATAAAGCTAAAAACAAAACCTAAAAATGGGCATAATATGTGCTCTTTAATCTATTTTAAGCATTTATGGAGAATAATTCTTTTTTTAGTCAGCATCGCCTTTTTTTAACTTATCTCAACTCCCTTTCAACTTTTACTTCAGAGGCCACACAAACTGAACATTTATCGCATTAAAAGGCATCAACTTCCACTGTGTGTGTGTGTGTGTGTGTGTGTGTGTGTGTGTGTGTGTGTGTGTGTGTGTGTGTGTGTGTGTGTGTGTGTGTGTGTGTGTGTGTGTGTGTGTGTGTGTGTGTGTGTGTGTGTGTGTGTGTGTGTGTGTGTGTGTGTGTGTGTGTGTGTGTGTGTGTGTGTCAGCCCTCCCTACACACCAGTCTTCCTTCCCAGACAGGAAGTCATTACAGGGGCTCTCACCCTATCACAGATGGCCATTTAACACATCGCTGGCAACTGCAAATGAACCAGGAGCGGCAGACGCTTGACTAGACCCGGCCGACTCTGCACAAACGTTTATCTCTCACTCACCTGCTGTGCTGGGCTGGGGGGGGGGGTTTCAACCTTGGCTCCTTCATTTATTTATGTGTTTGTCTCAGGTAGAAGACACTTTCAATTGTTTCGCGAGGTTGTGCAGTTTTATTTTCCTTGCTGAACAAACACATCTTTGCACAGCTGCAAATAAACCATCGTAGCTCTGATGAGAACTTCCCCTTCGTTTTGTATTCTTTTTTTTGAGTAACGTGTAAAAAAGCAGGCCTTTTCCTCTCAAATCTCTTTTTGCTGCTCCATCGAAATTTGTAATAGCCACATTTGCTCTGTCAAGCTGCCTTAGCCTTTGGTGCGTTTGGAGTTCCATTGGTGAAACAGATAAAGCCGCCTTGACAAGTTAAAAATGAGAAAGCAATTGTGGCTGACACCCCGGAGACAGCCATCCTCTCCCCCCCCCCCCCCCCCCCCCCCTTGCTATGTTGTGTTTGCTGTTGTTCTCTGGAAATGCCTTGCTTGTTATTTCCTATCTCCACTGAGTAAAATATTAACGAAGAGACCTCTTGAGGATGTTTGCAAGTGCTGAGTGATACCACTGTATCCTGGCTATTAAGGAGGAGAGCCTGAGCAATGGGGAATGTAAACACAAGGCCTATTCATTAGTCCACTTCCACTTTGGATTTCACACGGCTTACTCCTCTGGATGATGCAGATTGTAATTGACATGCATTGTGAACATAAGGGGAAAGGATCGAGCTACTGTGTGGGTTTGCATGTGGACAACTTTGTGAGCATGCAGGAATGGCAGCATGTTATGTCCAAGCACCTTTGCGTGAGAATTTGTTCACATGAGAGAGGGGGAGACAGGGGGTCGAGAGTGCACTGCTGGCACGGCTGGGTGTCTAAATCACGGCTTGGAATGGGCTCTTGACGTGGCGATAGGCTGTCACAGAACACAGATGGAGGACGGCACCCACAGGAAAAGGATAAACTGTCTGATAAGCGCACGGTGAGGTACAGGGCTTCTGCTGGCAGACAGGCTCTTGAGAGAAGGAGAGAAGGGGGGCGGGGGGGGGGGGGGCAAGTAGATGGGAATAGAAGAGGAAAACGAGTCAAGAGGGAACAGGCAACAGATGAATCTCCATCTGTTTGTCAGAGGCAGGCAGCGATAGCAAAGAGAAAACAAGCCAAACAAACACTGAGGTGCGGCTTTGGTCCCATACCTCTCGAGGGCTCCGAAGGAACGCTTAGGGGCATTGTGATACTCCACAAAGGAAGGGTCACTATGCACTTCTGTCATGATAAGCTGGGATGAGTGGCAATCAATCAGCTGCGGCAGAAAAAGAGAGCAATGCCTAGTAGAGCCAACAGCATGGTGTTTATGTATCAATACGAATGGAAATAGGCAAATTGCAGTGAGTGACTGAAACATCCTGTAACTTGTTTTAAATGTTACGATTCAAATCCTTCAAATGTGTTCCTCTCCTTTGTTGGCAGTGCACTGATCCTCACACTTTTGTAAAAGCCTATTTGTGCACTTTGGAGCTTTAGGTGGTTCTGTTTTCATTACATAGCATCCTTACGTGATGTCCACCTACTGTACTGCAGTGCATGCTACAGTGTGAAAGAGAGTGGGTCCTTAAGGAAGCATAATAATATCTAAAGTAATCTATGAATGAATCCAAATGCAAATACCTTCCAGATTGACAGAGTCCTCTTTGTTATTCCCACAACCTGCTTTGGGTTTAGAGGCTTTTTTCTGTCTAAGTCCAAGCTGTATGGAGTTGGCTCGTGAAAGATGCTGCCGGTGTGTGTGGGTGTCTGTTTGTAATATAATGTGAATTATAGAGCTATTCTAGCTGCATCCGATAAAGTGACCTTATGTTGTTATTGCCTCCCTGATGAGCAAGAAAGAGACAAAATAATAAAAGGAGTCGAAGAAGCTGTTACCTACACGGAAATTACAAGTCAATATTATTGTCATAACTTTTTTTTGCTCTGTATTTACCAAGCATTTATTGGGGACACTTTGTATGGAGCTAAACAAAGGCATAAAGAAAAGGTATGCTTTGAGCAGTGTACAATTCAAGACACTGTAAATTGGAAACATTTCTTATGGGGCGAAATAATCAAAATAACACACAGTGGACTTGAAGAGAGGCATAAGTTCATGTACTTCCTTTTATATTTATATTATGATGCTTTATTTGCTCTCTTTCTTGCACTCATCTTGGTGTAGACGAACAAACAGGCAGGAAAACACAGAGACAGGAACAAAAAAAAGGCTAAATTCAATTCAATGTCTGGCTTAATATTCTGCATGTCACTTTCTCCATAGTGGTGGCCTATGACTAAAATATACTTGGTTGAGAAGTATCATTAAACATAAGATCTAGAGGGCACTGGGGCATCACTGACAGGAACTAATATCCTCAGCCAACATCTGAGACCTTATTATATTAAAATGAAGGCCATCCAAATTTGGTCAAGATTGCCCAACCTCCAATAAAAACTCAGTTATTAAGAATTTCAGATATCAACGAGTGAGAGTTATGGAGTTAAGAGCCTCTCCACCACCTTTCCACTCCTCTGTGTCAAGTGGGAAGAGGCCAGAGATGAGTAATGAGGAGTTAGGCAAGTGCCAACAGTCATTTACATTCATGTGAACAATGGAGGCATCTGGCTTGGCTTATATGACTGTAATTGTGAGGAATCCTAATTACACGGGCATTTGAACAAGCAGAGATTGAATGCTGCGTCCACGTCGTATCTCACAGTATTCACAAGTGGCTGAATAAGAAAAAAAACATCCATCCTTTACTGTATTATGTCCTGAAATAGCCAATTTGAGCTCTAACTGTCTGATGTCACTCCAATGGTAACGGGGGTAACCATCTTGGAATAAGTCAAAATAATGGGAGGTTTTCCATTTCTTCCCATTATGCTGACATGAATGCAGCATACACCACACGTCTGCAGTCATTGTGGTGACAGTGGAGTCACAGGAGGCGAGTAAGTGAAGGGAGGAGATTTTGCTTCTGTTCATTTAAGTGCAACGTGGTCAGAGTAGTGACCCATTAGTAAATATGCTAAATTCAGATTTTCCATTAGCTTCAAAGTGCTTCAAAAGTCCTGTGAAATCCAGACAGAAAACCAACTTTTATGCAAAAGAAATGAAAAGGTCTAATCATCACGGAAAAAATAAGTTCTCACAGATTGACACCGAAAGCATTGATCCAGCACTCGTTATGTTGTTTGCTGGGTCACATGTGTACTCTAATAAATGCTCATATTCTTTTAATCATTTAGCAATTCAAAAAGTAGTTTAAGTGGTCAAAGGCTGAATTAGCCCCTAAATACCCATGGGCTCACACTAGGTGACGTATCATGCAAGATGCACTTTTGTACGTCTTTTATAAATGAATATGTGTCCCTGGTGTTCCAGGGAACTCACCAAGTGTCAGAAAACACAACCCTCTCTATTTTCCTCCATACCCAAATCTCTAAAAAAAGGGGCTGCAACGGATCTGATACAGACTGATCCAGATTTGAACACTTCTGTGACGTCACAGAAGTGGCGCTACAGTTTTCGGGCCAACTCCACCAATCAGGAGGAGACAGCCACGGACATTGCCGTTCCAAAGCGCTGGAGACGCTGTAGTACATATGCCAGGCCTGTAGATGGTGCTGTTCTCACAGAATCAGCCCATGCAAAGACAGTGTTAAATTGAGCGAAATGAGGAACGGCTAAAATGCATAATCTGTTTGGTATTTTGAAAAATAAAAAGTATAAATATGCCTTATATAGGTATGGTCCTACACTATATTATTCAAATATAGCATAGGTCCACTTTAAGCATGAATTCACACTGTTGAGCCTCCATTGTTCTGTCTCAATAGCAGCTAAATGAAGCTTAGCCTGACTTCAATCAGGAAGATTGCCTCTTTCACAATAAGGTGCCCTCTGCTCGATCATTCAGCACTCCTTCCTAATCAGACCAAGCTACATTTTCTTCCCACGAACCCAGGCTGCAAAGCCAGAGATTGCAGACTGAAGTTGATTCTAGGATCAGACATCTTTCGTTGTGATCATGCCTTATTGAAGAAGTATAATTTTGGTATTCTTCTCTTGTCTTATGTCGTTTTAACTTGCACCCAATTACTGTCTACTGTGTGTAGGGGAGAAACACAACCAAGACCGCCTACAAGCTCACCTAGCGAAGAATATCGACACCCATCCATCCATTTTCTAACGCTTATTCGGGTCGGGTTACAGGAGGAAGCAGTTCCAGAAGAGGGCCCCAAACTTCCTATTCTGCTCAAGCTTTTCTTTCAAGTGAGTGGAGTTGAATACAATATATTTTCTGAACTTCTTTGTGGAACACTAACAGGAGTCCATGCTTTGATCCAGGCGAACAACTAAACAAAAGAATAGCCAGCAGTCATTACCAAATCCCAATCCATCCCTGACTCTGAGAGCATAAATAATTAAAAAAAAGAACGAATGCGGTTTCTTACGGCATCCATTCCTGGCTTTTTTGTCATGTGATAAAGTGGGGTTTCTCCTCCTCCTTTAAGCCAGCTGTAGATATTGATAGCAGACAGTTAGGCACTTTTCACATTGCCACGGTCTGGACACTTATTCCAGCTTCCCTTGGCTATATTGTATGTCAGAAGATAGGATGTGCAATATTCCCCGACCAAGAAATGAATCCACAGAGATTTCTTTGTGGCTTGTCCAGATAATCCTTTTTTGGTCAATGAAAAAGAAAACCCTTAACTTTCGCTTGAGGCGATGGTGATTCTTGGAGGAGGCAGTTTTCATTTCAATTGCGGTCTACACAAATTGACATCCCTTTACCCTGCTCGGATAAGAGATGCATTATAGGGACGAGTAGCTCAAGTAGAAATCACTTCAGGTAAATCAGCAAAGAAATATATTTTTTTGGAATGATAATGTCAAGGCAAAGGAAATGAAATAAGAGGAAATGACCGCATTTTAAGCATCCCCTCTGCAATTTACTGTCCAGGGATGAGTAAATATATCTTTTTCATTATTTAAGTTCCCTCGGGCTGTCGGCATCGAAACCACCAAGGTTTGAAAAAATATGGTCTAATGTGACCTGAATGCTGAATACACTGAAACCATTTCTCTATATGACATGTTCTTTTTAATGTGTGTGTATGTGTGCTTATGGGCATGCATACGGGCGTGTTTGTGTGACAAGGCACTGAGTTGCTCTCATTCTGAGAAGCCCCCCAGGCACTTGGGAGCATCTGCAGCCCTCTCTTTTCCATATGCCCCGTGCCTTTCAGTCTCACTCAATCATTAATTCAGGGTGATTATGAATTAACAATCCACCATCACTCTTTCTCCTGTCAGATCAGCACTGATTTTGCGTCCCTTTTTTATGATTTTCGCCATTAGAAGAGAGCTTGTAATTATGCAAGCAAAGTCGTCTCAGGTGGATTCTTTGGCACGATGAAGCTCTGGAAACAGTCGTTATAGCTATGTAGTATTTTTTAATTAGGATGTGTTACTTAGATGATCCCTTTGGAAATATCTCAGTCTGATGACATTCTCTTGTAACAATGACAACAAATGTAATTAATTCAAGCTGAATAGGACTCCAAATGTCAGGTGTCAGCTGTGGATGAAAAACAAATTATACCAAAAAGTTATTTTCTTGCACCAAAGATGCTGCAGAACCAAACATGATCCTTAAAATCTCCAAATTCAGGTTGATAAGGTCACCACATGTAAGGTATGCCCATTTCCCCTCATACTAAATGGACAAAACAAGCAGATTATGGCTGAATTGGTATGTGCATGAAAAACTAATTAAATGTAGCCAAACATTTATTTTGTTTACCAAAAATCCTGCAGAACAACACATAATCTTTAGGGAATGTACTCATCTCCCCAAAGTTTGTGAGACTGTGATGTAAATCCTCCCCCAGTTGGTGAAAAGAACAGACCTCCCCTGAGCGATCCGGGGGTACACTGTGTCGCAAAACAACCGGACAGATGCTTGCCAACACGGGGGCCCGAACGCAGCATCCTCCAGTTGAGGAGCGGTCTCTTTAATCACCATGACTCCCTGCTGTTCTCTTGTTTTAGCCAAACAATGTCGAAGCAAACAGACAGAGAACAACTCGGATTAGATATGTTCTTTTGGGAGTGAGATTTACAAGCTGCAAGCTGCTTTTTTTGCAGTGTCTTGCTCTGACACTCGGTCACAGGAGAATGCATTAAAGTGCTTTTGAACAATCGGGTTTTAAAGTTTTTCGATTATTCACAAATTAATCTTAACAGCCATAAGTGAAAATATAATGCATAGATGCTCCTAAAACCTTTGGGATGAAGAGGGAGTTGTATAATGTGTAATAATGTGCACCAATTATATTATGGCTCGTGACGTGAGGCGATGCACATGCAGCCTCTTTTGCACGCCTGCACTGTCATACAGCTAGTTAGTCTTCTTGACCATCTATAAACTTGACCAGAGGTGACTGTCGGAAGTGGCGGCAATTTACACCACTTTTCGATTTTTTTCCCCAACATAAAACAAATAGTTACAACATAAATAAATAACGCAGTTTTGTGTTGCGCGAATTCCTAAAGAACTATGTCTCCAAAACAAACCGAAAGAGAGCTGCATGCTGTCTGCAACAGGTGAGGCTTGCTATTGTTTCTACTGCTACAGCTTGCTTGCTAGCTTTCTTGAACACATTTTTACTTAAGCTAGCTTTCTTGAAATAACTTGCAAATCTTCTTATGTCCACGCAAAGAGTAATAGCCTACATAGTTGAAACTAATGTAAATTATGGTGCGTCACAACGATGGTCACAACCTTACAATACAGTCTATTGTCATGCCTGTGGCTACTTTCCTGCTTTTTTATTCCCATAACACCTGGCTCTGTTGTTTCCATTTACCTTCCGGTTTTATTAGCAAATGTTTGAAGTTGTTTAATTTCCCGAAAGCCCAGAAATAGAGGACAATTAATAGTTATGAGAACTATGAGGAGGGGTCTAATCAGATAGTTAATTGGGGACACCTGTGCACGTTTTCCATGGCTGTGGGTGGGCTTGTTTTACTGTATTGTTTGGGTGCAAATGTTGTAAACATAGCCTACATGTAGAATAATCTTACATTTGAGAACATGTACTATCTCACCTGTCCTCAGTGTTTGAAATATTAGATAAAAAAAGAATAAAAACAATGGTCTGAGGCTTGTTTAGTTCCTTTTCCAATAAAGTATCTTGGTTAGAGTGATAAACACTGTTAATTAAAAGCAGTAGTAGTTTTGTGTATTTGGACGTGTTGGAATTAGACCTAATGCCAGGAATATATGTATTTGTGTTGCCATGCCTGAAATACCTCCCCACCTGCTCCTAGTGCTCTCTGCACCACAGCTGTGAACATCTGCAGATTATCTCCGGCACTTATCCAGCCCACTGTATCAGGTCTGCCCTGTAAAAGGCTCTTTTCGGGGGAACTTTTCCTTATTTGATGCAGAGGATGCTTTATTCTTTACAGATTCAAAAACCCCTTTAGGCAATTTTTTATTTGTGCGAGTAAGTCATATAAATCTAACCATTTTTATTTGACTTCCCCAGCAGCACTTTTAGCCATGCACTATTTACATTTCACAACCTTTCCTTTTATTTGCAAAAAATCCCTATAGCAATTCCAATAAATGCTGTTTGATTAGCCATTTGTGGCTTTTGTAGTCAAACAGTACACTGTCTAGCAGATTACAAGTTGCACACAGCCTGGGAGAGAACAGTGGAAACAAATAAATAAATATGTGCACCTAACATCTGCTGTCGGCCTGGTGGGACGGAGCCAGCCCGCCCTGTGTAGACCTCTATTAGCAGGTTTTGATGTTGCCATAAGGCTCTGTGAGATGAGATTGTGTACATTTGTATGATGATGGTTACACTTTTGTATTATTATTTTCCCCCCAGATCTCAAGGACATACAGCGAGTGACACGTCAGCTGATGGACTTGCCAACATGTCCATATAAAAGGTAAATACGTTTTTTGTTTAGCTGTTGAAATGTCCGAGACAAATATTTGTATCATAAGATGTGATAAGATATTCTCCTCTTGTCCATCAAAGGCACTGAAAATGATGATGTTGCAACCAAGGGGGAGAAACGCTCACGCTCTGCGGTTTCAGCACTCGACCAGAGGGAGCTGCATGCATTCGGTGAGTCCCAAACCTGCCTGCTTCTCCCATGAGGCTATATCAGAGTAAGACTGCATAGAGAGAACATAATTAAACAGTGTGTGTAAGATGGAGTATGAGTGATCTCCCTCCCAAAGGGCTCTGAATATAAACCCTGAGATTATTCAATGCCTTGTATCACTGTTGCAGCTTTGAGGACTTAAGTGTGTTTATGGGTGACAATTTTAAACATGGCTGAACTACAGGAGTCTGACTCCCTGGACAAACTACAGCGGTCCTGTGTGCTGTAATGAGCAGCAGGCGTTTGACTTGCTGAGCTAGCAATAGTTGTCTGATGACAAATGACAATGACAATGACAAACCCCAGGGGTCAGGCAGAGATGGCCTCTGAATCCATTAAGTCTTTCTGCTCATCAGGTTAAAAAATCTTCCTTCATATCTCCAGCCTAGCACATCTGCCCTTTGCTATGAGGACTTGTGTAGAAAGCCTGATGAAGTCTATATTTCTCAGTGATGTACCTTAAACAGTCACCTAAGACACACTGCCCTTACTCAAATTCCTCCCAAAACCTTAAGAAGCCAGTGTAAATGCAGTGTGGGGCACAAAACCAATCTCCATGATTGGAAAAAATGTAAATGCAAAATGTAAATAAAAGACCCACAGCTATCACACAATAGAAAAGAACTGAGAAGGACAGAGCTAGAGGGAGAGATGCTAATGCCAAGGAAGGACGCACAAGGTTATTTTAATTCTTCCACATCATCCAATTTATAGTGTGCCCACATATCTTCTCTCATTTGCACAGCTCTAGTTCTGCATGAAAGTGAGTCAATGTGTGCCAAAGAGTTTGTAACCTGGCCTTAAAGGGACAGTGTGTAGGATTTAGAAGCATCAATGTATCAAGATTGTATCCTTAAGAACATTTGGAGAATAACATTCAGGCACCATCAATATTAAAGTAAATAGTATAAGGTTAAGAACCAGGTCACACAAAAGCATTTTCAGTTACCGTCTGCTAACCTTTTGACTTGAAATGCCCTGCTCAGTTGCTACATCCTATCATTCGAGCACTTCTTTAATTATTTACGCTTACTATTTACTAAACGTGCTCATTTCTAGGAAACGTAGTGAGACTTTTCTTTTGCCATAACAGTGGAAATGCATAAGTAAAAATGAAAACACTGAAATCTATAACCACCACTTTTTCTACTGCTGTTAAATAATTTCAGTCAGTCTTGTTGACGTGACAGTTGTTTAATGATGTAGAAACATTTCCCACATGCTGTCTTTGAGATGAAAAAGCAATGCTGAGTGAGAGCTGCTAACCTTGTGTGTGATGGATTGTTGTTCATTTCAGAAAGCTTATGATACTCAATGCCCCTGCCTCTTGTTTGTGAATGGGGTCATGTAGCTGTAACCTCCCACAATTCATCTCTGGCGGGTTAATTCACTCTTTCTGGGTGCATGTCCGCAGAGAGCGTGATTCAGTCGAGGGAAACCATTAGGAGGACTGTAATGCAGTTTTTGGCAGGAGAAAGACCCGGGCATTCATTACACTGGTCTTTATTTATTTAGGAGAAACTACTTCAGCAAGACCTTGTCCTTCAAGGACAAGAAAATCATTTTTTTAAAGGTTTTATTTGTTTTTTACAAGAGTTGTTGCCAGCAGGAGATAAACAGAGCATTCTACCTTATTCGTCACTGGTGTAGCATGATGATTAATTAAGGAATAACCCACATATTCTTTGGCTTGTGTCCCCTTTTGCCTGTTCAACCTTGAATTATGCATTTTAATTTAAGATTTTCAACATGCCAAATGTAGCTCGGCTGCACGGAAATTGATTGCTAAAAACCCAATGAGAGGAAGCAAAAGTGTATTTACCACTTATCTGTGACAACATCAGCGGCTCCATCATTTGAAATGTAGGGCCATGACATCTCGTTTTATTATTATTTATGAGAGACCAGAGAAGAGTGGCTTTTAGCTTGGGGTCTAAAGTCTTTGACAGCACTAATACAAAGTATTCTTTAGTTGACATGAAAATAAAGTCTTTGCTGCAAATGAGTATCTGTATTCCTCTCTGCACACACTCCACTCGCTCTGAGTGCCTTCTCCTGAAATTGCTGCTTGCTCATAGCAGCCTCTTTTCTCGTGACGTGATCTGGTAATCCATCTTCAAAGCCCCCCCCCCCCCCCCCCCCCCGTCTTTCGCTCTCCTGGGTTAACGTAGGTGGATGTGCTGTAGCCTGAATATCTTATGCATGAAAAATTTGCCATCCTTGCACATTTTTGCTTCATATGTAGCAGCGCCGCGGTTGATGGATAGAAGATGTCACTTGGTGCAGCGCTCAGGGCAAGAGGCATGTTTTTTGGAGGTTGGGGTTTGTCCCTGAGAGTCAGGAGACTGGAGACTAGAAAGTAAAGGCCAAAGACCCGGACACTTTGTTCACGTTAACTACCGTGACCTGACAGGGACACGTAATTCACAAGGGGACAAACATGTCTCTCGGATAAAGCCTCAGACAAAAACATATATTATTCAAACCTGGTTGCTACATCCGAGTGATGAATACTGAACATTTGCAGCAGCAAAGGCAACACCTTTACTTGAAGCTCTTGACTCAAATCCGTAAAGATATGTATTAAAGTTGTAGAAGTTGTATCACTTGATATCTTTCTCCATACGGTCAGAGAGATGTAGCTGTTAACCTTCAGGTAAATGTGTTACCAATTTGTGTTATTTGTTGTGCATGACCGGAAGCCAATAGCGTAACAGGTGAAAGGTCATGATGGGTATAAATAAAGCCACGCCTCCAATGGGAGAGCCCGTTGAATGAAATGCCACTGTCTCTGATGTTTCGTTATTCCTCCGCTTATTTGGATGCTAAACAGCGATGAAGTTATGCTTACTCTGCTAACAGTAGCCATGAGTAGTTTTGAGCAGGCGATGGGCAAGGCGGCCGTCAGCTCTTACTGGACCTGATGATGTTATTTCAACAGGCTATTAGTGGTGTGGAGAGTCATTGCAGTGGTTTTGAGTTAATGGGCCAGATGTAGGAGCCACCTGTCCAGCGGCAGTCCTCCGTATGCTGCCATTGAAGAGCCAGTCGTGCAAGAGCGGAGGCTGTGCTGTCTGCTGCTCACTGTTTCTCCAGGCTTAGTGCAGCTCATTCAGAGGATGCTCATCACGTGCCTCAGCCGACTCGTTGTGCACCCACAAGTGTGGCATTTCAAAGTATAGTAGGTGATTATAACTTAAAGCCGTTATTAATATTTCTTCTCTTATTATCATGACATTAACACAGCTTGATCCGTGAAAATAGAGGTCGCGGTGCAGAGCTATGAAACCCAATTCCATCACTTCGAATCGGCCGCAGGCAACGTGTGAACGCACTCCAAATCTCTGTCTATACATACCCGAGACGAAGCCGCCCTGCCATATCTGGTATGTGGAATGAGCAGTGCTTTTGGCCCCCTGCCCATTTAATTCATTTAACACTGAAGAAAACCGAGCACCTCTGGCAAACAGGGCAGGGGAAAATAGAGCCGTGAATCTTGATTGTGGAGGTAAATGAACAGATAGGTCTGGAGGTGTGTCATCTGTCTGTGAGCAGAGATGCATTACTGTGGATACACCCCGTCACTTCTGTGTCCCCAGTAACCTCACGGGGAAAACAAGATCAAGTGCATGAGGCAGGTGTATTTCGTTTAGATATTTTATCATCTAAGTGCAGAATGTGTGTTTTATATACAGAATATGTAAAATGGGAATGGTTCTTTACACAAAGGCATAATTCAGGCGTGGCTCCAGGGAAGCAATAATATTCTGGACAATGTGAATCAGCACGGTATGTACACTATGTATACTTGTTCAAATATTCATGGCGAAAGGGCATGGGTGTGTGTGTGTGTGTGTGTGTGTGTGTGTGTGTGTGTGTGTGTGTGTGTGTGTGTGTGTGTGTGTGTGTGTGTGTGTGTGTGTGTGTGTGTGTGTGTGTGTGTGTGTGTGTGTGTGTGTGTGTGTGTGTGTGTGTGTGTGTGTGTGTGTGTGTGTGTGTTACACCAGCAATAAGTTTGAGTCAGTGCAGAGGTCGACATTACCCCCGAGCCAACATACAGAGCTGTGCATAGGAAATGATAGCCTCACCAGCAATGACCTCCTAAACTGCTCGGCTATTCAAAATACGCTGACCTGTAAGTCAAAGCTTTTAACAAAAACATAATCATTTGTATGACTTTTGTATTTCACAATAAAATAAAAGTTTGGGTTGTTGGAGAATAACAAGCGTTTAAGGACATTTACAAGGTGGCTAAACGCTTTTGTCATTAGATTAAAAAAAACACATGATTTTTGAAAGTCTCACTTACTAAATTGTTTAACATGCACCACGTTTTCCACTTTCACATCCAAATGTGATGATTTACATAATTACTAGATCCAACACATATGTCTGTTACTCTATTTGTAACAGTAAAAAGAAAAAGAGTTCAAATGTGCAAAGCAGCACAATGACTACACACTGATTTAAAGATGCCATATTATGCTTTTTGGGGTTTTTCCTTTCCTACAGTGTGATATAATCGGCTTCTGGATCTTCTGGAATGTGGATTTTGCACCAAATCGTGTTCTAAACATTTGGCATTGCATACAAGAAACAAAATGTACTTCTTTTTTTAGGCAGAGGGTGAAAAGAGGTGCTGCAGCTCAGGCATTTTGAGAAAAATAAAAAGCTTTTTGATCATAAAATCATGCAAACATGTCACAATAGAGGCACAACATAAGAACCTGGAAATGAGCAGGTCCACTCTAAAAGAGACGCACGAATGCCCTTATCTCCCGAAGCCCTTAAAAAGGGCCTCAGTCAAGTAAACATCTCTTTGTAGATGTACACAGCAAGACGTAAACACAAAGGTACACAGACCCTGTGTTGCATCTAGGGCACTCCATCACCCGTCACTGTCTGGACCTTCTGCCCAGTCTTTAAATCTGGAGCGACAGGGTGTCACTGCGAAAAACCCATCGAGCGCACTGCGAGACGATGGCTCCATGCCCTTCTCCATCACACCTTTGTTCCATTCTCCTCTCCAAGCCATGACAAGGTAGAGAACGAGTTATCACACCCGTCAGCTTTATGAGTCCCTGTCTGGTTGTGCCGCGGTAATAAAGTCATTGCGCTGCTTCTTCAAAATGGGGTGAGTCAGAGCAACTGATGGGAAATTGGTCAGCGGAGTGCCATTGAGGGGAGAACAAGTACATTCTGCGCCACTGGCTTCTTTACATGCATTGTTGGCTTGATTAATAATATGAGGAGAAAAGCCTTATTCCTGAACAGTATTAACCACCTGAGAAACATAAAAGCTCAAAATAGCCTCTCAACTCAATGAGAGGAGTGTGTGTGTGTGCCTATTGTCAAAGTGCAGTCCTTTATTCAAATGTGCTGCAGGATCCCGGAGTAGCATTTACTCTCTAATCACCAATTACTTTTCTGTAGTCACTGTAAATAACACTGTATTATCCATAGCTAGGCTAAATATACACTGCTGTCAATCACATACTAAAATACCCACGAGTCTTCTCTTCAGGGTTTAAAGTTCAAACGCATTATCTTTCAATGTGACATCTTGAAATGCCCACTAAGAGGATTCCTTCTCTCAGCATTGCTCTGGTGATTTTTTTTTTGAGAGGCGCGTTAGACAGAAAGTGATCCCGACGGCCTGCTGTGAGGAGCAGTAATTGTGTGAGCAGTAATTGCACTCTCTGCATCTGCTGGGGAGAATAAGAGCCATCATTGGGTCAGATGCCTGCCGCCTCCGGGAACATTTATTCAGTCGCGGCACATGTGAATGATGAGTTCAGTGGGAATGTACAGCATGTTAGGAACTGAGAAGAACATCACTTGCATCCATTGTTGTGATAAACCAAAAAAAACAAAATAACCCCTAAAGTCTTAGAAAAATCATATCCATTTTGCAGAATCATTCTGTGAGCTGCCCCTGGAAAGGGGGCGGATATGAGGCCATTTGTATTACCTGTCATGTCACTTTTGAAGAAATATAGAACATTGAAATGGCCGGAAATTGCTCCACTGCTGGAGGCAATGATTGATGAGTTTTGTTCATGCTGACAAGAGAGCAGTACTTGTGTGTATATTTACTTTACATATTGTATGCATACTGTATATGTCGCCATTTACTTGCACAAAAACCTATAGGAAAAATAAAACCCCCCAAAAGCACTTGCAGAATATCCATATTGAGTTGGTACATAGCTAATCATTTGTTAAGAATGTCACAAGGCTCAGGACCCAAACGCACGACACCAGAAACAGGTCAGGTTAACAAGGTCTTTTAATTAAGGTCAAAACACAAAACGCTCACTTGGACGATCAAAACTCTAAACAAAAACATCTACATGGACTATCAAAAATATACTTAACACGATCAAGGAATGACTGGCAGGCTGGACAAGACAAGACGAACAGGCTCCGGACAAAGAGAAACAAAGACTATTTATACACACTAGGTATGGGGACACAGGTGGCAACAATTAAGGGAGGGGCTGACAATCACACTGGAGGGAAAAACACACAAAGGCAGGAATGCTCTGAAACGAGAGGGAAAGGTAAATGTGAGGATTACCAGTTGTAACACAGATCTGTAACACATTTCTCCATCATTCGATTTTAACGAACATTCATTGCAACCCTAAAACCAGTAGATAAATACATTTTATGTATACTATCAAAAACTCTAAGCTTAAATAAGAATATTCCCTCAAACACAATATTTATCCAGTCAGTGTGTCTGACAGTCGAATCCATCTACCCAAAAATAGACGGCTCTAGTCTGTCATGCTGTCAAAATATCAATCCTGAAGGAGTGCTACTGACAGATTAGGATGCGGCATTAACATAACTGTCACCTCTGGGAAAAAAAATGCAATCAGTTCTTCCTCCATGTCTCTGCGTGAGTCTTTAATTTATTATCAGGATGCGTGCTATATCCTCTACAAATCTCTGTTGATCATTTATAGGAAGCCATGACAATATATTGTTTATTTGGTGTTGTTACTGTATGTTGTTTCATTTTATTGTGCACGGTGAATGGTTTCCAAATGCCAGAAGCAATACATGCTCTACAAAGGGAACTAGATTGGAGGCAATTGGAACAGCATCTAACACAGTTGAGTGGACCCAGCTGACTGAATCAGTTTGTTCATATCACTCGTGATGAAGTGAAACTGAAAAGCCACCGAGGGTCATTTATGTTAGTCTGCTCTTGTAATGGCTTTGGTATTTGGAAGTTGTAATTTTTAGATCAGCGGCAGACGCGGTGCTTCCCTTGCAGAAGCATTGACCTGTAGCTTTTCTCGTAATGTCACCCTTAGCCAAAGAAATGCCTTTTTTAATAACAACAATGAAACAGACATGTCAATCTGGTTTCTTTCAGAAATTGGATGAATGTAACATTTGTATTGTACTCCTTTGACCTCCCTTACTTGCTTCCAATCTGTCATGAGCATGAGGGACCCGCCCCCTGCAGGGGTCGGGAACTAAACGATTGATACAGAATTCACCGGTTCAGTTTTTCTTCCCTGCTCTTTTCACGTCAGCTTAAGATATTGTACTTTAGAGATAACAGCCAAGCAGGGCCTCTATCCTTTGAAATGCAGCACTCCGGGGTAGAACTGACGAGAGGAGGTGACTCAGGGCAAAAGAAATGGCACATGGTGCTGGAAATGGTCCATAAAAGCTCTTTCTGACATGACAGAGCAGCCTTGGACTTTTGCCAACAGACACTTTTTCACAGTATATTCCTCACAGCACAATCCTGTGGTGGCTGTCAGGGCCGAGGTCAATCCAGTTTGATTTACTCTTAATACAAGATCCAAACAGCCTCCTCTGAAATTACTTAGTAAAACATCTCCTCTAGCAGCTGAGAAATGTGAAAATGATGGGTAGTTTTTCTGATTCGGACAAACTAAAACCGTTTGTGTTGACTAAAACTAATCCGGGATCTAAAACTGCATAGCTGTTAAGACATTGTAGGCTTCCTGTCTTAAGTAGTGACAACGCGTGTGCTTTGCATGTTTGGCATTGTGTTTCAAACGAGGCTACAGTGAGCTGGCGTATCTCCATGCCCCTTCCTTGCACTCCTCCAAGGAGGACTACAGCACATATGGCCCCCTGGGCAGTATGGATGGGTTGCTGCAATCAAAGTGGGAGGACACGAGCACAAGAAGTATCCCATCTGTCATGATGTCCTCTCTTTCTAAAATGAATTAATAACGGTCGGGAAGAGAACAGTGAGTGGAATATAAAAGCATCATAATTATCCGCCACTGAAGAGGGGGTTCACAGGGTGCACGACAGTTATAGATATCCATTTATGAATAAGCAGAAATCTACTTCATTTAGGTTGTTGTTAGTTACCCTCGATCTAATTGCACATGAGTGTCTATCCCAGTTAGTTCTTACGTTTTAAATAATAGCCAGGTACCCTCCAGTACATCTGCACTACAGCTGCTAACTCAAATAAAATCCTTTTTGAATATTAATCCACAGTCACAGTAGAGGCTCACAATACTAGTACAGTATGAACCTGAACATGAGCATCACATGTCCTCTTTAAAAGCGACAAAGGGTAGCTGCTCTGCTAAGCATGAACATATTTGAATAATCCAGAAATTGTGCAAGTTAACATCAGGGACTTTGCAAAACATGTAAAACCAACCTTTCATTGCACGTTTTGATTCGTCTCTGTGAGAGTGGAGGATTGTCCAAGTTGTGCAAACAGAGCCTTAGTGAATGGTGCTGATGAAATGGACTATCCAGCCTAGTGAATCTTGAATCTCCTGGGAACAACAATGTTTCAGTAAAACCAATATTATCTCCTTTCCCTTTTGGGTTCTCTGTTTACTTTAAATGGCCAGAGAGCCGTTACACCCTCCACCTCTGATCAAACCCGTATCACTTACGTTTTATTGCCTAGACGTCCAGTCAAGGGAATTTGTAGATGATATCTTTATCGAGCTCATAACCCTTTTTTCTCAGCGCCAATCCATTCAAGTGTGCATTTTTCTGTCGCTCCTGCCTGATCAGAGGAGCTTTGATACGCTGCTTCTCTTGGTTGAAAAGGGAAATAATCAAATACATTTTACTCTTCACAGTGTGTTGGTATAGAGGCTGTTTTTGTGTTACATCTACACCCTAATCATGAAGTGAATATTTGTAGCAGGCAAGATGGAGTCACAATAGAAGGATCATAACAGAGAGGACTTCATATTCATTGATGCCACGGTTATTGACGTTAAGCTACACTGAGGGGCGCTCGGTTACAGAAATAGCACATTGTGTGAACAATGAAATGAAAACAGATGGAGGAGGGACATGTTTAATTTTGAAAAGATGCTTTAATATAAACATTTCGATGAAGCAAAACACTTTCCCCTTTTTAAGTGGAGCGAATACCAAACACGGAAGCCTTGTAAATGTTTTTTTCCACATTTTCATAACGAATTATTGTAACAGTTGAGTAAGGCATGTGCTGCCCACACACCTTTTTTCTGAGTGTTTCACATCAATCGTACAGAATGTGCTAAAGGCAAAGGCAGACATATCAAATGTATTATCATTTTCAATTTTGACAAAGCCGAATTTCATATCTTCTCTGTGTAGGAAGCCGCCCACGCAGAGCACACATAGAGATGTGAGGCCTGCGTGGCATTAATTCAGCCTCACAGAGATATCAGTTAGTATAGGTGACTGAGAGAAGAAAGCACTTTTCTCCTCAGCATTACTCTACACTTGGCATTCAAACCAGCTTGACTAGACATTAGAAACTGAACATTACATTTACATTTGACTAAACTGCTCTTAAACCATCAGGATCTCACATTAAAAGGTTCAACTTCAAAGCGGTCTCGCTGCCACTCGACACTTGATCAAGTTGCTTTGAAGATAATGCTGGCCTGAGGCATAACTTTATGTCAATGTATGATACAGAAGGTCCTTTTATTTCAGCTGTTCACAAAAAACAAATACTGGCAGACTCACTTTCATGATAATTTGCACACCCCTTTTTAAAACCTGTACTTCTCTCTGGGTATAACTACAAGGGTTGATGAGAGGACAAAGTGATGACAAGCTGGAAATAGTGATGATGGACGCATTGTCTCCAACAGTGCTGCTGTCTGCCCATTTGTTTCTGAAAGTTCTTCTTTACTGAAGCTCTTTCCACATGGTGTATCAGTCCAACACAAGCTGGTAACATTGATTAGAAGCCCGGTATTTAACAAGCTTAGAAAGTAAATCATTGGTGAGGGTTACAGTTTGATGACTGCAAACTGGTGTTGATATATCACCAGGCATAATTCCAAAAGCACAAAGCCAAAGGGAATGATGAATGAGAAGAGTGGAAGCTAGATTTATTGATTAATCACAGCTAGACTGTTGCAGATATCACAAAGATCCGTGGTGCTTTCTGAGTTGACTGCAGTAGCTTTAACTTACATTTCTGACATGATGGTTGAATTCTTGCAAAAGGAGCTGCATCAATACCCAATTATGTTCAGTGTCTTACATTTTCTTTCAGTGTGAATGCAATTCGTGGGAGACTATAATACTGGACATAAGGTCTCTGAAAGTTAACGCCCACTCCTAACTTCTGGTTTTGAATACCTCCTTCTCTCTGTACTTCTAAAGGTTACAAGGAATAATGACAGCTGCTGTTGTAAAGCAATGTTAAGCTAACCCAAGTGGTTGTACTGCATGTTGGCATGTCCTTGATTATGCCTCTCCAAAGTGATGTGCACATCTTGTAATTACCGCACACCCACAGACGGATGCTCTGAGTGATCACGCAGATCTTGGGTTTGAATCTGCAGCCCTTTATTCTGTAGGAGTAATTATGCAGGTAACATATCTTAAAAACTGGCACGTAGTTCCTAAAATGATGAGCACAAACAAAACGTGCTTTACTTTCCCTCTTGTATAATACCTTTTAAACTAATTATAAATGATGTCTGACAGGTGTAAACGTGCTACACTGAGCCAAAACGTTTCCATTAAGAGCAACACACTGTAGCTGGAGAAACACTAATATGTGTTTTGAGCTTCCTTACGCATGTATTTTGGCACACTTGTGTTTAATAGGGCTGTCAAACGATTAACATTTTTAATCAGATTAATCACAGCTTAAAAATTAATTAATCATGATTAATCACCATTCGAACTATGTCCAAAATATGCCATTTCTTTATGTATATTGTTGTGGGAATGGAAAGATAAATGAAAGAAGGCGGTATATATATTTTTAACATACAGTATGTATGTATGTTTATTATAACATTGTTCTGTGTGTCAAAATGAAAGACAGCCCACACACCTATCAATCATCAAACCGTGGGGTCTTATTTCATTACGTGTTGACTTCTATCAACACGTAATGTTGTATTGATGTATATAGATGTACTACAGCAAAAGTATTCGCCGTCAGGACTTCCTGCAACAACACCACGCCGTTATCTTGATTCTGATTGGCCAGAAGACATTATCAAAGATGTTCTATTGAGAAGACGATCACTACGTGACAAAAGTTTTCAAAACTGTTTCTAGTCTTCGGTATTTACAGACAAGTGGCGACTGAAATCAATCTTACTAACTGCTGTCTGTGCAATTTACTCGGCGCAAGTTGACGGACTTTATTTTGCTTACTTTAACATCATTTTTCATGGTGGGGCTAAGGTGGGGCTAAGGTGGGGCTAAGGTGGGGCTAAGCCATTTCTTGGTATGGGTGTAGCCTAACCCAGCCATACCCTGGCGCTGCCACTGGTGGGATGTATGGGGCGAGCCATTCTGCACATGCGTTAAATACGTTAAATATTTTAACGCCATTAATTAAAAAAATGTATTACCGCCATTAACGCGATAATTTTGATAGCATTATTGTTTATATGTTAGCATCGTTTCTGCAGCTGCATTGTGTTTCTCCTAATGGGCATGTGTTGGGCCGTTGTAGCATGTTAGCACCTTTTGGCCCCCTTACAGAAAGGGTGCAAACCAAAACAAGTTTCTCCAAATCACTATAATCAATGTTCAACAAGGCCACATTGTTTGATCCAGCCTCCTCTTTTCACTGTTGACAAAACCTTAAAGCCTTCAAAAATGGTCCGTCCGCTGGACAAGGCCAGTGACAGCTTGTAATTTGTGAATATTTATTAACAACTTTGGGGGTTGATGCTTTTGTCTGATAAAGTTATTGCAGCAATTTCAAACCGATCAAAGGAAAATGTTCCTTTCTGCAAAATGTTGCCAAGTGAGTTTCCAATCCTCAACAGCAGTTGGTAGAGGGACATGAAAATAGTCTGAGCCAAAGACAAGGGGTAGAAATTAGGATCCATGAACAGAGTACAAGAAACAAACAAGACTAACGCAGAGTATGAATAAGGAGAGAGACAGAAGGGAGAGATGAGGGTTATGGAGATTAGAGGACAGCAGCTGGTGACAGTCAGGGGTCTTGTCTCTGAACGCTGGTGTAAAGCGATGACACCTGGCCGGCATGCAGAGCTCAGCATGAGCAGCCAGTACTGAGACCTTTTCCCTGTGTAAAGCATCTCATTAAGAACTATATCACGGTTAGGAGATTGAACAAAATAGAGACAGTGTGCTGAAATATTTCAAATGGAACATAAGTTAGATCAAATTAAATCATTGCTCAAATTCTTCAAATTATTTCTGGGGGAATTGAAAACGTTCAGATCTTGTAATGCACATCCACTCGGAAGTATGTTTGCCATCCTTGACTGTTTTGGAGATAAACGTTGCTACTGCTGCTTTTATTCGTAACCCAAATACTCTCATTTAAACGGATGCAATTCATTTGATTAAAGTTAAGCAAACAAAGAGTTGAAATAAAATGTGACTCATGCGACTGTGAGCATTGAGTTCACCTTTTATGTCACGATGTTCCATCTCTGTTTAATCCACTTTACGGGCTCAGACTCTGTAATCAGCGCAGAGCAGCCCGTTGCTGATGTGTTGTCATCGTGGATGCTGCTTACATTTTCAGTGGGTTGTCTACAAGCTTGCTGAAGTGCAAAATAATTACCAGCCCAAGTGGCGCACCACCTCCCCGTGTTGTGTGCACTCCACATGGACTCACACGGGTAATTAATGTCTGCGAGTCGGAGATAAGAGGAAATACGCAAAAGACTCTCAAATAAATCTACACAGGACAAATTGCATTAAACAATATATGTTCAACTAATCTGTTTAATTTGTCACACCTTTCACTGCCCTGCTGAACACGCACAGATGTGTGCAAGGTATTTCAGACTTTTGCCGTCTCAAAGTAGTAGAGAGGTAAAACCTGCATTAAAGATAACTTTTAAAATAAGTAATAGTGAAGTATAGACTAGTCAGACTATAAAGAACGACAAGAAACAAATTATGAAACGTGCTGTAGCTAAACTCAGCAGTTTACTATGGGTTGGTTGATTTTAGATTTAAAGAGTGTGAGGGAGAGAAACTCCTTCTGGAGCAAACTTTGGGATGTTAGCCTTTGCAGACCATTTTCATGCACAACAACCTTTATAATGGTTCACCTGCAAAAATCCTCAACAAACTTCAATACATCCAGAACTCTGCCGCCCGTCACCCACACCCGAATCCGTGAACACATCACCCCCGTCCTCATCAAGCTCCACTGGCTCCCCATCCCCCAGAGAATTCAGTACAAAATCCTCCTGATGACGTACAAAGCCCTCCATAACCTGGCCCCATGCTACCTGACTGACTCCACAGACACACTCCCACTCGCTCCCCCCGCTCTCCTGCTGCCAACCTCCTGTCCCCCCCCCACCCGGACCAACCTCTGGAACTCACTACCCCAATCCATCAGAGATTCTTCCTCCCTCACCGCATTCAAAACATCACTCAAAACCCGCCTGTTTAAACCTGCATTCAACCACTGACCCCCCCCCCTATTTCCTGTTTTGTTTATATGTCTTCGTATTTGTCTTTGTTTTTCTGTTGTTTTATTCTCTGTCAAAGCGTCTTTGAGTCCCTAGAAAAGCGCTATACAAGTATCATGTATTATTATTATTATTATTATTATTATAACATGCTGCAGTTAAGAGAAAACTCCCAAAAGCATAATGGGGCCCCTTTAACAACGTTTCAATTCACTGTTAAATCCTGTGGACTCCGATCAGATTATCTCTGTGACCAGCTCTGTATTTAGGAAAGAGGAGAGGCCTCAAGGAAGCCACACTTTGTGAATGGTGGCGGTATGCTTGGGAGTGTGTGTGTAAATCCCAGAATAGTATCCTTTTTAGCAAGAGGATAACAACACAATCCATAAAGCCACAACGGGCTCTGAGGAATAAAAAGGTGAGTCGAATGGCCCTTCCCTAGATTCCTACCCCTTACTTATTGTCTATCCAATATTTCTACGGCTATGAAGTGTATTTTTTGTTTTCAAGGCTAGTATGTGCAGTAACACATGTCACATTACTCTGTATAAAAGTTTCTATACCCATTTGTCACTAAGAATGGGTCTGGGTTTAGTTTCTTATCATTAGTCACAATTTGTATGGCTTTCAAGGCTCCTTCCCTCCACAGTTACTCACTCTCTCCCTCACACACACAGACCTGGACTCTCTTCACACTCGTGTGAACACAGGTCTCATGGCAGATACATTATAGATCACAGCTTTGGTGGGCTATCGGTGTGAGGAGTTCAAAGTGGATGCTATATTGTGCCTATACCTACACTCAACCACACACACACGTGCACACACATACGCAGAGACAGTATACATGTGACGGAAAAAAATCAGGTTAGACGAGGAGAAAAGAGAAATGTTTTCAGTGCAGTGAATGAGCAGGGTGGAGAGTGTGGGAGGACAAGATAAAGAGAGCTGAAGGAAAAAACAAAACCGCGTAGAGAACTGAATGTGCCATCTCCTGTGACACATTGTAGCCTTTATTGGCCTTTTTACTGAAATAATATCTTTGGCAAAAGGAAACTAATGATATGACAACAAATGACAGCCATCTCAAAGACAAAGTGAGCTCTCAAAAGCAGAATTGCTGCTGAATGCTTCTTCAAATGTGCAAAGCTTAATGTAATACAACCTGTTGACTCAATAAGAGATGTTTTAAAGGTCCCATGTCATGGCCATTTCCACTGATCATAATTCCATTGTTGAGGTCTACTAGAATAGATTTATATTGTGCAATTTTCCAAAATCACTTTGGCCTTTAACGGCTCGTTGTAGCTCCAATAGCTTCAGCCCCCACCCTCCCTGTGAGCACAGTGTGCTCTGATTGGTCGGGACGTTGTGAATCGCGCTGAGCTCCGTGGAGGTGTGGTTTCCTTGTTTAGCGATACACAGCGAAACACAGCCAAACTCACCCTGAGCACAAACAAAGTCACAGCCGAAATAAAAGCAATAAGTGTGGCTTGATATTGAGTAAGAAAAAGGTTGATAAACGCTGTGAGAATGGGTCTGCAGAGAGAATGGGTCTGCAGAGAGAATTTCGCCGCGATCCCAACAGTCTGTTATCAGCCTGCAGCCAGGGAGGAGAGATCCTCAGAGCTGCCTGCACTGAGTGTGTGTGTGAGGAAGTTCGTGGATTGGTCAATTTGGACCAATCAGCGGGGGCTTAACGTAACGGCTCCGCGGACGTAACGTAACGGCTCCACGGATTGGTCCATTTGGTTCCGAAGAATCAATGGACAGTGACGTATCTCCAACGAGGCGTTTTGTGGAGGTATTTTCTGTGTTAGAGTTTTACTCGCTACAGGGTGTACTTTGAGGGTTTTGAGTCTGCAGACCGTTTACATGCATAAAAACCTTCATAACACACAAGGGGACGGGTAATAACTGGAAAAGCATGACATGGGACCTTTAATGTCAAATCAAAATCTTTACATTTCCTAAGTCATACTTGTGACGTTGCGTTTGATGGCAATTTCCATCCAGTGTCTAATCAATGTGTCTTTGTTAAGTGGAAACAGTTGTTAAAGAGGACATAATAGGCTAATTCCATGTTTCATAATTGTATGTGAGACACATTTCAATGTCATAGGTGTGAGGCTATATTAGTGCCCTAACCAATCATATGTTCTTCTATGAAGAGTATGAGTCGCTTACAGTGATTGTACAAACTATAATCTGGAATTACGTTTACCTTTTGATGTCATCAATTTATAAAATGTTGCCTTAACAACTTAAATGAACATTGCTGAAAAGGTAAGATTTGTGTGAAATAATGCCAGTGTGGCTCTCAGGAAGACCTGCAGTAGAAGTATGTCGTTTACTTTATTGAAGATTACAGAGGTTGTGAGTGACGATGGCTTTGTAGAACTTGTACGTCAGAATCTATAGCAAGCAGATCATTAGTGGCTAACGTTCAAACTTTCAGGATGGGCTTTTTAGCTCCAGTTTAATTGTGGCTGTTTCAAAAGTAGATGGAAAGAAAGTTCCACATGAACTGTATTAGAGTAAGCCCTCCAACTAGGAGTGTGTTTTTTGAGCTTGTTACTTCAAATAATGTTCAAGGATAATAATTTGAGTAGCAAGACACACACGGGTTGAGAGGAATCAGATGAAACAGCAGCTGGGTTGGATGGGGTTTCAGTGACCTCATCGATAATTAGTTTTGGCTCCTGTAACGTGCACTTCAACCTTTCATGCTGTGAAGCTGAGGATGGTTGAAACCGTTCCCGCTCTAATTTTCTGCAGGTGTGTCGAAGCATCAGAAAAATATGGCATTTTCTTTCCACCACCTGCGTTTCCTTTAATTATCTTTGGATCACATGTCAAGCAGTTCAGTAGAAAATGATGAAACATTCTTTGAGCGGCAGTTTTTTCAAAGGCACAATTCCCAGGTGTTTTTTTTATCTTGAGATTGGAGGCGTCTATTAAACATGGCTGGAGGGTGTGTTCATGGTGGATCATCACTCACATGCTTTTGAGGTCTGTGACATTTAATGGCTTTATTTGATGTGCTGTGAATGTTAGTTTCAGCAGTGTGCTCCTTGCCTGAAAGCTTCACAGATAAGGCAGGAAACAAATTTTAGACAAAACATTTTTGAAGATGTATTTATCTAGGATTCATCACAACACAGTATTGTTATATTATTTTAAAATATATGTTCATAAAACCTTTTAAGAGCTGGAGAAAATACACGGATATAGAGTAAAAGGCTTGCTGAGGCTGAGTTATCTTTTCTGCAGTGAGATCCCATCTGAAAGCTGCAGGCAGGATGCGTTTTAAAATGCAGGCTCCAGGGTGGACAGTTGCCATCATGCCTCTGGCTTTATCAATGCTGGCATCTGACACTGGCAGCAGTGCTGGAGCTCAACCCTCCATCGAAGAAGAGAAGAGGGTCACGTACTTCCACTCTGCCCTTGAATACTTCTTACAAAGACATCGCCTGAATGATATCTAAAATGAGGGAATGAAAAGTAAATCCGCCCTTCATGGAGGTTGTTGAGACATCATTGAAACAGATGCCCCTGTCCATATTGTATTTTATACAGAGAGGCTCCACTTCAGTAGCCTGTCACCAAAGACTGAGAAGGAATTAATCATAAAAGAGAGTAACGACGTTAAGCGCTTCCATACATTTCATTCAAACTGATTAAATGTACTTTCGGACTTTTTTGGCGTTGTTCTAAATTCTCTAAACCCCAAATGCTCATAAATGCTGATTCACATTTGGGTTTCTTCTTCAACAGTTGTCCATGTATGAATAGCAAATATATCTTAGTGAAGGAAATAGGGACTCATGTATTCTGGGGCTTTCGTATACTGTATACATTCAGAAAAATCTAAATAGTCACAGTGATGAATTGTGCATGGGAAATGTATTTGTAGTGACCTTCAAAACCAATTCCTTGTTTACATGATGTGAAGGAAATCTATTTATTGCAGAAAGCCGACAATATCCTGGTTACTTTTGTGCACTCAATGCATCAAATGTGCCTCAAGGCAATGTTTAGAAAGCTTGTGAAAATCAGAATCAGAATCCCTTTATTAGTCCCACAGCGTTAAAGCAGGAAAGAGCCACAGACAGCTTAGTGTTGCATATCTTAAATGCGTTAAAAAAAGTACTAAGTTATAATATAATAAACAAAAAATAAACAATATGCAAAAAAAAAAGATAAAAAGTTACATAATTTTCAAAAATATAGATTAAAAACAAATCAAATCTACAAATCAAATCCTGTAGCAGTTCTTAGGATTTAGCAGCCCGGTATATATTACAGTTATTAAAGATGGCATATGTGTATAAAGTATATATTGCACATAGTTTGACGGTATTTAACAGCAACAAGTTACACAATTTACAAAATACAAGATACATACCTTGTAACAGTAACAAGGGTTTAGCAGCCAGGTATAAATTACACAGTTATTAATGGTATATATATATATTGCACATATAGCACATATTGCACAAAGTTGGTTTGTATTTAGCAGCAAGGGGTGTTATAGTCTGTGTTGTGGTGTGTGTAGGAGGGTCTACTAGGGGCAGTGCTGGTTGTAAAGCCGCTTTGCAGAGTTGAAATGAATGACTGTGACAGTCTGTTGAGTGCAATTTGTAAAACAATGTTAGAACCATGAATTGCTTTTATTAGTCAAGTTTGATTTGAACAGTTTGGGTAGGACACATAATAGATAATGGTGACTCTTGCACTACCCGGTTTTCACTAAAGCATGCTCAAATCGATGTTGAAACATAACATGGAGGTTGCTAGTGCAAATTAGAGTCTATCTGCCCAGCGGTGCACAAGTCTAAAGCACTTATATTGTTTTTACACTACAGGAAGACGGACGTGTTTCGTAGTGTACCGTCTGTTTGGGAGCACCAGTGTAGACATGTGAAGTAATATTTCTCAATAATAATGTAGATAGCACCTGTCAGATAACTGGAGTTGCTTTTGATAAGATCATGCAGAAGACATATCTCATCCCAGGTGATGTGCCTCCTTCAAGGTTTCTCCTCTTTCATTCACAATGATTTATGTGATGTATATATTTTTTCCACCCATTTGGTTTTCACACCTTTCAGCTTAAGCTCTCATGTAGAATTACGCTGTTCCCCACCTCAGCCTGATAGGCTTTCTCCAAGACTACTTCAAGCTAGAGTGAATTATTGATCAGATATTTTCCTCGGTCTGACCACGTGCTTTTCACAGGAACAGATAGCGGTTATTAGCGGGTGAAATTGAACCGCGCTGAAATTAGAGTTTGTAATAAGCAGGGACATCTGCATTGATTTGTGATTATTCTGCTGATTAGAATGTAACGCGCTGCAAATTAAACAGCATCTGAAAGAGGCTTGTAATAAAATCCATTAAGACTATGGGTTTTCACAGCTTACAAGGTTAATATTTGCACTTGAGTCCACATTACAGCAGTCATTTGCAAGATACTTTGTAGAGCCAAGCCTCTTTCCTTTATAGTATGTGGAATAATGTAGCTTGTTACCTTGAGTTCACAGCAGGTGCCCTCCTGATATTCTCATACATACTCTTGCCTTGTGCTATCTGACAGAGATTTCCATGTAAGCTTTCATCTTCTTCCACGGGGGACAAACTGTAAAATGTAGATCATGCTAAAAATGTGTTAAGGTCGGTTGTAAAGATGGCTTGTAGCAAGTGTGTGAGTCAGAGGCAATCTTCACGCTTCACATTTTGAAGTTGGTATCAAAGTGTTTTACCTACTGCCATTTTATATCCCACACTCAAGGTGTGGATCTGCGACGTCTTTCACTATCAACCTTCAATAATTGCTTTTGAACTTTACAGCAGCAGTTTGTGTTTTACACAGGTGATGACCGTGGAGGCCATTACACATGTTTTAAAGTACATTTTGAACGTGTGCTGGTGTGTGAGAGAAGATCACTGTAATGCACACAGTAAGCAAGAAGATTTTAAATATTGCAACTCCTAAAAATTAAGTAATACTCTATAAGATATCGTTATTGCTTGTAGTCCTGTGGGTATACGTATTAGATTATGTTTTACTCTATATGTTATGCTTGACATGAATATTGCCCTGTAGGGATAAATTAAGTTTATTGCTCTGGATTGAAAATATAATTGAGTTACCTGAAAATAGCCTGAAAAAAAGTTTAGATACTAAATCATTAGAGAGCTGCCCCTTGTGAACTCCTGCGGCTGGTATTGCTTTGTAAGGCATTTTTGCTTTCCACAAATCTGGGGCCGTATCTGTGTACCTGTGCTGAGTGGGGAATTGTGTCAGCAAAATGACAATAAAGATAACAAAAGCTTCAGAGCGCTCTTTCCGAGACGCTGCTAAAGGAAGAATCCATCAGCTTGGCCTCGTACCAAAACTGCTAATGGCTCCAAGCTAATATGGAACCATTTGTATTTGATCACTTTTGATCAATGGAAGTTAATAACATTGAAGATGTTATTTTGAGAAAGAGAGCTCATTACGAGCCGTATTAATAGCTTGAAAGTGTCTTGCTTGCAGACATTTTATGAGGCTATTTTTCCCTCATCACATTACTGAACTGCCAACACATGATACTTATTCGGTTCGTTTTAATCGGTGGCTCACTGCCCATGTTACATTCAAGTTTGTATTCTGTGCCAAATCACTTTTTTTTTCCTACTGTATCTTAAACTTTCTTGTGCATTTTATACAGTATTTGTGTCTAATCTATGCCACATAAGTTGTAGCAGAACTCTTGCATAATGTTATATATTATATGTAGCATGGGGTGTAACGGTTCGGTATGTACCTCGGTTTGGGTGTCACGGTTCGGTACGGGTTCGGTACAACAAGAAAAAGCAAATAAAAGTCCCAAATGTATAATTCCAGGTTTGTTTTTATTTATTTTTGAACAGTAGTGCAAGTTTCAGTTTAAAAATAAGGAACTCTGACATTTTGAATAATTAACTTTATTACACAGTTAAATAAAAACAAACCATACAAACTCAGATGGCCATATTATCTTTAATGGCTGATGTCAAACAAAAAGGTTCAATAAGCTGTAAAACTAAAAAGAATGTCTTGAAAATATTACAAAATAAATAATAAGATAGTGTTTCAATCATAATCAATAAAAGCCGGGGTCCTCTACTATTGCATAAGTGCGCAGCATAGCCGTTGAAATATATATACCAAAAGCTTCCATTATTTCTTTTGGTCTCTCTGCTTTCATGTCTATTGGCTTCTTAAACAGCGGGGATAAGCTGTTGAACTGCTGTTGTCTTTTGCCGGGCTCCTGTGATTGCTGAATCTGGTTGATGCCTTCTGATATGATTTAACATGTTTGGCGTGTGTTACCATTAGCATACCGCACCGCTGTCGAACAACGCCGACACACCGTCCTCGTCCGATCCACCACTTGCACTCCATCGTTATTGTAGTCCACAGGGAACCCGACAATTTCCCACACAGCTGATTTAAAAGAAGCAGGTGGGTCTTCGAGCTCCTGTGTGTTATCTGAACTCGCCATACTAACTTTTCTTCTTCTTGTATTTTGTTCGTTTTGTTTTCTTCTTCTTCTTCATTTGTTGTTTAAGGGCGCTGGCTGGCAAACAGCTTTTAGGCGCAATACTGCACCCTGGATTATATATAGTGTAATATGTCCACACAGCAGCTTTGAAAAAATCTTGAAAATCTTGGAGCTGGGTGTGTCTGAGAGCTTGGGGATTTTTCGCGAGCAACGCGACCAACAACCAATCACATGAATCTCCCGCCCCCGGCATACAAAGCAAAAAACCCCGGGGATTTTATGCGAGCAATATATATATATATATATATATATATATATATATATATATATAAATATATATAAACTCCCCAAACAGGCGAAAATCTACCAGTTTCACCCACTGTCTCTGCCACCTCCCTCCATGCCTGGTTCCTCCGGTTTGTATCCCGGTAAATAGTTCTGGTCGTAAAGAACCGGGTGATTTGCTACCGTAATTTCTCGTTTGGAATATGAGGAAATGAACTGCGGTCTGGCTCTCCCAGCTTGCACGCGGTTTGATTGGCTAGCGCTTGAACCGTCAGATTTGCATAAACGGGATTTGATTGGCTGACGCTTCCAGCTCAGCTTCAAAAGTTGAACATTGCTCAACTTTTGAATCCTGAAAATCCTGGAAATCTTCGCTTCGCTTCCCGACAATGCAGTTCGGCGAAAAGCGAGGCAAAGTGACGTCATCCCCATTCAAAGTCAATGGGACAAACTTTCTTCCCACTCGTAAAAAAAAAAGGTGTATTCGTGACGGTATGAATACGGATACCGTTGCACCCCTAATTATATGTGTGGGAGAGGAACTCCCTCTGGATGAACTTTGGGATTTTAGCCTTAGCAGAACATTTAAATGCACAAAAAATTATTTAACACACTAAAGAAAAGGGAAAACCCCAAAAAGCAGAATAGGGCCTCTTTGGAAAACTCGACAGAATGAGGTAATTCCTGAATGCTGCTAATGTGTTGTAAGCATGCAGACACCAAGATGTTTGCTAGCAATAACCAATACGTTTCCCAGCTGTGGCTGAGCTACTGTAATATACAGTATATTAAAGATAGCTCCAATTACTGTATGCCAAGCTCTCAGTTTCTTCTCATGGAATATTGATTTTGCCAGTGTCCCTGCAAACAAAGTGCTAACTCTGTCCTCATGTAATTTAAGCAAAGTGAAATATTTTTGACAACTGTCTGTTGCATGCTGCATGCCATTCAACCAGCACACACTCAGGACTCATTAGGGCATTATACTTTAAAGAGCATAGTGCAATTACGTGTATTTAATATTTAGGACTAGTGAAAACCACTATTAATGGCCTGCAGTAGATCAATCTAAAAGCTTTTTCAAAGGTTATAAAGACCTGCTAGAGGAATCCATTTGTCTGAATCTGATAAAAGTTGCCATTAGTATATAAAGTACTGCATCTTTTATGCATCAGAAGTATAACATTCACTCAGTTTGCTTCTGCTATTTCTTTAGAAATTACACAATGCTATACAGAAGCTGTGGCATAACTCCTTTTATTTCTGATTGTAGCATTTTTTCACTTTTAAGTGAACTGTAGTGGGCTAATGATAGAGGAGCTACAGTATATAAAGGTATTAAAAGGTGGATTTGATAGAGGTTCTCAGGGCCGGCTCTAGACAATTTGCAGCCCTAGGCGAGATTTGAGTTGGCGCCCCAGCCAGAGAATCGTACAATAGAAAAGATAAAGATCAATAGAGTATTCAAGGAATACACAATAGAATGGGGGGTGGACGTCACATCCTCTTGGGGGGTCCGGAGGTATGCCCCCCTGGGAATATTTTTTTAACATTTTAAAGGTCACATGTCAATATCAAGCCACACTTATTGTTTTTATTTCGGCTGTGACTTTGTGCGTGTTCAGGTTGAGTTTGGCTGTGTATCGCTAAACAAGGAAATCACGGAGGGGCGGGGGGGGGGGGGAGGAGCTGCAGCGGAGAGGACTCTCCCTCCACATTATTGTAGAAACGTCTTCTTCTAATATCCGTTAGAGCAGCTAGCACCAGATTCTAATAACAACAGCGCCGGTACCGGTGCACCCTCCCTCTCTCCCTCATTCGCTCCCAAGCTCACTCGCACTTTGGCTGTGAGCTGCGGGCGCCAGATAAGCCAACATCCCCCATTTTCATCACTTACAGCGCCCATCGTACAGGGCAAATGAAAAGTGTAACCGGGGTCAAAAAAGGGTGTTACATTTACTTAATTATGAATGTTGTTACATCAAGGCCGAAAATTAGGATGAGCCCCAACGGTCAAAAACGTTTTTCTACTAGCGCAGCGCCTCCCCAGATCTGGCGCCCTAGGCGAACATCTATAACGCCAGTGCTACGGGCCGGCCCTGGAGGTTCTGATGAAAATTAATGGCTTAAGGCTTGTGTATGGCACATATTATGCCATTCTGACCAATGGGTTTTTGAATTTTCAGGTTGAATTTATTTCCGGGTTCATATTTGTATTTAGTGTCTCTACTGTGACATGTTTTCATTCTTTAATATTCAAAAAGCTCTTTATTTTTCTCATACTGCCTGTGCTGCAGCACCTATTTTCACCCTCTGTCTGAAACCAGAGCCCAGTCTGCGTTGATTGGTTATTTGGACCGTTCTGTTGTGATTGGTCAATCTCTTAGAGATGTCCCGCCTCGTAGCCGATCATATGTGTTGAAGTGCTAGCCAATAGAAGCGCAAGTGCTACATAGTTATGTCGCTATGTTTTGGACGTAAACTAAGCAAAATAATCTGAGGGTTTACCAAAACAAAGTAAAGCTAAAACTGAATATAATGCTATTCCATCCACCATATTTCCTTTGCACACACCTGCAAAATATGCTCCTGAGGATTATGGGCATGTCTTAAAAATGTGATTGTTTTTCTAAGTCCTGCTTAGTTTGTACTAATTAAACTCAACAGTATTTATTATTGACGGCTTGTTGCTAACACTTGACTGTAAGTACTAACAGAAAATCTTCAAATGTTAAAAAAAGATGATTACACAAGAGGCACTGGGACGCATTTCAGTTTTGACAAGTATCTGATTTTGGTGCTATCTTATAGAAGATCAGGGGTAAGAGGGATGTGTTTTATCTGATCTTGATCATGACACATTTTCTGTGGAAAGACTCTTTACTGCAAGAGCCTCATCCTACTGTGACACTTCATGCACAAACTAAGATGAAATATTTAACTGGATGTCTCTACAGTTTCATTCCTGGCTTAACAAGCTTACATCCTAGCACAGCAGTTTTTCTTATGCACAATTTGTACTGACCGGTTAAAAGCAACAATATTCTAGGTTTTGCAAAATGCCCTGACCAGATATTCTGCAGTAGAATATTTTATCTTGGTTTCTTTTGGTAACCAAGGATATTTTTAAAGTTGCAAGGTGTAAATCTTTTACAGTGTGCAGCTGCATTAGACCCTCAGGCCTGTAGTGCACTCTCTGATATCACCTATCCTTTGAACCATAACATCACTGGTGGATAAGTTGGACCAGAGTTATTGCAGTGAAGGTCACTAGCAATCAATTCATGTAAATACAACATTCCTTTTGACCTTTATTGAATCAATCAGAATCAAAATGAGTGGCCCCCCTTTATTGACAGGGAGGGCGCAAACCAACAGGTACCATCATTATAATCAAGAGCTCAAAAAAACATTACAATGACCTATTAATGCGATAAATGGTAATACTACAGACTAAAATAAAGTTAAAAGAGGCAACAATGGATGAGTCCTCGCTCCGTTTTGTGTACGTCGGTTGTAGGTCAAACTTTATTGCCTCGAAAATGTTTAATTGTTGCCTCTTCATTTGCTGTGAGGAAGCCGAGCAATCCATCATATCCCGGGTTTTTTGTGTTCTTTTTTTTATTTGCACTTGCTACTGCACACAGAGGATATTAAGAAGCAGAGCTGAACGAGCAACATAGCTAGGACCTAAGCCAAAATTCAATCCCACACACAAGCCTACAGTGTGCGGTTGATTTTCTTTGAAAGAACATTAATTAGCTGCACTCCTGAGAGACTCTGTTTTCCACTGGCATCGTGAGGTCTGACAGAGTTGTTCAAACGTGTTTTTTTCTATTGGTAATTACAACACTGTGAGAGGTAGTTGGTATTGCAGGATTATGCAGGTAGGCTATTTTGGAACAAAGCACCTGCAGCTAGCTTACTGTACAGGTCTAATGATGTCAGATTACACGGTCACCTAGGAAACCAACAAAAGACTCGAGCAGAAATGGCGAAGAGGGCGCAATTTCTCTGACTGACAGGGCTACGTAATGCTGTGCCACATGCATAATGAAAAATGTGGCTTGTTGAATCTGCTGTTGAGCTGAAGTGGTTTAGTGGTTTCCTTGAGCCTTCACTCTGGTGTACACAGGACAGGAGGAAGGGATGCAAGGGGAAAGGAGGTAGAGATGGAAGGTCCTTTTAAGATGCTGCTTTTAGATATGATCAAAATTAACTTCAGAGGCAGCAGGCTGGCTGCAAAGCAGTTAGTTTCTTTTCTTTGTATTTTGCATTTCTTTAAGTTTTGTCAAGCAATGAGACAAACGCACCATGAAAGCAGATGGCTAGAAGAGTAGGGCTACAGACTGGAAGACGTGAGGTCGGGGAATCAGACACACCATGCTGCTGAGCCCCGTGGCTCACCTGGGGTTTAACCTGTGTTTTCTTTGAATAGGTCTGAGTAGCATAGTCTTTCTCTGCAGGAGGTTTAGCGACCGGTTCTAGCCAAAAAAAGCAGGAACACGATGACCCAAATGTCTTCTCCAAATGCTTCCTTTTGTGCACCATCTTGAAAAACAGATATGCCTATACTAGTCATTATTTTTTAATCCCAATTATTTTCTCAAAAAGACTTTGAAAGTGATGACTTGCCCTCGCAGTTGCAGGATTATGCATCCGTTGCATCATTTGTTTGTTTTATATGATCTAGTACTGTACCTCCCTTTCATTCAGCTCAGGAAAAGCTCTACTGCAAGGGGACACACACTCGGGGAGTCGAGAGTTGACACCAGGAAAGGGGAGTTGTCTGCGGGGAAAATGGGGAGACGCAGCGATGTGACTCTGTGCCAAATGTTTACAGGCAAGCTGACATAGTTAGGAGATGGAGAGGGCTGAAACGAGGCTGTCTCTCTCTGCACTCTTAGAGGAACGAGAGATAGGAAATCTAGGTCATCGCCACTGATGCATTGCAAAGCGAACTTCAAACAAACCTGGCCTTTAGCGTGATGGCTCTCCAAAGCTGTGCTACATGCCATCAGAGACTGATCGCCATTTTGTGCCCAGAGCTGCGATGAAGTGATGAATAGAGTCATTCTCAAGATGGACAATAGGGACAGGCAATGCCAAACCTGCCAATCGTTCTGTTTATTTATGTATACATATGGTACTTTACCATATGTATACAAAGAAGGCAGGCTTTTCTATCTGGCTTTGTAACCAATTAGTTGGCCCGTAGTTAGACCACATGCTAAGTTTCTATTCATCATCTGCCCTTCACTCGGAATTGCCTGAGGGATGTCTTATCCGTAATCATAGCCTGGGGAATTGTGGTGAAAAGCTTTGTTCTACTATTGAAAGCTCGATCTGTCTATCTCAAGGGCAGCGGGTTAAAACAATACTGTTGTTAGAAAAAGAGATTCCTTTCGGTGGCCCTCCAATGCATGTGATTTGATTTTTTTACTCTTCAGAAAGCCTTGTCGTATAGATGCGTTCTGTTAATATGAGTAACTTATTGATAAACGGTGTTCTTGGATTGAACATTAATTAATTAAACAAGTATGTAAACACATCGAAGTTGATGCACAAAATACAAATATGAACCTGAAAATGAGTAGAATAGGGCCTTTTCAACCTTCCTCCTTTAAATGAACAAGTGCCACTGAGAAGGGCCCATTGTCCAAAGCTCAACTATATTTATAAACAGTATTATAAGGACTTTGGCTCTGAAAACAAAGTGGGACATAAATCTCTTACAACACAGTCACCATTTCAAAGCAGACACATTTTACAGCAAGGCTTTCCCGAAATAGACCCGATTAACGTACCAACCACCTGGTTTTTATGCCAACACAAACCAGTGGCTCTTACTCATCTCTGAGAGTCTCACCGGGTGATATATGCCCTGCGTAATATCTTAAATAGATAATCCTATACCTCACTCACTTGGAAGAGAGCATGGCACTCCCACTGAGCAACAAGCCATGTGGTAAGATCAAGCTGTGTGGGGGAGGCATCATGCGTTTTAAAAATAAATATTCAATGGTCATTTATTAGTCACATGAGATTCCCACACTATTCTAATCCTGTAACAATATGGCGTTTTCTGTATTTCTTTTCAGATGTATAGTGCCCCAAAATGCATTAGAATCCATATTAAAGGTCCCATGTCATGCTTTTCTGGTTATTACCCGTCCCCTTGTTTGTTATGAAGGTTTTTATGCATGTAAACGGTCTGCAGAGTCAAAACCCTCAAAGTACACCCTGTAGCGAGTAAAACTCTAACACAGAAAATACCTCCCCAAAACTTCTCGTTGGAGATACGTCACTGTCCATTGATTCTTCCGGGTACCGCATGATGTCAACCGTACCCGGAACGAAATGGACCAATCCGTGGAGCTGTTACGTCACGTCCGCGGAGCCGTTACGTTAAGCCCCCGCTGATTGGTCCAAATTGACCAATCCACGGACTTCCTCACACACACACTCAGTGCAGGCAGCTCTGCTGATCTCTCCTCCCTGGATGCAGGCTGATAACAGGCTGTTGGTATCGCGGCTAAATTCTCTCTGCAGACCCATTCTCACAGCGTTTATCAACCTTTCTCTTACTCAATATCAAGCCACACTTATTGTTTTTACTTCGGCTGTGCCTTTGTGTGTGCTCAGGGTGAGTTTGGCTGTGTTTCGCTGTGTATCGCTAAACAAGGAAACCACACCTCCACGGGGCTCAGCGCGATTCACAACGTCCTGACCAATCAGAGCACACTGGGCTCACAGGGAGGGTGGGGGCTGGAGCTATTGGAGCTACAACGAGCCGTTAAAGGCAGAGAGTGAAATTCAGTGAATAATATGCTGTATGAGAAACCAAAGTGATTTTGGAAAATTGCACGATATAAATCTATTCTAGTCGACCTCAACAATGGAATTATGATCAGTGGAAATGGCTGTGACATGGGACCTTTAAGCACTCCACTTGCAGCTCATCGCTTCCTCGTACGTATTAATGAATATTCTTCGTTTCATCCTGAGGTGCGCACTTCAAAATATGATCTAAGGTTTGACATCAAGCACACGTGGACCAGCTGGGTCTATTTCCATTAATTAAGTGAAGAGCGATGTCCACATGAAGGCACTGAGCCTTTTTGTTTCAGCGTGCTGAATATCTTGATTGGACCTCTTGATGCATCTTTTATGAATCAGAGTGCAAAGCCTGGATAGCCTGGTTACCACTACAAAGCCTAACGGAGCTCACCGGGAATTACTTATTATTCATATCACTCTATTACCCCCTAAACAATATTTCAGGGAGACACGCAGGAAATTGTGGTTGGATCAGACCTGCCGCATTCACATTCCCTTAAACAAACAAACACCAGAATAGGCTGGCTTTGAAGTTGTGACCCATATAGATGAAGCAATAGAGCGGTGCAGTGATGACGCGGTTTTAAGGCCGACCCGGAAGTTAGCAAGTTAGCTCCCGCGTCAAAAAGCAGAGGGATTTTTCCATTGGATTTCGGTATATTGCAGAACATAAGCTCTGTGGCAAACACTTTTATGATCCTTACACTTTAGTTCAGCAGGATAATATCCACATATTAACCTATTTTGTCTCTGCTGTTGTGCAGAGAACATGCATCTGTCCTTATCTCTGCAGGATTAAACATCACGTCAAGTTGCACATGCTCTTTGGATAAATATGTCTTTACTCTGATATTAAGCGGCTCATTCCTCCCTCCCCTATGTATATATATTTCTATATGTGTAGGGTCTCATTTTTCTTCTTGAGCTGCATCATCAAAAAAATGATGAGAGGGCTGCAAACGCCTAGGAATGCTGTTTGTATGCACTTCTTTGCTAAATCTCTTTTGGAGAGCTTGATCCTCTGTTTTTATCAAAATATGACAAATTAGTTTTGAACATATTTATGCTGGGTAGCTTTTATCGTCAACATGGCAAAACACATATTTATATTCAACACATTTGCAAAATGGTGACTCCCAACGATATTTCTACTTCAGTGTATCCACATGCAGCGTACATGGACAATGTTACTGACAAGGGGGTCGGTTTATTCACGCATTTAACAGTGAAGTGTTTTCCAAGGTGAGCCTGGCTGCTGTCACTCCATCCCTTTATACTCAAAAGCTGGAAAGTTTCTGCAGAAAGTAAACACTTTGTTAGGATTCAAACACTTGCTAAAAAACAAATTCCTTGATGAAAAAACACTTCTGAAATGGTTTCATAAGGTTCATAGAGCCCAATTTAAAAATGTACCTCAGCAGTAGACAAAATACATTTTTTGGAGTAGAACTAATTGGATTCATGTGTCTGTAACTTGGGCAAAGCATGAAGGTCAATACATGTAAAGACAATATAAATAAAAGCAGAATATGAGCAAATGATTAGGAGAATAGAAATCTACATGTTTGTATTCAACCCCCAAATCCCCTCATTTTTTTGAGTTTGTATAGGCGACTGATACAAGACCACTTGTAGTAAAAATGCTTTAAGAGTCAATAGTGCCGTCCTGAGAAGTATTACCATTTTGAGCAGTCAGATGTAGGCCATGAGGGCTATACAAATATCTGCAACCAGACGTGCCTCTGCTGGGGCATGCAACTGTTTATTTTAGGAAAGTAGGTAGTCGGTTCAGTGACTTCTTCTTGCTTACACAACGCAAGAAAGAAAGCTGTGAGAAGGATCCAGGTGGAAATGTGTTGCACACCACTGAGTGTGTGTCTTTATCTCTATTTAGACATGTAAGCTAAAATGGCCAAACATTAAGAGGCACTAAGAAAGCTCAACAAAAACCCGACAAAACTAAACAAATGTAATATGAATGCCCATCTCCGCAATTGAATGAGCCATTCAGTATGAAATAAACTCCCACAGCTAACATGACACGGAGATTTCTTCTATCTAATAAATCAGTGTCCATCGTGAACTAAGTGTCTGGGCCGTCTTTGTTTGGCATAGCAGGGATTCACTGTGGCTTTGCAACACGCCATGTGTTGGATTCCCTCGCATGCTGGAGGAGACGTGTAGAAACACAGTATGCTGGCCACTTGCAGGTTAAAGGGGTCTCTGTTTTGATCCTTTTGCAGGTTCATATTTGTTGCAGTATCGGACATGTTTACACACTTTAATGTTCACATTTTTTTCTCATACTTCCTGTGCTGCAGCACATCTTTTCACCCTCTGTCTGAAACCAGAGCCCAGTCTGCTCTGATTGGTTAGCTCTGTTGTGATTGGTCAACCGCTTTAAGATGTCCCGCCCCTACGTCTATAACGTTCAATGTGTTGGAGTGCTGGCCAATAGAAGTGCGTGTGTTGCATAGCGATGTCTCTATGTTCCTTAACTTTGGGACCTTTGCGGACTATTTACATTTACACAACCACACTATATAACACACTAGGTGAAACTCCAAAAAGCACAACAGGGCCTCTTTAAATACACTGCTGTTTCATCTTAGAACTCTGTTCATCAATAATAATAAAAATCTGATTTTGCATTCATGTGGGGGCAGTATTATATAAACACAAATAAAGCTCTTGGATATGGCTGTTATCATTTCTTTAAACACTTTAGAGTTAAAAAGAAATGGTGCTATGACTCCCCACGGTTGTCCAAAACAAGTGCACCAGAAACAGCAGCGCCGTGGACTCTCTTATCACATTCCAACTTATGTCAAGTCGTATCTCATTAAATCTTCTCTGATCGGAGCTGAACTGAATTGGAGATGAGCGGTGAATAATGCATCAACTGCGTGATGATGACATCACCCCACAAACACATACACATGCATCTCTACAAGAGAGGTTATGTCCTCTTATTGTCAGAAATGATTTACTAGAAGACATGTTTCCTACATATGAAATGACCCTGTAATTAGACGTATTTGACAAAGTATGTGGAGGCAGTCAGACTCAGAGGCTGATCAAAATATGTTTGTATTCGCTGCTAGTGTCTTCACTACCATTATCCAAGCATAGGAACAAATTAAAACATGCATATTGGTTTAATAGGAAGGGTCACGCTTTGTTAGTCCGTGTGGTATGACATGTTGAGATGTTTTCTGCTATGTCCTGTTGGTACTCTGTGTTTCGGTAGACAGTAATTGGAGAAGGGCTTTGAGGCTTCCTCCAGTGACCTCATTACCCCAATTACATTTGTAGCCTTCCCAGACAACAACCCTTCTCGCAAAGTAATGTCTGATTATTACTCCCAGTCCAAATGAGGTTCAAAAAAAGCAGCTGAGGGAGCGGGGCAGGGACATATGGCTGAGCCTTTTTAGAGTGTGTTGCAGTACGTTTTTTATCCTAAGTTCATTTAACCAAAAAAGATATCACATTTTTTAAAACCCTTGAAAATGCTGTGGTTTTGTACCAAATAAGTTCCATAACTACTGTATAAATGTCTGGTTTAGATGCTAATATTACTAGCATAATTTTCATAATCCAGGATTACTTAAAGGGGCCTCTTGCTCATTTTCAGGTTCATATTCATATGTTGTGTCTCTACTGTGACATGTCTCCATGCTTTAATGTGCTGCAGCACCTCTTTTCACCCTCTGTCTGAAACCAGAGCCCAGTCTGCTCTGATTGGTTAGCTGGCCGGCTCTGTTGTGATGGGTGAACCCCTCAGAGATGTCCTGCCCCTTAACCATGATGTACAATGTGTAGGAGCGCTAGCCAATAGCAGCGCGAGTGTAGGAATGTCCCTTCATTCAGGAAGTAAACAAAGGAGTCCAATGGAGGTTCTGAGTACATTTTCTACTTCTGACCTTATTTTATCATATACCTCCCTCATTATCAGTCAAGACCAACCAAAATTAAAATTAGTTCAAATTCATCTTTTAAAGTTTCACATTCATTTATGTTACACCTCCATGTAGTTACTCATTTAAAAAAGAACCTCTGACATGTTTTCCATACATCAGCAGATGTGTCTTTTAATTGGAACAGTCTAATGCTTCAGTGTTGACAGGTTGAAACATTATTTTTTTTCTAAATTGTCAGCTTTTGAGAAGGTTGGATAACAACCTTGTGTTGAGCTCAGTGATGATGTGTTTGTAGTTTTTAAACTGGGTTTTGAGAGTGATTAATATCAATGTTAACCCATGGAGGAGCATAACTGAGCAGATCCAGAATGCACCCGAATCATCACACAACTCTTCAAGTCACAAACATTCCTCAAACCAGCATGAAGTATGCAGCAAACAATCATCCCTCACTGGACATTTGTCCTCAAAGTTGCACACTAACCAGTTGATTGAGTTGAGGCCATTTGCGGACGACAACCTCGGATGGAACGAGGAATCAATGCCGTGTTTGTCCACTCTTCTGCTCATTAAGAAACCCCTATTCACGTCAGGGTCTGCATATGACAAAGAAAGCTCACAAGTGCACATTTTCAGTCAGAGGAGGGTGGTTTTTCCTCCTTCTCAAAGCCCTCCCCTCATCCAAATTCGCCTCACAGAAGCGCTGTGCCAGAGGCCAAAGTCTTGACAGGGGTAGCCCAGTGAGGGGGAAATCAAACGAGTCCGTTTTCTGCAGCCGGGCTCTCCGACACGGAGCCCCTGCTTACCCAGCAGCACCTTTGCAATCGAGGAATAAAATAAGCTTTACACGTGCATCCATCATCCTCAGCATGACTGGGTTTTGTCTCATGCCCCTGTGATGTGAGTCGATTGGTTACTCCTAACTAAATACTGGTGTGCAGATTGAAATCCACACATAATATCACATTCATCTCTAGTGATCAATGTTGATACAATACAATGGGTATCACTGCAAAGCAAATAAGTGTTTCTTCAATATTTGTCTGTGAGATTGGAAAATGTTGTTTAATTAAAAAGTAGAAGTAGAAAAGGAGAACATTTCATTTTTTGTGCTTATGGACAAAAACATTTGAACCTTTTTTTTTATTTAAAAAGAAGGTCTGGTTTGTGTAAGGTCAAGTGTATATCCTACTCATTAAATGTGACTTGCTTGCCTTGTTACTTTGATATCATTTCACAATTTAGTTTAGTTACTTTTAAAGTCTCAATAAACTGTACCAATTGATCTGTAAAATTAATGATTTTTTTTACGCACAGCACAACAATATTTGAAAAAAAGCAATGTGTTTTCACTTTAATTCAAGCAACATTTTGTACATCACCTTGGTAATTTGAAGACTATTTTTAGTACATTTCAGCCCTTTCTGTTATCTCCATATGGCGGCAGTGCGTCTAGCCTCAAACTTGTGCTGCACTGCATTAAAGCTGCTCCATCTAGCGCTCTTTATCCTCTGTGTAAACCCAAGTGATTCCTACATGCATTTATTTATTTCTCGAAAACATTCGCATAATGAGGATTGATTTTCCTCATGAGCGTTCATTGGGAAGGTTTCACTCATTGCGCCATGTAGAGGATGAAGGCTCCAGAGGAACGCAGCTCACATTGGAGCGTTCACAGTCAAGCCAGATAAAGTATCCAAACAAGGCCTCTGATCTGTCCTTCAAAATAAAAGCCATGCAGGAAAATGCATTCAAATGAGCACAGCATTTGGGGAAAAGTTATACAATAATCTGTTAAAACGGTCCATGTGAAATATGAACATGTCTGGCAATAATTTCTGCCGTATCTGTTGCCCTGTAGCGCCTGTAAATAGCATGCTAAAGCATTATAGTTGATGACGGATTGCGTGCTTTTATTTTGACGCCAAATCCCCTCTTTTCCTGTGCTGTCTTGCTCAGCTCATGCTGACTTCTCGCCGCACTCTGAGAGAGCGGAGGAGAGAGAGAGAGAGAGAGACGGCATCCGATGTGTCTTTTTCTGCACATCACTTTGGAAATTTGCGCTCGTGTAGTCCTGCTAAAGGCGGTGCTCACCTGCCGGGCTGTGAGCGGCTAACTGATTTAAGAGGATCATCAGACTAATTGCCTCCTTTGATATTGCCCTTCATTGATTCTTTCGACCATTCCCCTAATCACTGTCATGATTTTCTTCATTTTCTCCTCTCCTGCTGTTTCAAAGTGACCGGTTGCAGGTGTTTTTGTGCTCCGATTTGCGCCAGTCAAGCCTGGCAATATGTAATTTTGTGGATAGACGCTGCGTTTTTTTTGGAGAAGTGGACTATTTCACGGCTCGGGATTCCTTGTGATTTCTTTTTCAAACATTACTGCTTTACTCTGTAGACCAGAACAGATTCTGATACACCGTGATGGTGTGGGGCTATCAGAACTAACAGCAGAGTGTACGCTATCATTTGGAAACTGCTTGTGGGTAAGTTCAATATATGTTTGGTCTATTCGTTTCCAAAGTTATTTTGATGCCCGTGCTGATTTCTGTAGATCTGCTTGAACCAGTTTGTGGGCACTAACGATCCGTTTGGATTATGCTGATATTACAAATGGATTCCAGTTCTTCCAAATATGCGGCACTTAAATGCACATTTGGAGTGTTTACCCCTCATAAATCCCAGTGGCTCCTTTTGCTTTAGTTGCGGATGCAGCCTCCTCAGCTCAGTGGATGTTACAGGGAAGTCTTCACGGCTGCAGTACGACACTGAAGTGGACTGCTGAAGTCGTCTGTATTCTTTAGTAAAAACCCAATTATCCAAGCACACCAATTACATTGTGTCAGTGGATACGGGCTGTTAATTTTACGGCGATTTTTTTTTATCTCGACGTTAAATGTGCAATAACACTGTGCGCATTTGCGTGTCGCTCCGGTGCGTCAGCAATGTTGTGTGTGTTTGTGTGTATAAGCGCCTGTGGAAAGTGCGCGATTTTGATGCGTGTGTGAGTGGGTGTATGTGCATGTGCACATGCACGCGTGTCAGAAAAGGGGTGTCGAGCAGTGCCCGGGTTTAGTAATTTCAAATTATTTCTGCTGAATGATTGCTTGACGAGTCAGCTCTCTGCCTCGGTGTTTGCTAGTATTTCCTCTCCCATCCCCTGTGCCTCCCTCTCATGCTCGGGTGGATGATGGCCTATAATCGCCCAGATGGATGTTGGAGCTCCACTCTGTCTTGGATCAGACTGGAGTTTGCCTTAAACATATTTTGGAATTAGGAAATTATACTGCTGTAAAGTTAGAGCAGATGTCGGTTTAACGAAATGGGGAGGGGGGTGTTTTTGTCTTTCACCCATGACATAGGAATTACGCAAGATACTGTAGCCTTGTAACTTGCAACTCACCTTTTTAGTGACGACTGCCAGAAAGCTGCTCCTTCTTACACATTTTTCTGTTAAACCTTTAGAAACAATCAACTCCTAAGGCCGAGGCCTGCAGGCAGAGAAAGACTTACATTCATAGCAGCTCGTTAATAAAATAAGATGTCTATGTTTGTCACATGTGTGCTCCATTCCCACTGCTCTGAAATCATCTTGATCTGCAATTCAATTTCTTCTTGACTACTTCTGCTGTAGGTGATATATTCTTGGTTTATGATGCTATTTTAATATTATCTTTATTTATCTCGAATACCAGGGGTTAAGCTTTGCCACAGGAGCAACCAGCAGCACATGAATTTATAGGTAAGTGGCAGTGGCCACTTAACGCAAGCCCTGCAGCTACATATTGAGCTGAGTCGAGTGCTCTCACATAGAAATTGATTTAGACAAAGATTATGTCATCTAGCATTGGCACACTTTTTTTATGCTGGTCAACTTTACCCAGCAGCATTCAATTCTTCTTCTGCTGCCTGATGAATTAAGTGTAGATTTAAAGGGCATCTTAATGCACCATTAAAGTCGCTGTCTTATTGGCGGGGTCATTTTCAGTCACTTCTTTTGTACTTAATCAGTTTTTTTATTCATTTTAACTCTGACTGGGCATGTGTATGCCCTTAATAAAGTTGAATTTCAACATTAAACTCAGTGCCATTAGTGCCATTACATTAGTACATATTTGCTAATATCCATTGTTCCAACGTGGCTTCCAATGCTCTCTCTGGCAGACAGACATATCTGAAGACACAAGCTTTCTCCACTTCCTGTCTTGATTGATACTTTTAATTTTCAAGGAGCTGTCACCAATGCCTATTGGCCTTGGCTTTCCAATCAAGGAGCAGGCAGTCAGAGGCTTTCAAATGAAAGAGTTCATTAATATAGCGGGAAATAAGGGTTGTCTCGCCGTGCAATATTGGCTCTGTGTGGGGAGTGATTGGAGCAATTGATGAGGATTTGTGAGGAAGAATGTTGAGAGAGGCCACCTCAATCATGGATATTAAATTACATTAATAAGACTACAAGGGGAAATCGAAATACCCAGAGGTGATCCAGCTTGTGTGTTTGTGTGTATGGGCGGCAATGTGCATGTGTGCAAATTCAGCCGGACCACCCTCCATTCTGACTTCTGCGCAGACTTATTGACTGTTATGGACCACATGCATAACACACATGCTCTCAGTTAAATCTTTTGAAAATCCAATTCCCGTGAAGATGAGATTCCTCTTTCCTCATGCCTTGTTCCATTTTCCATCACAATCATAGGCCATCGATCTGATTCCAAGCTATTTATTTTTGTTGCAGACATCATGTCATGGATTGACAAGTATGGTAGATCAGGTAGATTACAATATGTCTGGCCATGTTGCTCTGTTCATAAGAAAGATTAATGAGGGTGAACACTAGGGCTGCACAATATTGGAAAAAACTGACATTGCGATTCCCCCCCCCCCCCCCCCGCAAACCATCCTTTCTTGAACTTCAATGCTATACAATTGGTATTTTTTTAACTATATTTAACCGGATGAAGGATTTTAGTCACGGACGTCTGGATCTTAAGTTATCAGAGCAACAAGCTGAGCTAGCTCGGTTAGCTGCGCCAAACTGCCCTGGAGAAACACATGAAACGACTTTATTCAGTGTTTTTACCTTTAATCACGGGGTCCGTTTGCTTTGGAGATGTGATTGTGATTGCTGGTTTGCTGTGCATGCAGAGCCTGCATGTCACTCACTCAAGTACCCCTGACATGCAAGTTATCCTTTTGTAGCAAGCAGCAAAATAATTGTAACATGACGTGTTTGAGTTAATTTGCCTACTTAATATCGCAAGTCTTACATTTCTTCGCGATTATCGTCACGACTAGGGATGTCCCGATCACCTTTTTTTGCTCCCGATCCGATTCCGACCATTTGATTTTGACAATCTGCCGAAACCGATTTTTCCCGATCTGATCTTTATGCAATGCATTAAGAGAAAAAAAAGGTAACAGATAACGGCTGGTCATCCAACGCGATGAATTCAGCTATCTTGGCTGTTATTTTTTTTTGCCTTTTCACTGTTCTGGGGCAGTTTCTCTTTTAAAAGTCTCTGAAAGTGTCGGTTGTTTCAGTGCCGTTGCCTGAGTGGCCGCTGTGTACTCGTCGTGTTGTTGTTGGTGTTTGTTTCTCGTATTAGATTGGTTGTGTTGAACGTAGCTCTGTTCTTTCCACCACGCGGAACCTCCGCCTTGCAAACATTGCATCTGGCTGTTACACTGCCTTCGCTTTCAATTTTATCATACTTCCAAACTCCTGACATTTTCTCTGTCCCGACTCCCGAGTCACCAGCTGAACGTAGCCTCTTGTTAGCTTACTGCTACTATTAGACACTGCGCCCACTCAGTTGCCAGATTTGAGAGAAATAAGCAACCAGGTCTATGAAAACAAGCCCCAAAGAAGCAACACATGTTGTGTAATTTGAAACCAAAACTAAGGCCTCAGGATGACGTTAAGACGTGAACATGGTCATTTTTGTTTTGTAACATTAAATAAAATTATAAAAATATTTTATATAAAAAAATAAAAATCCCGATCCCTGATTTTTTTCTTCCGATCTTTTGAAAATCACGTGATCGGCTCCGATCCCCGATCACGTGATCGGATCGGGACATCTCTAGTCACGACTCACGACACAATATATCGTGTAGCCCTAGTGAACACCAACATTTACATCTATTTATCCTTTCTGGCTTAAGTATTTTCACCTCAACTTTCCACTAATTGCTTTAATTCCGCGGTCACAAATTATGCTAAGAGACCTTTTTTTTTAAATCAGTGGCTTGTGCCTTTCTCTATTCATGTCCCCGTCACAGTCTGCAGCAAATAGTCGTGTTTTTCATCCCCATCAGAAACCTCACATTTGAGTAATTTTTTATATTCACTATCATATGAAAGGGGCCCTATTATCCTTTTGGGGGTTTTCCCTTTTCTGTAGTGTGTTATATATGTTTTTGTGCATGTAAATGGTCTGCAAAGGCTGAAATCCAAAAGTTCACATCCAGAGGTATTTTTCTTTTGAAGCTTTTAAACTTGAATTCTTCCTAGCTGTATCTTTTTGTAAATTCCTTGCGTAAAACAAGTTTAAGGCAATCTTTTTTTTTTTTATAAACTAGCACTGTTATTTCCACTCTCAATAGTTTAGTTGTAAATCAATTTAGATTATTTGCTTTAATTATGCAAAGAGTGGGCAATATATTTCCTAAATATACCATTCATTTACGTAAAATCTGATTATTTTCCTGTATATATTTGGATACACCATTTATGAATACTTTACTGGTGGACCTCAGGTAGCTTTACCCCTCTCAGGTACATCAGCTCTTAAGAGATGTCATTATTTGCATTTGTATAACCCCACTAGGTATGTCAGGCCAGGTTAAAGGCCCTGACACACCTACCCGATTTTGGGAGTCAGAGGTCGCCAGAGGTAGTCGGGCATTCGCGGCGCCCTACTCAGGTTGGTGTGTCCCGCACCGTCGTTGCTTTACGGCACATTTTCACAGCTCCCGCGGAGGTCAGAGAAAGTCGGGCCAAATAAATCACTCTGATTGGCTGTTCAGCTTAGCGAGTCAGTGCATGAGAAGCGAAGCGGAAGTGAGGGACCAAAACAAACGATTAAGAAGGCACACACACAGACGGTTCATCTTTTTCATGTTTACATGTTTTCGATCAACGAGACAGACTGAAAATGGAACCCAGACGCTATTTGTTGTTTGTTTATATCACGCAGCCTGTTCTTCTTCTCTCGGTGTATAGTCTGTCTTCCGGTTGTTGCCTCTTTTGAATGACGAATACACACTACCGTAAGGACAGTTATTGCTATTCGTCAACTGAAGTCTTTGCGGTGTGTTCGTAGGCGGGCAGCGTAGGCGGGCGCGTAGGCGGGCGGCGTAGCCGACGCAGATGACGTAGCGGACGTAAAAGTCGGGACGCCTTCGGTACGCGTTCTTTGGTCTCAGGTTGGTGTGTAGCGGCCTTAAGACTCCAACACAAGTTATCTGTCCTTTAGTCTGTTTCATGCTGAAAAAAGGAAAGCCACCCTTTCAGAAAAAATATAGCAACCATGATTACTCACTGAGGCGAGACTAGGCTGTATTGAAAAGTAAATTCCCCACCCCCCCCCCCCCCCCCCCTACAGCTCTCGATATGCGCTCCCCTGGAGTCATTCATCAGAGGGTAGGTATCAATATGAATGTCTTCCCCTGCAAATCATTTTCATGGTCGACTTACTTTTGAGACCTTGATCTGAATGCCTTCATGTATGGATGTGAGCATCTGCTGCTCAAATGCTTCCTTTATTCACTTCCTGCATGTAATGGCATTCCTATCCAAACAGAGTAATGCTTAATACTACAATAAAAGCATGGTAATGGTCTCTTTGCATTGCTCTTGAAAAAAAAGAAATGCTTCTGTGCATATATGTGTGTCTTCAAGGGGGATCAAAGCATAACTGATCAGAGTCAAATGCAATTTAAAAGCTATTTATTTTGTTAAAGCAGGAACTGAAAGGACTCTGGGTCAGCCGCAGAAGGTCAGGCCCTGGAGCATAAATGTTGTGCTGGTCAATGGTAACACAGCTAAAAGAAAAAAAGTACTTGTGTTGCTCTTCCTTTGATGAAAAGGCCATCTAAGAAATGATCAGTTACCTCAATATACAACATTTCTCTTTGCTAGGGGCAACTGAAATGAAAAGTGAATGAAGTTATTTGTCTTTTCTTTTGAAAAGGCAGTGGCATAAGAAGCCCATTGCTATAAGCAAGAGGGTTGAATTGCCATTTTCATCCTTTTTCTTTTCAGGCCCAGTGTCATCGTAGCATGTCTGGAGGTGATCCTCAGAGGCCCATCCAGCCTACAAAGATGAAGTTGATGTGTTTCGATGGCTTTTTAGAGAGCTGTGGATAGAGAATGGAAATTGCATGCCAGGGGAAGCAAAATAAGCAATTTTTCCTCCCATTTCCCCTCCTCTCTTCATCGGATCTGTGCCTACTCATTCATGAAGGCTTTGTTGTGACATTCCATACGTTGTTGTTGTGGTGATAAGAGAAAAAATCACACAAATGACGTTTGGCCGGAGGGGAGGAGGGGGGGGGGGGCTCCGCAAGCTAATGCATTTCAGGCTGGCTAACACCACCGAAGAAGAGACACGTCCGTCTAATGTTATGAAATCACAAGCAGCGACCGTTATCCACTTTTGACCTGTGTTTTCGTGGCTGGTGGTTCGATGATCAGGACAGTCAAGTATTATTATTATTTATGAACACAGGCTGCTTGCGTACAGTCAGTGAGTGTATACATGTGTAGCCTCTGTGAGAAACATCCCCTCTGAGGCAGGCGAGACCTGAAAATAGAACAGCAACGTCAAGGGATTAATAGTGAGTGAAATCAAGAAGCGCTTCATTAGCAGTTCTTCATTTGTCGTTAGCCACTACATATTATACTATACACTACAGTATGAGACCCTTGGCAACATTATATTGAAGCTAATCTTTACATATATAGAACAAGATGGGTCGGAACCATTGAGACAGAAGCTCTAAAACCATAGACCACTTCTAACGTCTAATGTCATGTGACTCAAAAGGATGATTCATCAGCATGCAAAAATACATTAAGTGTTTAATCCATCGCTTTTATCTTTAATTGCTTTCCTTTCTCCTATTTAGATTAGAAAAGGATGACCTGCAATGCCCACATTTGATTGGCCGATGCCGTGCTGTGCTAGTTGATGATCCTCTGCATTGCTGTCAAAGTTATTTTGGAGAAACGTCTTTGAATTTGCAGGGAAATGTCATTGAAATGAATGAGGAGGCATCGTGTTTTCATGCAATGCTCGTCAGTCTGGGCCAATCTTTAGTAAACTGATTCCTCTCCTTTCATTGTGTTCATAGCCCTACTTACTGCATTAAGCGAAAGTTAAAACCAACATGAATAAATATATACAGTTTGACCCTGTTCACTGAAACGTATGGCTGAACACACTGAGCCACATCATAATCTATATATATATTCAAACATAGCAATTCCACTAATAATCCAATCCCCACTTTGGTTAATGATGCTAGTAACTGTATATGGCAAAGACATACTTTGCATTACAACTGAGGGGTGGTTGCTTGTGTGCCTCCTTCCAGCCGGAGCGCGGCTCTGTTCCCCCCCTGCTGGACCAGACCCACAGAGACTAACTCTCAACAGGGTTCCTGATTTATGGGCCACTTTACACAAAGGGCCTGGGGACGCAGCACTCCTTGTCCTACGATATTGAATCTGAGCTGCCTAGCATGGAGATGTGGCTCGTCTGCTATTGTAGAAGAGCTTATTTGCATTGCACTGTAAGCTCTCAGTGGTAACAGCCGTGCGTCTGCTCACCTGAGCACTTAAAGTGGACCTATCATGCTATATTTGAATAATATAATGTAGGACCATACCTATATAAGGCATATTTATACTTTTTATTTTCAAAATACCAAACAGATCATGCATTTTAGCCATTCCTCATTTCGCTCAATTTAACACTGTCTTTGCATCATGGGCTGATTCTGTGGGAACAGCACCATCTACAGGCCTGGCATATGTACTACAGCGTCTCCAGTGCTTTCCACGGCAATGTCCGTGGCTGTCTCCTGCTGATGGTGGAGTTGGCCCAATAGCCGTAGCGCCACTTCTGTGACGTCATAGAAGTGTTCAATCTGGATCAGTCTGTATCAGATCCGTGTCAGCCCCTTTTTAAGAGATTTGGGTATGGAGGAAAATAGAGAGGGTTGTGTTTTCTGACACTTGGTGAGTTCCCTGGAACACCGGGGACACATATTCATGTATAAAAGATGTACAAAAGTGCATTTCGCATGATAGGTCACCTTTAAGTTTACTTTTGCTTGCAGGGCTGTTTGGTTAAGACATATAAGGGACATTTATTGAGGAAAGACAAACAGCTTTCACATTGACGTGTTTGGATGCATTTCCTTTGCAATATGCACGTTGCATAACGTATGTTTCTGTTTTAAGATTACGTTGTGGGCCTCTGCTGTTTTTGATTTCAATTTCACCATGAAAAGCAAGGGGCTTGCCACTGTATTGTGTATTTCAATCAAATCATTTGATATGTGGCACATCCATCATTATCCTTGAAGCTGTGCATTCATCGCTGATGAAAGCTGAAGTACTTTCAAGCGGCGCACAACCTCGACAGACAGAGTCAGATAAATTGACTGCACAATTTCATGCACATTGTGTGCTAGAAGAAAGACTGATTATTTCTTCAAAGGATTTGTTTGTTGTGTTGCTGTCGGCTGTGCATGTTCTCTCTTTTCGGCTCAATTTGATTCTGAAGCGGGAGATTAGATTTTTCTTTTTTTTTAGCGGCAAGATAAATGTTTAGCAGCCTTAATAATTATAGTTGCTGTAGGGTAGGAGTTTAATAATGGTGTTAATAATTTGACAATCCTCTTTTATTCCCCCTTAAATCACCCCATGGTTCTGCTGCTTAGATAAGACGCTATATTTAGCTAAGTCATTTGGATAAAAGAGCATTATTTTGATATTTTAGGCCTTTACTTATGTCATTAAGTGTTTTCACTGATCCATCATTATGTTTCCATGTAATCTATAAAAAGATGCTCTGTACTAGAGGATCTCGACCATCCTCCTTCCTTCATAGGACAAAAAAACCTATCCGGAGGAATTGTTTCCTGCTGTTATACTGTAAAATATGCATCGTTCTTTTACTTTCTTAAAGTCTGTTCCCCTTGAAGAACTCAGACTTTGATGCTCTTCAATGAATAGCATTAGCATACTGTAGAGTTAGCGAGAGAGTCGTTGCTTCAGCAGCAGATCAGTCTCAGTGTCACAGATTTAAATTTAGTAGCAGAGTAAGAAATGTGTGTTTGAGGTTGTGTGTGTGTGAGATAAAGGGAGATACGCTTCAGCCTGTGAATATTTCATCGCTATTTTTGAAAGTCTCAACCCCGGTTTGATGAAATTTCATTTTATTTAGCATCACGGCTTTTCTCTGAGATGCACCTACTGCTGCCGGATACAGTTAATGTTAGATTCAGATAACCCCGCTGCAGCAATGTCGTTCAGTGGCTACTGTAGCATGCTTCCTCCCGAGCTGAATGACTTGAACTCTGACCGTGTTTTTGTTACGATTCCAGGCACTTAGAATGTAGGACCCAAATGCAGACAGGGAGGCAGAGGTAAAGTATTGAGAGATACTTTATTTTTCCATGATTTAGCAAAAATGAACAAAAAGGTAATCACCAAAACTCAAGTCGAGATGACAAAAAAAACAGAGGACAAAAAATGAAGGTGCTCACGCAGTGAGGAATCAAAAACCAAAGAGTTCCAAAAGCATAGACCTGACACTGAACACTGGGAGACTGGGGAATTTAAACACTCAACGAGACACAGGTGAAAACAATCAGGGGCGGGGCTGACACTGACGAGCACAGGAGACACAGAAGGGGTGACAGGTGAAAACAATCAGGAAATTAGACACACCAGGGAGACTAACGACAAACATGAAAAACACAGGGAAAAGGACCAGACAATAACTGAGGAGGAAAACATGACAGCAAACACCCAAACCTAGACAGACAACACTAAAACCCGTGACATAAACCTGGGGGTGTGACAGAACCCCCCCCCCTCAAGGGACGGATTCCAGATGTCCCAAAAAAAAAAGTCCAGCAGGGTGGGTGGAGGGGGTCTCGCACGGACGGCCCGGGGGCAAGGCAGAGTTCAAAAAGGGGAACCCGGGGGCAAGGCAGAGTTCAAAAAGGGGGTCTCGGGCGGACGGCCCGGGGGCAAGGCAGAGTTCGAGGAGGGGCCAAGACCACAGCTCTCAGGGGACCGGGCAGGAGCTGGTGTTGACCGGACAGGAAACGGAGCTGGTGGAACAGGTGTTGGCAAGATTCTCCACGGAAGAGGACAAGGAGTTGGCAGGACCCCCGGCGATACAGGTGATGTCGAGGCCTCCAACGAAACAGGACATGGGGTTGGCAGGGCCCACGGTAGAAGAGTAGTCGGCGGGACCCCCAACTGGACAAGAGACAGGGCAGGCAGGACCCGGGACCTCCAACGGCACAGGACACAGGGCCGGCAGGACGCCCGGCAGACGAGTAGTCGGCGGGGTCTCCAACGGCACAGGACATAGGGCTGGCAGGACCCCCGGCAGGAGAGTAGTCGGCGGGGCCTCCAACGGCACAGGACATAAGGTTGGCAGGATCCCCAGCAGAAGAGTAGTCGGCGGGGCCTCCAACGGCACAAGACATAAGGTTGGCAGGACCCCCAGCGGAACCTCCAACGGCACAAGAGTAGGGACTTGATTGGAGACTCGAGAGGAAACTTGAGTTGACTTGAGAGATGGCTTGAGAGGGATTTTGAGCGGGAACTTGAACGGAGACTTGATAGGGGACTCGATAAGGAACTCGAGAGGTGACTTGAGGGAACTCGAGAGGTGACTCGAGAGGGGACTTGAGAAGAGATTTGAGAGGGGACTCGAGAGGTGAATTGAGAGGAGACTGGAGAGTTGACTCGGGAGGGAACTCGAGAGGGGACTCGAGAGGGGACTGGAGAGTTGACTCGAGAGGGGACTGGAGAGTTGACTCGGGAGGGAACTCGAGAGGGGACTTGAGAGGAGACTTGAGACGGTTGGTTCGCCTACAGAACACGAGGGGCTGGAGTCGGCTGGAGAGCCAACAGGAGACGAGGTGCTGGAGTCGGCCGGTATGTCGACAGCACTCGGGGAGCTGGCGTCGGATTAACAGCCAACTGGAGACGAGGAGCTGGAGTCGGCCGGTAAGCAAGTCCTGGAGCCGAAACTGGAGTCGGAACCATGGGTACTGGGACTGGTACTGAAGCCAGAACCATGGCTGTAAGGTCCGGTTCTGGAGCCGGAAACATGGCTGTAAGGTCCGGTTCTGGAGCCGGAAACATGGCTGTAAGGTCCGGTTCTGGAGCTGGAAACATGACTGCTGGGGCCGGCACTGGAGCCGGAAACATGGCTGTATGGTCCGGTTCTGGAGCCGGAAACATGGCTGCAAGGTCCGGAGCTGAAGCAGGGGCCATGGCTGCTGGGCGCGGATCGGAAGCCTGGACCCTGGCTGTGTAAGCCAGGTAATGGAGTATGGAAGCATGGATGCGTGGGCTGGTACTGGTGCACGGATCCATGGCCTTGTGGGCCGGTTCTGGAGCAGGGACCATGGCTGCTGGGGCCGGCACTGGAGCCGGAACCATGACTGCTGGGCACTGAACCGGAACACGGGTCCATGGCTGTGTGGGATGGTACTGGAGCACGGTACCATGGCTATGTGGGATGGTACTGGAGCACGGTACCATGGCTATGTGGGATGGTACTGGAGCATGGAACCATGGTTGCTTGGTCCGGTGCTGGAGCCGGAACCATGGCTGTTGGGCGCGGAACCCTGGCCTTGCGTCTCTTAGGAGTTTTTTGGAGGCTTCGTGGACCTCCAAACGCCAGACCAGACCCCAAGAAAGGGTCAGAAAATGAGGACTGGTTCTCAGGGCTACGTGAAAAAATCCTAAGCCACTCGGGCAACAAGCTCCAGAGCCACGGCTTACGAACAACCTCCTGACGTGCCTCCTTCAACGCAGCCTCTCTACCCCGTCTAGATGAGGCGCCTTTCCACGTATAAAAAATATACTCCAGAGACTATCCGAGACGTTCCACCTGTAGCATCAAAAGGTCTGCTGGGTCCATTTTTGGTCAGTTCGTTATGTTACGATTCCAGGCACTTAGTATGTAGGACCCAAATGCAGACAGGGAGGCAGAGGTAAAGTATTGTGAGATACTTTATTTTTCCATGATTTAACAAAAAGGAACAAAAAGGTAATCACCAAAACTCCAGTCGAGATGACAAAAAATGAAGGCGGTCCCGCAGTGAGGAATCAAAAACCAAAGAGTTCCAAAAGCATAGACCTTACAATGAACACTGGGAGACTGGGGAATTTAAACACTCAACAAGACACAGGTGAAAACAATCAGGGGCGGGGCTGACACTGACGAGCACAGGAGACACAGAAGGGATGACAGGTGAAAACAATCAGGAAATTAGACACACCAAGGAGACTAACGACAGACAGGAAAACACAGGGAAAAGGACCAGACAATAACTGAGGAGGAAAACATGACAGCAAACACCCAAACCTAGACAGACAACACTAAAACCCGTGACATAAACCTGGGGGTGTGACAGTTTTAGAGTTTGATTGACACTGTAGTTCAGACTTGATGGTCGAAAAGTCATGCGTTTAAGTTTGAGTCAATCTACACAAATGTTCTCGGATAGCCGCTCCAAGAATAAAATGCAATTTGTTAGATAAGCACATTAAATCCACCAATCAACTTATTTAAAAAGCCCAATATCACAAATTAAACATTTGTCCCGGGCTTTACAGTGAACATTTCTGCTATATTTTATTTATATAGATCCGTTTATGTCCCTTTTCATATTAAACAAAACGCCAATAGCTCAGTTGGCTGTTACCTTTTTTCATAGTATACAGTGAGCGGGTTTTAGAAACATGTGACCACAGCTGTCCCACATGTGTAGAAATGGACTGTTGGCATCCTTTCAAAGGCAGCTAAATGATCTGTGACGTAGCAATAGAGCAGAATCATCAGTGTCAATTTCGCAGTGCGTTTATCATCACTGTGCTATGAATCCATAAACGTCAGTCAATCTAAAACGTTGAGACATTATGAATAGCAGCTTCAGTGCCCACAGCAGCTGTGAGTAAACAAAACAATCCTTTTGACAACCCAAAATAATGATCTGCATTTTGAAAGATCAACATCTATTAACACTGGAAAATGTGCCATGTGCAGACGCAGCAAATTGGTTAAATCTTTTAAATCCCATACATAGATTTGTATTATGGACAGTTATAGGGACAGTCAACTTCGATGTTTATAACTGACAGCCTTGACAATTCCAAAACATAATCCGCAGTTATTTCTGTGTGGCACCATTTCATGATACGGCCTCTCGTGGTTGCCTTCTCCTCAGCCACTATTCTCCTCCCTTTTCCAGCGTTCATTCATCCTCTCTTCCCCTTTCACCTCTCCCTCTCAGTGATTCAGGCAGGCTCTCCCTTGGTCCACTAAGCCCTGGCCTAGAATATCCAAAGAGAGAGCTCCGTTCACTTAATGTCATCCTTATTTCCCTGACAGCCAGGTGGGATAAAGAATCTATTTAGCAGGCAGATCAGGTAATGGGACTAAGAATTCGACATGACTGAAAAGACAGTTTGAATGTGTGTGCACTAGCCTGTGTGTGCACACTTAGAATTAATCTAAAGTGAATTGTTTTTTCAAGCTGACCATCGACAAACAGCTTAAAATAAGACATCTAAATGTTACTTTATACTGCATCTGCCATATGTTATCATCAGTGATCTGTTTATGTCACTTTGGACATCAAAGGAAAAGCCAATAGCTAAGTTGGCTCAGTAAAGCAATGATTATACAGTGGTTTGAATATGACACAATTCAATTATCTACAATATTTAAATGTGTATCCCTCCCACGCAGAGCTAAATTAACGAAACAACACGATTGCATAACTCACACGGTAGCACGTTATCTCTCATTGTTTCTTATTCATCTTTTTTCGTTGTTGTATTGAAGCTGTTTTTATTCTGTTGCCAGGGACGAAGTTGACTGATTCCATATTTATAACCTCACGCTGTAAAAACATTTATTTGAGGACACTTACGCCGCTAAACATATCCAGAGATGTCGATTGCATTCGAGAAGCAACCTCTTCCCTCTCTCTCACTCATGCGTGCATATCAAGAACATGGAGGCTTGTGGTTGCAAGGTTATTAGATAGCCCAAAATGGAATAATTCATTGAAGAGAGCACAGACTCGCGTGGGTGGGTGTGTGTGTGTGTGTGCGTCAGCCAAGGGTGTAAGTGCTTGGAAAGTGTTCTTCACAAATAGAAATGTTAATAACTCACCAAGCAGATATCAGTTTCCTGTACTAGAGGTAGAAGGGGTTAGGGGAGAGGGGTGACAGTGGGAGGGTTACTTTCAACATTGGTAGCAGCAAAGGAGATGAAACATGTCAAACATTTTCAAACTCATTTCCATCGATATTCCAGAGCATGTATAGGATTGAAATGCTTTCCAAACAAGCCGGAGATATGTCGACACAAATACGGTTGTCTGTTATTGCCTTCTGCTGTCAGTTCCTGTTGGCTGCTGAAATGGGAAATGTCCCTTAAAGATATGAACAGTCATCCAGAAGTATCAGATACGAGCAGTGGTTCAGAATGGAGCACGAGGGCCTTCGGTGTGAACAGCCCAGAGAAAATGTGTGACTGAGCAAGAGAGACTTAAAATGAGAGATCCGTATAAATCATCATCTCAATATCCCCCTGACGAGCCGTGGTATAGCAGGGAAGCCTCGGCCGTCAATTGCTGAAATTGTTTGTGTGAGAGGGAGATGCATTCCTCTGGGGCAACTCCGGGCCCCACGAGCGCTGAGAGAGAGCCCATTTCTCTTTCTGAACCCTCCTTGAAAATAATTGAATTTTGGATGAATCCGCTGAGGAGGAATCACTGTCATGGGGGGGGGAAAGTGGATGCTTGAGGAAAAAACAATCAAAAGACTGAGAGGCAGGTGACAGCACCTTTTAGGATGAGCTTTTCTTTAAAGAATGGCGCTCGATGAGATGCTTGACAGGACAAGTTGTCATAGTAGGATTTTGAACAGATTACAATTTTTTTGTTGGGACATCTAGTATTCATTCATTTTTTAAAGGGGGGGGGGGGGGGGGGTAACTCTGCCTTCTCTTTACTGATCTATTGTGTTCACGACCATGTGTCTGACAGTTAGACAGCTGCACTGAATCTTTCACTTCTCATTGCCTAATAACCATGTGCCAAGAAGTAAGACAGATAGCAACAATAATGGATAAACACATTTTTCATGATTACTGAGCAAATTGAGTGTTTGACCTTGATAAGCCCAACTTGGACTGATCACTTATTCAAACAGGTGGCCATCAGACAGGCACTCAAAGATAAAGCGCAAACTGATGAAGAACACCATTCATCCTGTGTCCTTCTTCAGATTTCAGTGGGGATAACCGTTGTTCCGACCACTATGCCAACCGTTTGTAGTGCAACTAGCGTCACCCTGGTGTAAACAAGGCAGCCATGGGGGTCCTGGCCAATAGCAGTTTGGATGCTCACCACCAGCAACTCAACCGTGGAAAAAACGAAATATTTCTCTCTTCAAGAAAGTTTAGAAAGGGCAGAGGATGCTGAGCTTATAGTTAAGTTACCGTCAGATGGGACTGTGTGAAGTGTAGGGAGGAACTCATAATATCCGGGAGAACCATAACACGAAATGGGATTATGCATCAACAGATTCGCCATAAATCATGCTGTGATGACAATAAAGTAATCGGGGTTAGGGAGAGTGGTGGAAGTATATAACATCACAGGCGCCTGAGTGAAAGCAGCCATCATGGTTATAAAGTGAACGCATTAAGTGGAGCACTGAAAAGCACCTCAATGCAAATAGCAAGCGTATAGACATGTGGCGGGCAATCATGTTTTACAAATGCAAGAGTGCCCGCATCAATACGTGCGCGGCTGCCAGATGAGTTCAACAGCTTTTTAATTCTGGCTTTGATCTCCTCAACAGAGCCGGCCATTAAAGCCTTTCCCTCAGAAGACCTGGCACTTACAGCGGACATGAGAAGGGTCCAACTGAGAGTGCATTTGAAACCATCAGTGTACCGACAATTTGATCCAAACATTCAGTTAATGTCCTAACAGACGTATTTAAGACTATAAGGAGCACCTGCTACAAGATACCAAACCTTTTTCATGAGAAGTCAGCAGAGTCATGCCTCAGCAATGTTATGTGGCATTCTCCCTCATTCTTGTGATGTGGTTTGAGTTGTGCAGCATGTCACACATACCCAGCTGGACTGCACTTATCTCCACTCAGCTCTCACACCTTAAAAATAACTGCACCCTTTGTCTGAATGTCGCTTGACAAGCTCTGCAGTCTGAGTACCACCTTAATTGGATTTTTATTCTTCCTCGCCAGAAGACCTCTGCCCACAAAATACTATCAAATACAAGAACTGTGAGTCCCAGGTTCCCTGAAACTTCCACAGAGGGGTTGTACATTTCTGAGTTTCTGGACTGCATCATCATATTTCCCTTACACTGGCTGGATGAGGTGCATCTGGTATTTGGATATCATCCAGTATTCATAAATATTTGGGCTGTCAGTCGATTAAAATAGTTAATCGAAATTAATCGCAAATTAATTGCACATTTTTTATCTGTTCTAAATGTACCTGAGGAATATCTTTCAAGTTTTTAACACTCTTATCAACATATGAGTGGACACATATGCTTTATGCAAATGTTTGTTTATTATCATTGGAACAATGACAAATATTCTCCTGAATATTCTCAACAAAACATCCTGGAACCTCTCTCTCTCTTACACTCTCTCCCAACCCTGTGTACTCCTTTGCACTGAGCCAGTTGCTCAAACAGACAAGCCTGTTTACAGTTGTCTGCAAAATTCCGCTCGTCTGTCTTCATAACAGTCAAAGCATGAGACTGAAGTTCCCACTGTGGGTCAAAATAAAGCGCTGTGATGTGCAGTCAACACGTTGGATGCGATCCGAATGATCTAACGCAGCCCCTCGTCCTCCACAATGTTAAGCTGTAGCCACCCATTTAGCTATCGCTGTTGTTGTGCAGGCGTCTCCCCGGAAAACTTTCAAGCGTGGTCTGCCACAAGCGAGCGGCAGGAGAGGGGCTGTCGGTATCAGCTGGGTGCTTGGCTTACTGTTTAAAACACACTAGAATCTCCCACCATCCAACTAACAACAACAACAACAACAACGACAACAACAACAACAACGTCAAGCCTTTGGGCTCTGAAACTACGGGGCGGGCCGAGGACAAATACACACACATACGTTAATCGCACGTTATAATAATTAGTGGTGTTAAAAAATGTTTGCGTTAACCCGCTATTAACGCGTTAACTTGACAGCCCTAATAAATACATATATATTGTTACTATTAAACCATACCCTTAAACCAACTCTTCTCCCTTGCCCATACAACAAAATAAATAACATAACCTGCCTTGGTGGGAGTAAAAAAAAAACTGTGAGAAATTGCTTCTGGAGCCATTTTCCTATTTACGGCTGCACAAATCTCAAAGCGCGGCGGCAGCACTGTGTCATGTTTTCATGTGTGATTCTTCAATATATTTAATCCCATAATCCACAATATTCTCTCTCTGCACACACAAGCAGTATAACAAGAAAATTAATTAGCCTACATCGCAAGAGCACGTTGTTGGATAAAATAAAGGCTTACTTTGGTACAGATATCACGGTGAACTGGAGGAGAGCAGATCTAGTGATTCAGTGGATTCCTCGACACCATCTTTTGTGCTTATGTTTCCGACTTGCACCCAACAGGGAAAAGTAATTAAAAAGATAAGATTTGTGTGCGGTGGCGTTTAGCTTTTTTTCTGAGGTGGCATTGGTTGCAGAGAGCAAGGGCTGACGACAATGGGCCTTTGACGTGGAGAACACGGCAATGTCGCCATCTTTGGCTCCGGGCCAGTTTCGCATGCCACTGTGTACGTCTCAAGGGTTATTGTGGTGGCTTTTCAGGGTTTCCTCTCAAAGGGCTTTCTGGAGCAGCTTTGTGGAATCTATGTGAAGCATCTTTGTCGTGACTGAAAGACCAATGGTAGCGCCACTGAGGCCGACATGGACGCCAGAAATGCCTCTCTTTGACTGTAGCAAGGAGATGTACAGCTTTTAATGTCATTCCCTTCTTCAACTACCGTCATTTTCGGACTATAAGGCTCACCTGAATATAAGTCGCAGCAGCTAAATTGAATGATGTTTACATATATAAGCCGCACTGGACTATAAGCCGCAGGTGTTTTAATGTTTAATTACCATATGTAAGGGTTCGTGCACAGAGGGGATTTGTCAGGAAAGAGATGGCTGTTTGAGGAAGCTCCCATTTATTAACATTTCAACAAACAAGTTGCATATTTGCATAACGTATTCAAGTGTTACCATTTAGTGCAATAGTAGCTACAGAACATGTGCTGTGTAAACTGTACTGTATCACATAGCGTTTCAGACACACACACAAACTTTTCAACTTTCAAACTTAAACGGTGCGCTCCCAGCGCACGTACCGGCAGTGATCTACAGCAGTGGTTTTCAACCAGTGGTACGGGGACAAACTGTCTCGCTCTCGTAATATCTGTCTGTCTTGCTCTCGTTCTGTCTCTCGTACCACTCTCGGTTCCACTTTTACTTTTACGCGCTACCTGTCTCACTCTTTTCCGGCCTCCAGCTTTTCCTGCTGGAGCACGCCGCTTAAAGGTAGGGGGCGCGGACCGGCCATAGAGCCCATAGAGTTAAAGGTGGTGGCCGTTAGCTGTAAAAATCCATAGATTAGCCGCACCGTTATATAAGCCGCAGCTTCGAAAAATGGGAAAAAAGGCGCGGCTTATAGTCCGAAAATTACGGTACTTCTTGGTTTATTGGGCCATATTTAGTTGTATCCGCCTCGCACCTTCACACAGCTGTATATCAACAGAGAGATATCCTGATCTAAGCGAGGACCTGATCGTGTCACGTTGATCGGGAGAGAAGTTGAATCAGTGTTGTAGGTAGTTGACAAAGCTGCATAGCTCAGGTCTGTCTTGATAGAGATGAATCTTGACATTTGTATCATCAAAAGCCTCCTCCTGATTATACAGCAAGTCCCTGAAGAGCCGCTGGTATAAATAAAGCAGAGGCAGGTAAACACTTCGGCGAACAGAATTTGCACATAGGGTTGTTGGATCGCTTCAAACTGAACTTAGGTCTTGTAAAAAGTTCTCCAATTATTGGCTCAGAATTTACATTTTTTTTATTTGAGCTTTGATCGAGCATCTCATGCCAGAAATCCTTATCCCTCTTTTTTATTTTGATGTTTTAGATGGATTGGGAGTATTCACAGACTGTCGGTGCTGAATAATAAGTCAAGCTTTTGTTTCCTTGTAGGACTGGTAAAAAATGAAAGCTCCCATACCTCTTCTGATCCTGCTTCATGCCGTTGTGGTCCATTGCCTGAAAGTGGTGTCGAAGAGAGGCTCAGGTAAGTCTTTTATTGTCACTTTTGTTCTAACACTTGTCTCTGAACGAATCTGGGAACAAATTGTCAAATTGTATCTATTTTACTTCGGTGTCTCATTTATAAGGAGCTATATTAATTGATGCAGTTGTGAATCTCTTGAACCTGGCAAGATTTCAAGGCTCTTTTTTTAACCTGAAGCACAAATCATGTTCCAGTCAACAGCATGGGATCACATACAAACGGTCACAATTACAATCAAGGCTGTCCTGTCTTTTAACAGATTGACGTTTAACCCCATAAACACTTAAAGGAGACCTATTATGCAAAATCCACTTTTTCATGTCTTTTATAAATAAACATGTGTCCCCTCTGTGGAAAGAGACTCCGAAAGTTTCAGGAACAAAGATTCTTTCTCTTTTTGTCCTGATCCATTTAAATAAAAACCTGTCAGAAAATGAGCTGGTCAGATTTTGGCCACTTTGTGATGTCATAACGATGTTTTGGCTTGTGTAACGATTAGCCAATCACCAACCAAGGTAACCCCCCCCCCCCCCCCCCCACCTACACCTGAATCTTTTAACCAGATCTCTCTCAGAGGGGCGTGGGGAGGGGCTCCTTGTTTTCATCTAAAGTAACAATCAGAGAATCAGCACTTTTGAAACAGGGCTGAAACAGAGGGGATTATGGGTAATGCTGCAATGCATGATCTGTTTGGTGTTTCGAGCCAGACACTTCAGAGACATGTTTTGTATATATCTGAGAGCTATAATATATCGATGAAAAACAGTATAATAGGGGACCTTTAAATTTGACTTCGTTTTTGGATTATCTTTGCCGATCATTTGCATGGTATCATCTTGTTTTCTTATTTTTTGTAGAAGATAATAATAACAGGTGTTTATTTTTCAAGGGTTTACCTTTCATTAAAAAATGAGAGATGACAAACCTTTTGCACCTATAATGCACACACTCGAGTGTCAGTGTGTGAGTGAGTACTCTCTCGATCTATGAAGCACTTTGCAACTTGCTTCTGTGGCCTATTTGAATATCCAAGTATTCACATGGCTCTAGAATTAATACCAATTGACTCTCCATTCCAAAAAGACAATCACTTTCTACAAGAGGATGGATGCAAGCTAGAGGAGAAATCCACACTGGCTAAGATGAAACATAAAGGAAGTATTTTGCATTCTTTTTTCTTTCCAGAGGCTGCTTGTGTCTGGGTTTTTATCCGTGCATATTAGACACAGGTGCGGGAATGGCCCAAGGCTCATCAAAGGTTTTTCTGCTTTTCCAGCAGAAGTCCCTACGGGCTATCTCATCGGATGCTTCACGAGCCATTGCCTGTGGCAAGGATTTGAAATGTGTCCGCTGATAAATGAACACCCGGTCCGAGCCGGACTTCTGTCCTTTGTTCCTTCTTCTTTTAGATTGTACTTCTTTATTAGAAGCCATGCTGGGAGCAAGTGAGAGCACCATTGTTCTGGGCAATGAAAGCCAGTTTTAAATTGCATTGCTTTCATTTATATCGAATCGATAGAAACAGCGGGGTCAGGAAGGTGCAGATCCCGGTGTCATAGCAGGTAATCTTTTCAAAGAAACGTTTTCCAGGGTTTGGGGTTCCTTTATTTATGAGATAAAACCAGTTTCAGTTTCATTCGGTCATATTTTTATTGGAGATTGAAAAAAATAAGATTGATAGTCTCATTTAGCTTTGGCTCTCTGATCACCTGCCATTTTTACTCCACTTCGAAGGGCATCTTTATGCATGGTCCAAAAATATGTGGCCAATACTTTGGCATTAATTACATCAAAACTCTTAGAAGTTGCTTCAATATCTTAAGGAAAATATCACGATTCAATTTGAATTTACAAAACAACCTAATGCTTCAATCTATATTAAGACGACCTGAGCTGCTCCAAACTCAGTAAACATGTCCTGTTTTTCATTCTTACTTTTATGAAAAGAATCTCACTGCAGACAACAGCCCATTAAAGGAAATTAAATATCTTGATTAACTCCCGTAGGAACAATAGATCCACTATCTTACTTGCTTTTCCTTTCACTAGGCATGAACACACACACGCACACACACTACCTCCAGCAACCCCTGCACAGTGCTGCATGTGCACTGCTATTATCTGGAGATGATTAAATTCAAAACACCCGTCTCTGAGTAATGCTTTGTCTGCATTTGTAGTTGAGGTGGAACAGTGCAAAAACATACAATGCATATCTGCCATACTAATCCTCAGCATGCATAAGTAGGAGAACATATCCATTTGTCCTCTGCTCTGGTTCGTCTTTGTAACAATGCTGAGACGGCCTGAACGGTAGAGTGAACAGAATAGTAATTACGTACTGTACAGTTTTCATACAGCACATCATGCCGGATGTTGAAGTATGACCCGGCTCTTGGATGCTCTTGGATTGTCAGTGATGTTAACACCTACGCTGCCCAATTCCTTCCAGGAGATGATTCTTGTTTGAACTCCACCACATGTTGTGGCTTCATTTTCTGTGGAGAAATGTTTTTACGATCAGTTTCTGAAAAATGTTGTTAAAGTGAGACCTTCGATAGATTTGATTTGATATGTCCTTTAAGAGATGTTCTCCTATTCTACAATAGTTTAAGGCCACTGTCATTGTGCTTAAATGCTCTGTCGGTGCATAATATGTCCCGCAATAAATGCACAGATCCTTACATGTTCCAGTGTTTGTAAGATGACTGGAATGAGCTTGTGGTATGCCCAGTAGAATCTGTTTAGTAGGCAAGGCGAGGCGAGGCGAGGCGAGGCGAGGCGAGGCGAGGCGAGGCGAGGCGAGGCAAGGCGAGGCAAGGCAAGGCAAGGCAAGGCGAGGCTAGCCAAGGCAAGGCAAGGCAAGTTTATTATATAGCACTTTTCAACACAAGGCAATTCAAAGTGCTTTAAAAAAAATGAAAGACATTAAGAAAATGGCATTTAAAATCAGTCATTAAAAAGAAAGTTAATAAAATAAACATTAAAAGAAAAAATAGATGGATAAAAGTTACAGTGCAGTCTAAGAGGGACACAACTCCTGTCAAAATGGCCTTTAGAAAGACGCTTGCTTCTTTCTGTAGCGCAATGCCAGACCCTTTTGGTCATTTAAGGCAGCTTCCTCCAATAAATAAAGATATTTTCATATTTTACATATCGACTAATTAGGTTGTCGGGTCACAGCCTGCTGAAATCCTTAATTTACCCTTAACTCATCAATTATTAGGTAAGAGCTAAACTGTTGACATTGAAAGCATGAAGAAATTATATTGTGGAGGTTTTGACGATGTTTGGTCACTTTTGAATAATAGAAAAGGGGGAGCTGTATCTATTTTTGCATTTGAGGAATTCATGGAAAGAGAGTATTTCTGTTGCACTTGGTATTCCTGGTTCTGTCGCTGTTATTGTCTTAAACACACAATCGGCTCCCTTGTTGGCCACTTGTGCCACACTATACAATAGATGCTTGGAAGAGCTCACTAAGGAATCCCTCAAACTGCCCGTTTGGTTACTTGGCAGTGAGCTGAGGAGAGCAGAATCCTCTTTCTGTGCACCACACAGCTGCGTTTCATTTAATATAAAATAGAAACTGCAGAGTTCATGCTAGGTCTCACTTTTGACTCATTTTGAAGTAATAACTATGCATTTATTCTTCTTCTCACCTCTGAACATGGATTCAAATCACAGTGAGAGAGAGCTCTGGATGCTAAAGATGACTTTTGGAAGACCTGGATACAGAAGAGTATAAAAAGGGGCATGAGAACACATCGCTAAAGAAACTCTGCAAGACATTTCCTCTCATACTGTAGTCGTTTTCAAATGTATTTAATGTGCTTAGTATTCATGTGCGTCACGTCGTGAACCCTGCAAGGCTTCTTATCTTTGGTATTCAGTTTTGCTCCATGCTGCTTCACGTACGTATTCATTAGGAGCTGGTGTTATCCTCAGGGACTTCTTGCTTTGGAGAAGTTGTACGGCATGTCTGTTGATCACATATTTGCTGTTTCCACAAAAGCCAAAACGTAAATAATACTCAGTGAATTTCCTCTGAGTCCATGCTTGCTTTATTCGACCATTCATCTGATTTTTAAGCGATTGTTGACTCCCAAATTAACACAGCAGTTCATAAACCTCTCTAACATGGGCTCACAACAGTTTGTATTCATCATAGACGAAGAGACAGACCCCCATTTAGAACCAGGGACACTGGAACACAATCCGCTTTTCAGCGTTTTGCCTTTTAAAGTTGATTTCTATTTGACATTCACTAAAATTCTCCCCTTAACAAAACATGTCCCCCAAGTGAGCCTCGGGGACAGTTGTAGATTCACAATCATAGTCTTTGACACTGATGGAGACGAATGTAGCCTCTCTCTCCTCCCCTCCGTTGTACAGTCATTAGTCCCAATTTCTTACGCAGACATTGATGAGTCCCCAGACAAATGATGCTTACCTTTGCACAGTCTCCCAGTCATTCCAGGAACTGATATGTATATAACCCATAACACTCAATCACAGTGAATGCATCGTTTTGTCATTCATGCACACATAAAAAACCCTTCTCCAACATGTGTTCCCATTTGGCAATTCCGATCCCTGCTCTGCTTCTAGTTTCTATTAAGGATGGTCTTATAGGTCCCGGCGTGTCACTCTGATGAAGAGTAGCTGTAAATAAAACACGCCGCCGCAACAAGACCTTGGTTCCCATTAGTGAGCCGCCGCTCATCATCCGTCTCTCCCGGTATATTTATCAACTGCCGCTACAGTAGGTCCACGACATATTTTCCCCTCTCTTCGCACACTTTGTTTTGCTCTTGCAGGAGAAAGAATCAAGGACGTTGTGACAGGCAGTTCAATTTACAATCTTCACACCCATTGCTACTAGGGCTGTACCTGAATATCCGAATATTCGTTCGTTGGAGTACTATTCGGGTTTCAATTTCGTTATTCGGATATTCTTTTTTTTCGTTTTTGTTGAATTCATTGAAATCTCCAATATCAACGTACAGTAAGAGCTTGTGCCTCTTCGGGGGGTGCTAACACTTAACCATAAACGTTATCGTTTACTTTCTCCGTCTTTATATGTAGATATGACTTTTTCTCCATTAATCTCCGTCAGGTTGTTTCCATAGCAACAACAACAACTTCCTGTCAACTGCGCTAACTCTCCTTCAAACTGCAACGAAAGTAACACACTCAATGCAATATCCTTTTCAATTTCAAAGAACACAAATTGGGTTGTATACATAAACAAATAACTATAAAACAACGATACTGTAGAATAACAAAAAGAATGGCGAATGGAGCTTCCCCCCCCCCCCCCCCCCCCCCGCGCACGGAACGAATATTCGCTGCTGATTACTACCGAATATCCGGAGCCCGATAAATGGTATTCGGGACAGCCCTAATTGCTACGCACAACTCGAGGGAGAGTGTCCACATTAAGTCATTATGTCATTTAAGGATAGAAACTTCCCCCCACATTAATTGGGCTATTCGCAATTTGGCCAATAATAAGGCTCCTCTTAATTGGACAAGACAGTGATTCCTAACAGGGGACGTCAGCGTACAAATTAAATTATGCCATTTGACTTTGTGTTATATATGCTTCTCTTCATGTAGATGGTCTGAAAAACCTAAAATCCCAAAAGCAAAGAGGGTTTATCAACATTACAGCATTTAACATTATTTTAGTAGCATCCAAATGTACTAAAACAAACCTGGAAAAAAGGTGTATAAACTTTTTAAGATGATTTTGAAGTTCTCTCTATCTCTTTCTCTCACTCACTAACACACACACACGCGCGCACACACACACAGGCACACACAGAAATGCATACCCACGGTTCATCTTCCCTCGATCAATACCACATACCTGCCACAAATGTTGAATGATTGCCTCCCATGCACCGCCCGTTCATTGCAGGGGAGATTGATCACACACATGATATTGGAAATGAAATGGCTTGCCACATGGAGTTGTTTTCCCTCATGCTGCTCTTAGAGTGGGAGAAACTCAACAAGTGTGCCACATACAAGCCTCTTTGCAACTGGGGTTACTGTGGATATGTGCTCCAGGTCGGGGACACATGCCACAGTCCTCCGTGTGTGATGAATGACGATCAATCGCCTGACTTACGAGCGGAATAGTCTCTCCGGGGTCTGTTTCCTCACCTGTAATAATGTTCCAACACCAGAGCAATTGAGAAAAATGCCAGAGAAGGTTGTAGATGGCGGCAGCTCAGTGAAGATATGCTGTATAGCCGAAGGTGGAGGTGTTTAAAGCTTGAGTGTGCTGTCAGTGCTCCCGTGTGTGGATCAAAGACGTATCCGATTACAGCTATTTTTGTATTCCTTTGAGGCATTTGGGTTTAAGGCATTGCCTCTACAAAAATGTCACACATAGGCGTTATAAAGCCTATGGGATGATTGGATTTTGGTTTACTGAAATCCAGATTTGGGTAGTGGGGTGGAAGTGTGGGTTGAGCCTATAGGGTCAGGCACCTGTCAATCACGCAGATATGTCCCACAACAATCTGCCCCAAAACGGTTTTGGTTGCAATTTCTATATCTGTAAAAGCATTTTAAATGTGCCCTATCATGCTTTTTGGGGGTTCACTTTCCTGTAGTGTGTTGTATAGGTTTTCAAACCTGTACTGTAATTGCATTTGAAATCTCTGTAATTCTCATAGCACCTGCAAAGGGGGAGATGCATTGCTAACAGTGCTGCTAAGCAAAGAACATCTCAGTGTCTATTTTGCAAATGAACCTCATTGCAAAAACTGTCCAATTCACAAAGATCTGTGCTAAAAGCCGTTAAAGTGCAAACATATCAACTGAAGCACATTTCAGCACTATGGGGTGTCCACTGTCACTTAAACTTTATTTCGGCACAGACACACGCACAAATGTGAACCGTATGCAAATTCTGTGGATTAAACACTTTCCTTCCACCTTAATGGGTTTTCCTCTATTTCGTCATTGCCTTGAAACCTCAACACTATCTCCAGTTTAATATTTTTTCTCCACTAAAAGATGTTCATTTCAGGCTCCCTTAGCAAATGATGCTGCCCACTTTAACAGCCGGGGTGTTTGGTACCAATTTGAGAGATTATGTGTGTGGATGATAATGAGCTTTAATCCGAAAGAGGATTTAAACATGGAGAAGGCTGGCCACTGCTTCATTTAAGAAAATATGGCTTTCAGGTTTAAGGAAAAAGGACTTCAGGGGAAATACAACTCCCCAAAGAAAAAGGAAAACCGTTTCAAATGAAAAGTAACATTTGTAATAAGGTTAGGGCAATTTGGACGTAATGGTTACGGAAATAATTTGTATTCTGTCACCAACTGAACAACGGGGGGAAATGAACCAGTAGAACTCTCTCAGTACCGTGCAAATTACCTGGAGGCGGCGACGGGACTGTACCCAAAAATATCACACATTCAACCTGGGGCTGCTCTGCATGATCAATCCTTGTGGGTACTCCCCCTCATTCTGCGTCACTCTTCGCCTGTTTATCCAGCAGTAGAACAACTATATGCATGTGTTTGCTCTTAAATTAAAAAAGGTCCTTCAATGGTGCTGCTGTCCCTTCTGATCTGTCGAAGTTTCTCTCTGTATCCTTGCCTGTCTCTGTGTTTTCACCCAGCATCCCCCCTCCACCTCCCGTGAATTGAACGTGATAGTTATTGCCACCATTGATTGGCAACTTTCTCCTCGAGGCCAGACAGGATCGCTTGGGAGTCGGATGGATGCGTCACCGAATAATTAAAGCAATGCACGCCCCATTCAATATTCATTATATTTTAAAGGGCTTTAACAGAAACATTGTAATCTTTTTTTATGAACGCCTCTCTGCAGCTGCATTGGGGTTGTAAATCTATTTTTTAAATCACACACCTGCATTATGTGTTTGAGTGTAGTGAGATTGTGCTAAATGATAGCCCACATCCCTCCTTGATAACTAGATGAAGTCATTTGTGGAAATCAGACAAACTGGTCATTTGATTTTCACTTGTCTCAGCCTTTGCAATCTATGAGACATTCAATGATTTTGTCTTCCAGTGTTGACTCTTGCAGTGCATTGACTTTCTATTGATTGAGGCACTCACTTTGTGTTGGGCTGATGCAACTCACTTACGTTTAATTTGTGAGGGGGAGAAACTCCCACTGGAGGGAACTTTGGGATTTTAACCATTTACATGCACAAAAACCTTTATAAAACACTGCAGCAAAGGGAAAAAGTTTTCCCTCACAACAAGGTTTCTGTCCATATGCAAGAATCAAAAGTCCAAAAAGGCTAAGCAGGAAAACTGTAGGAATAGGGTGTTTCCCTCATTTGACCTTGTAAACCAATTATTTGCTTGTTAGGAGTGGAAACATTGAGATGACTGATAATGTCAAAGGATGTGAAGTTTCTGGCCTTTTCCTGCCTTCAGTGTCGCCGCTGTGAAAGAAACTGCATGAATTGCGATTTTTAATTAGCCTAACCCGCACAATGAGGCTGTGGCCGCTTGAGAGGTGAAGTTTTGTGAAAGCCTCCCAACAAGGTTGCATTTGATGAGGCTGTCAAGCTCTCTCGCGTCAGCCAGGCACTCAGCATGTGGCCTTTTTCAATTCTCCTTTATTAGAAAGTTTGAACACATCCTCTCTCACTGTGTTCATTCCCTGTTCAGTCTCCCTGTCGCTCAATGACAGCTAAGAACAAAAAACACTACTCTCTTGTTCTCTTTGTATGTTTTCCTTTCCCGTTTTTTATTTAGTCCAACTGGGATTGGTCAAAGCACAATCAAGCTATTTCTGCAACAAGCAGAGGCCCAGTGAATCCTTACAGGTCTCAATGGAGTCCTGCCAAGTTAGGGGCTTTTCAGTTTGCCTTTTTTTTGCAAGGGAGAAAGGATGTAAGCTTGCTTTTCCGAGGAGTACGCCTTTGTTGGTTGCAGGAGACTTACGCACTGCAGGAGTTCTGGAAACAAACCAGGTTGACTCTATTCTTCGGGCCCTGGCTGCTTTTCTCACCACTGATCAGAAAATACAAGCCATTCAAATTGCTGCTTAGCATTTTTATTATAATTAACCTGGTACTCCCCCAATAGGAAAGTATCCAAAGCCAAATGGCATATTGTTTAGGGAGATAAATACTACTATAATTAAGAAGCAACACATTCGATAAAACAAATCCACTCCTCTTCAGCTCAAGAATCCCCTCTAAGCATGCCTTGTAATTTCATTTGGCAAGATTTACATTGAAGTTCCTTCACATATTTTCCTGTCATGTTTATTGCTTCTGTTTGATGTGGCGCACGGTTGGAATATTTAAGACCTCTTATTTACGATCATCCGGAGCCCCAAAAAAGGGAAGAAGATGGCAGCTGATTTCCCTGCAGTGCAATGATCGATACATTCTACATATTAATTAAGTTCCTCTGTCATTTTCCAATGCCTCTTGCAGGGAAAAGCCTCTCACTGGTCTCTTATCAGCCAATCACAGAGCAGCATGGCTCCGCACAGCCTCCCTCACGGCACCTCTGAGATGTGCACGGTGCAGCATTAGGAAAGTGTGTGTTCACTGATCATCATGTGTCATTTACAATAGGTGTCTTTCTTTTATTTATTTGTATATGACATAAAGTGGCAGTTCTGTAAATGTGATCAGCTATGGATCAAACAGCCATGACACGTTTGTGTTGCTCTGCTGGCTTTGGAGTTTATTAAGGAGTTCGGATGAGATGAAGGCATGCACGAGGGAGTCGGCAGCAGACAAAGAGTGTGATGGGCGGAGACATGCAATGTGCTAGAAGACAGAAGACATGTAAGAAGAGCTACTAAGTTTACACGAGGAGACTCTTAAGTCAAAACAACAATAGATGTCTGGTTGAAGTACTGTACATTTTCCTTCAGGCTTCAGCCTGGAGAGAGCCTCAAGTCTTTATGAGCGTCTGCTGCTAACTGAGAGGCACTACAGATGTTAGTAGGCGTTGCATCTCTGTTTCCTGCCAGTAGCCAAGCAACACGGCATGCTGCGACCTCACAATCCAAAGTGTTTCTGCGCTCTCAGCACATCCCCTCGCACAATCTCGCTCTCAGAAACGGGGATTAGAGTTCCCCCTCTCTCTCGCTTTCCGCACCCTTTGCCTGTGTTGTGCGTGTGATCTTGCCAGAGGGTAATTAAACTGTTTCTGCTACTCTCAGGGAAGTTTCCTCGCGTATATCATCTGACATCAAAAACACTTAAAATAAATTGCTGTGTAAAAAATGCGATGTTCAGACGGCCAATTAAGTTTGATTCCTGAAGTGTGCGCCTCTGAGCGTGTGTAATGAGGCCCGTGGCTTAACTGTGAAGTCTGCTCGCTGCTGTTTGACAAAATAGGTTTTTTTCTTCCATTCACGTGGAGCCTAATGAGTGGTGGAAATGCTATTCTTACCCATCAACAAGTCCGATGATGGAAGAGAAACAGATCACATAGCTTGATGAATAGGCGCTTTCACACCGGAGTACTTTTTCCCAGGAATAGTTCCGATAGTTCCTGGGATTTTGCGTTCGAAGCAAAAAGATCTGGAACTAGAACTTTTTTTGATGAACTTTCCTGGGGAGAAAAAGGTTCCAATTTTTGATTGGCTGGGCGAATTGCAGACCACGCCCTGTAAAACTCGCTATTTTATTTGCTCGCATTAGCATTTTTAGCATTAGCATTAGCCCAGCGCACCAACGGAGAGAGAATAACTTATGGAAACACAACAGAAAACTGCTGGGAGTCCCAGCAGGTTCTACTGAAGCCAGTCCCAAACTCCGGGGACTTCCGGCCGTGGACTTCGGGTGGCAGTATACGCCGTGAAGTTGTTTGCGGCCTGCCAGTAAGCCCAAAGCAGAAGAAGAAGAAGTGACGTCAGCGGCTCCCTCATGGACTTATTCCGGTGTGAACGCGTTTTACTAGATAGTTCCAGGAAATAAAAGTTCCGGGAAGTATTACTGGGAAAAGTACTTGGTGTGAAAGCGCCTAATGATTAACACCCCCTTTTACAAGAGGGTTGACCTTACAGTTTTTTCTGCAATGGCAATTAATTAAAACCGGTGATGGTGATATTAAGCTGTTAATTAATCGATTGAATTTATTTGCAACCTAGGGTGTTTGTCCAGGTTTAATGAAAACACATCTTGCAAAACAGCTGGGATAACAAAAAAAACTGTTTATGGTAATGCTGTTTTGATCGACTGTTGTCAGGACCTCCATCCCAGTTCCTGCCTCGAAACACTCCATTTCAATCCCAAAATAAAAGTATCCAAATCCCATTGTAACACCTTTCATTTGCTCGGCATTGAGATTCAAATACGGCCTGATTATAATGTTTAATGTGCCTGCCACCCTCAGCGATTTTGAAATTGTGTGGTGTAGGCATTAAAAGGGCCTCCTTTTGCTGTTTGCAACGCTCTCTAAGGCTCTCTGTCATCTTTTTGTGCTCCAAGTGCCTGGTCTTGAGAAAACACAAGGACAGCTAAGGATTATGGTTCTGTATGTGTCTTTCATTGCCTTTAATATGCAAATAGGAGATTAGTTTTGGAAAGAAAAGTGTTTGGCATGGGAGTTATTTCTACCAGGAGGGTGACACTAAACATTCCCACCTCTTTCCTTTTTTCTTTCTCAGGATCAGTCTTAACTATTTCAGCAAGAAACCGCAACCAGGGAACTGTGCACAACAAACACAATCATATGGTCTTTAGCTACTTGCAACACTCAAAGTTTCAGTAACATGACTAGTGTTTTTTATTGAATTGAAATGCATGTGTCAGTGTTTTTTATTTGAGCCTCATGACAAAATTAAAATGTCTCTCTCTGTGTGGCTCAGGCACATCAAACAAAATAAGAAAACTACATGTTCATATCAAAAGCCGGTCGGGTAAATTACTTTGCTATTACACTGTCAGAAAAACCATTTCAAATTTGCCATGGGAAGCAATTCCAGCATTTCTTTTGATCTCCAGTGCAGAGGGGAGGAGGAAGGATTAGGAAACATTTCATATCATGGAATTGTGATCCCCGCGTTGCAGCAACACAATGCACATGCAATGTCAACATTAATAATTGACTGATTTGAATGACCTAATTTCTTGCAAGTGGGTGTTTAACCCTTTCCAAACGTGCCTCAGGCTGACTGATGGTGGATCGGAGCACTCATCTAGAACACCATATAGAGGTTTCTGCTTCCTCCTCTAGGCATGTTTGTTACGTGACCCTAAACGCTGTTCACCCGTGGGAACAGGAGATCAAGGCAGTAGAACAAATACAACAAAGTATATCAAGTCAACTATTTGTTTATTCCGACACTAAGTAAATTAAATGAAGATTGAAGGCTCCCCACACTTATTAAGTCAGCATGCGGGCTACACACACCTCCGTTGTTTGGAATATTGATCCTGTGCGCACACACGCATACACGTGAGACAGTTAGGCGCAGATTATCCGATTAAACATCCACGCTGAACGTGTACAATTGATCAGAGTACATTTGCTCGGGGCTGACAACTCAGTGGGCATTCATGACTGACTCAGAGGGGGGAAGGGGGGGGGGGGGGGGGCTTAAGGATTATTGACTGTGGGAAAAAGAAATAGAGAAATCTAGAGAGTCGCAGAATAATCGTATTAAACAAACCAAAATTAGCGTAAGAATAATGAACCCGAGACACTTCCTTGGCGGTTCGTCCCTCTGAAGGAATAGCTTTTTGAATAACATGTTTTTATTTGATTTACTTTGATAAAATCGAAAGTTGTGGACATTTGAAAGAAGAAAAGTCTATTATCTCTTTTGCTTTTCACACGTCATTCCCACCTTATTAGTCAGTGTGTGGACATAGGTTTTGTGCACATCCTCTCTTAATGAAATAAAGCCTGTCTTTCATTCATCGTCAAGGAAGTCAAGGAATTTTTTTCTATGTTCTTGACCTCCTTCAGGCCTGCAGAATGAGTCAGTGTGTTAATTGCGCTGACAGCACTGCCTTGACTCTTGCTATCATGCATGACATGCAGCTATTTGACAGCCCCATGCCTCTGCTGTCCTCTGACTGTCGAAAGGTAGGAGCACTTGAGAGAGTGTTTAAACAAGCGATCACTGACGCCTCTGCGCTGTTGACTTTGGCTTTTTGAGTATTTGCATTTTTATTGTTGAGTTGTAAACACTCACAAACAAAACCAACAGTGGATGAAATGTGGCTCAGAGTTAATTAATAGATTTTAATGGACACTGCAGGAATGTTTGTTAATTTTCTGTCAGCGCGTGGTCCTAATGAAGCTAAATGAAGTGTGCGTTGGGTTGCTGGTGCGTGCAGCGTGATTATGTTGAATATGTTCTCTCCATTGTGTGGTGCCAACAGTTTAAGCGGGGCTGTGTAGATGGAGGGACGTGGGAAGGGCAAAGGGAGACAAAGGCAAAGTGGAGAGTACGCAGGGCCGGGCTTCATGAATTCATTTCCCCTCTCTCCTGTGTGAGAGGGACCTCGTCTGAACCCATTACGGTGGTAACAAGGTGACAGCAAGCGCTCTTGCTATGGGTTTTGGCCTCCGGAGCTGTCTGGCTGCCCGTCTATGTTAATTAAGGGAGAGAATGAAAGTGTGAGGTATGGGGACGCTGTTAGATTAAAACGCTTAACTAGATGGTCCGAAAGGACAGAGTTTCACTCTTTCTCTCAGAGTTTGCAGCTTCGAGGTGGAGCTAAAAAGACAGCCATTAAAGCTGAAACCCTATTCACATTGGTAAGGGACACATACAAATCTCCCCACTCAGCAGGCCATGAATTATTGACACCCTGTTAGGCTTGTCATGTTGAATTATTTGATTTTAGAACGATTAGCCAGTCTTATTCATTGAATGCATTTCCCTTGCACGTTATTTAAAGGGGCCCTATTGTGATTTTGGGGTTTTCCCTTTCCTGTAGTCTGTAATATAGGTTTTTGTGCATGTAAATGGTCTGCAAAGGCTAAAAGCCCAAAGTCACTGGTGCTCTTCTAAAGTATTGTCTTTCAACCATGCTGCTGGTTTAAGATGGACGTAATAGAAATATTTGGCAGCATCCTTTCCCCTCATCTGTGGAAAAATTTGTGTTGTCTTTCTGCAGGAGAAAAAGGCATTGGCGAAGTTCACTGGCAGAGTGTTTTTAGAGCAAAGTAAGTGGGCGATCAGGAGATGTCATCAATTCCAATGCATGCCAGTTGCCACGGAAACAGAAGTGGAGAGGCTTTTCTCAAGGATCCTGTTAAACATTTAGAGTGTGCACGGCTCAAATGGAGAAAGAAAATAAATAGAGAAAGGGAGAGCCTGAGATGTGTCGTGGACTATTGTCCATCTTTTCATCTTTATTTGTTTCCCCTTCGATTAGCAGTGGGAATTATGTAAATACATTTCTTTGATTTGTTTTTAGTTAAAGCTCCTTTTCTATTTCTAAAGTTACACAGTTGAAAGACAGGAAATGACACAGCTCACAAACCTTCAATTCACCTTAAAGCATGATTTTTAGGGAGCATTTGAAATTGTTAACTCTCCCTACATCTCCTTAATATCCAAAGTAGAGTTGCATGGCTGATTCTGATCAATTTGGACATTTCACAGGTAAGGTTGTTAATTGTCGCTAAAAGACCGTTGCTAAGGAGAAAACAGACGGTTCCTAAGGAGGATCAAGAGACTATGTGCAGTCATATCAATCCACAGAAAGAAGTCCAGTAAATTAAACGTCACCCTAGCACCCAACTTTACCTTGATCTGCCAAAGTGTCCAATGCTGGGACCAAAGCTTTGCTCAAAAGCTCAACAGTTGTGTCGCGCCTCCTGATGGAGCAGCTAGCCCCTCTCAGCGGTAATCTCCCAGCAGACGGGCCCTAAATGGGAAAGGGCTCGGCGCGGTCAGGACGTGAGCTGAGCAGATAGGAGCTCTGTGTAATTCCTGTTAATTACTGTTCAGGAGGCGATAAGACCTGTTTGGAGAGGCTAAGAGAGGTGATAAGGGGGATCAGGGATTCACCTAAAGGATGTTCCACCTCATGGGCAAAAACAGTCCACTTGAAAAATGGTCTGGCTGCAGTAGTTGTTTTTTCTTCTACACTGAACTAATGGAACTTTTCTGACGCTCCTTTAACAGGGTGTCCGCGGGGTCTTAAAAAGTATTAAAAGTTGATCAATCAATTTAGCAAAAATGAAGGCTATTAAAAAGTATTAAACGGCATTTTCCAAGGTATCACATTTTGTAGCTTGTTTTCAATAAGTATATAAATTGTCCAAAGAGGTTGTATTCTACAGTCTGCCTGAATGTAATCATTGCGTAGGTGTGTAGTGTGATTCTGTGTAGTTTATTTATGGCATCCCGTTGGATTTGACGTCATCTGAACAGGACATCGCGCGCTAAATGCTTGATAGCACGCGAATGCCCGTTTACGCCGGTTGCTAAGCAACATCGTTATGGGGAAATGCAGGTCTGCGTCCAAATGGTTGGAAGATAAGGAGGAAGGACAATCAATACTGTATATAGTCAATTTGAGGTAAAGTGTGTCGCCAAGGTAACCGGTTACACTCCAAGTGGCGATGAGGTCTTAAAATGTATGGAAAGGGTCTTAAAAAAGGTCTTAAAAGGAATTACATCTGACTTCAGGATTCCTGCATATACCCTGTTTAAGGGCAGAGGCTGTGGGGGAACAAGAGGTTTTTTTTATCTCTAACAGAATCTGAAAAACTTTTAAAGCAAACTTATTGACTTGAAATTGCAATAATGTTTTCATCCAGTTTTTAAATGATAGCGTCAATTTGAGTGTTGACCTCATTGGTATCATTATTCGATGAATTCTTTCTTCTTTTAAGTGGACCTTGAGTTGTATTGTTTTGGTCATCTGCTGGTTTTAAGACTCCATAGACAACATTTTTGCAAAATTGAGGAAATGAATTCACAGAAAACTATAGTTTAATAAATCCTTGCAATTCCCATTTCCAAAATTCACATCAAAACAGATGTATTGAAACACACTTTTTAGTGCACTTGTGTTAGACCATTGATGCCACGGCAAATATTCACAGCATGACTTGAGGGATTTTATTTTTCGAGAATAGTTCAAAGCAATTCACCAAAAAACCTGAGCCCTGTGAGATCCAATTCATTTCTTTCGGCATATTCCAAGCTCCTATTATCATGCGCCGGGGACGGATCTCACAAGTTGTCAGTCACCTCTGTTCTGCTGTGAAATCAGACCAAATCCCACTCACTGTTTGTCTGCCTTTCATTGCACAGATAACCCTTTGACCTGCTGGCGAACAGGCCTTTCAGTTTTCGCGTCAAAAAGACCTAGTAGTAATTTGCGATACCTTAGCATGAAAAATAAAAAGGCTGATAACAGAGAACACTGTGTGGTTCGATGAAGGAACTGAGCCCTAGATGGTGAACTGCAACGGCTCTTTAGGGCTCCGAGTGCCGGGAGATATGAGTTCATATTTAAGACACTAGTTGTCTGAATTCATTGCATTACGAATACCTGGGAGTGGGTGAGGTCTCCTGCACCTTCACATTGACCTTGGTAGTATTAAGAAGGACTATTATGCAAATGTAAGGTTTCATATTTGAATGTTGTGCCTCTACTCTGACATGTTAACATACTTTAATGTTCAAGAAAAAATGGTTTCAAGACCATTTACATGCAAAAAAACCTATATAACACATCCGCAAAAACATATAGGGCCCCTTTAAGTTCTTGCTCTCTTGTGTGTGCATGCTGGTAGAGGCTGTTGTCGGTCTTCCTCTCATTTCTAACTTTTCGGTTTAAATCTTTTCTCTTGTCCCGGCTTGTTATTAGCTCAGCGAAGGCATCGTGTCTTTCTCAGTCAGCAGCTCATCATTAGCAGCAGGAACATATTTCGCCCTTGTAATACACAGAACACCAAGATACTAATTACCTTTCAGTCACCAATAAGGCTCGGTTCTACCCCCCACTTCTCATTGAACAGCCACTGCTGGAAGAAGAATCTGTTTCAGTCAGGCGTGTGTGGAGCCTCTATACAAATCACGCGTAATATGACAACCATTCATCACTTTGATAAATGATTATCAAAGAGAGCTACTGAGAAATATGCAAATGCCATCCCTTAGACATCACAGTGTACCTCACTCTTAGTGATTAGACAACACACAAGTTTCCCACAAGCAAGAATAAGTAGTGTTTGATTACACGGAAGGATTTTCTTTTTCAACAAATGCACCAAGGGATCAGACAAATCTGAATCTCCGGCTTAAATGCTCCTAATTTCCATCTCCTTTATCTTAAATGGTTACTCACTCCATCATATACTGCTATTAAATTAGTCAAGTCTGTGTACTGCGCCTAATGGACCCTCTATTGTTCCAGATATTAGACAACACAGAAAATTAGGCATAATCCACTTGCCTTTTCGAATGTTAAATGAGTAGTGTGAGGATTTCAAGGACGCTTTGATGAGTCATTGCTCGTGTTGTTACCTCCTCAGATGTTGTGTAATGCTGCAGGATAAGAGCACACATTGTTTTTGTATACTTTTAGACATCATAGCTCCAGTTTAGTGAAGCCCTGCTGCAGGATGCAATGATATTTATGATACAAGTCTGTGGCAGCAGTTTATACCAGTTGTCAAAAAGGCTAAATGGACTATTTTCTCCCCTCTCAGAATACGGATGGTGCATTGAGGGACTGAGGGAGAAGATAAGATGGAGAGGGATGGTAGTGGGAGGGTCAGTTGGTGCAAAGGCTGCTGTGATGTTTTAAAAAAAATACTAGTGTATTCTGAGAACAAACGGACAGCGAGGAAGGCCGGTTCAGTAACTTTCTCAAATACAAATAAGTCCATGGTTACAGATGCTGCAACCTGGCAAGAACATTTGATTTCACCCCTCAAGAAAAAACGCCACCATTATGTTTATCAATGCTGAGTAACCAATCTCCAACAATCTTAATCAATGGAAGACATTGCTCAAATGTAACTAATATATATATTTTCTGTGCTGAGAGACATCCAGTTTGCCCATTGTATGTGAAAGTAATTCACCCTTTTTATCTGTGTTGATGTGGAGCTGATCCAGATATAACAGGCGAGAACGATAATCCTTTCTTTAGCAGTTTGTACTTACTTAAACCGAGTTTCAGCATTTGTAGTTATAGATGTAATTCTCTAATATGCCCTGTTTTTTTGGTGGGGGGGGGGGTAAAACCACAACAATTATAATAGGCTCTCTATAACACAAAACTATAAGACATTTTCCATTAGCTTTGCTTCCTTTTTAAGGTGTTAAAGTATCCTTCCACCACAAACCTTTATCAAGTTGTGGGCCTCTTACTACCAAAATGATTCCCCAAATAGTCCTTCAGTGCAGCTACATTATTCCAGGAACTACTGTATCTCGTTTCTTGCAACACTAAAGGTCACTGACGGTCCTTAAAATGATCATAATGTGATTTTCCCACAAGACTAGAAAGTGTGACGGTGATGAGAGAAAAAGAGGAAATGGCTGCCTTTTGAAAGTCTCCCTTTCGACCTCTGCACGTACGTTTCAATATCCATTAAAGCAGTGGTCACCAACCTTTTTAAGCCCAAGATCACCGACCTCGGCCTAGGTGAAAGGCGAGATCTACCTATTGCAGAATTGAGTGAAAAGACGGCCCATACAATGCTTCCAATTTGAGGCCTTTTCTATAGGCTAATTCCATCTGAATTACTCTTACAATGAAGGCTCCATATTCAGCTCACGGCATATAGGCAGGGGTAAAGTGCTATTGGGGGGCGGACCTCACCTTCTCAAGGGGGGTCCGGGGGGATGCTCCCCCGGGAAGATTTTTTTTTAAATATTGAAGTTGAAAGCATCAATCTGGTGCACTTTGAGAGCAACATGAAGAGATCTATGGATACCTCTCTCAGCACCCATATGAAACACAACTGTAAACAGATTTTCTTTTTCTTTATGGATTTTTTACAAATCACATTAAACTGTATTCTTATTTTACTGCCATATAGTAGGCTATTTCATACCTGTTTTTCATTTATTCTCTTATTGTTTGTATAACTATAATGATCATATGAAGGTGTGCCGCGGAAATAATCTTTTGAATAATTTGTGACAAAACTGTTCTAAACACTGAAGAGTCCTTTAGCTCACCTGAGCCCCTCAGTCTGACAGGAGAGGACTCTCCTCCAGCTTGTTGTGGAAACAGCTCCTTATGTCCGTTAGTTAGTTAGTGCAGCTAGCTAACCAGATGCTAACATCACGGTCCCCGCTAGCACCGGTCCCTCTCTCTCCCTCACTCCCTCTCTCCCTCACTCCCTCTCTCCCTCTCTATCACAATAAATGCGCTATCGCCACACACACACACAGAGCCGAGCTTGAATGACACAAGCACACGTGTATTTCCATGCAACTCTCTGATTGGTCTGGTGTGTTGCCTCTGTTGCATTCACTGAACACGGGAAATTACAGTCCTGCCGTCGTCTCTTGTGTCATGATGAGGTTCACGTAAAGCACGGTTAATGTATTATATTATTGAGGTGTCTCAAATATACGTCAATCAAGTGGCACCTGCTAACGGGGTGGTGGATGATAGGTTTACATCTAAAAACGTATTTTTCAAACATTATTATTTTAATTTAATTTTTCTTTCTTTTGTTACTTTTTTTTTAACGGTCCGCGATCTACCCGCACCACACTCGCGATCGACTGGTTGGCGACCACTGCATTAAAGCATCAGAGTTGCACGACAATGAACTAAACAAAGCATCAGAACAAAATAGGTACATTTACTTCCATATCTGTATTTCTTTCTGACACGTAAAGTCATGTGACCAGGCCATAGCTCGTTTATAGCCTAACGTTTGCTGTCATCACTGCACCACTCTATTGTTATAAACACACTTGAAAACTTCCTGCCGCACTGACCCTAAGTCTGTGTCAACACTTTCCTGTTAAAGTTCCTGCATAGTTCACTGCTCTGATGACCTGCACCCTGAGGTCTCCTCCAGCTATGCAAATGAGCCCATCTTGTTTGTGTTTTGCAAATATGGGGCAATAAAATAAAGCAGGGAAAGACAGGGGAGGAGGAGTACTGTACACTCCACGGCTCCGTTGCCCCAGAGTGCTCGGTGAATTATTTATGAAAGTGCTGACAGAAGAGGAGCAGGTTCAACAAGGCGAGTTTCTCTGGGGGGCCCCAACAGCCGACAGTCAGGTGGGGCTCGGTTTGTCTTGCGGCCTCTGGATTTTAATGATGGTCCAGTGGTCTCGTTATGCGAATCTACAGTGTAGCGTTTCTCCTGTGTCAGCTGAAAAGAGTAGTTGCGTGCAAATCTGTAATCTCTGCTGTGGCTCTGCACCCCTCTAGTTTGTTTCTCGTGTACACTCGCCCCATCGTTTCCAATCTGAGTTTTGCCTCTTCGAGCCTCCCTCCCCGGTTCTCTCTCCTCCTTACCTTTCACACTTTGTCATTTCTCATCTAGTTGTTATACATGGCCTTCTGCAGTGTATCTATTTCTGAATTGCTCTCGTCCCCTCTGTCCGCCTACTCCTCACTTGCATCTCATACATCTCTGTCGGTTCCTCCTGCACACTACTAACACCATCGCTGATGATTGACAGGGCACTAAACATAATTTAAATCATTCCTCTTAACCCACATTAGCTTAATTGGAAGTCTTTCTACTTCTGTTTTTGCAGCATGGCAGAGATAAAAGGAAGCGAAGCCATGAAGATGATGAAATGTATGTTTTTATCAAATGTAAATGTACCCAGTGCAGCAGCATGTGTTTTGAATAACAGACATGTTGGTATAAGGAGTGCTCAGTGTCAGGTGTGCTGGTGCAGCGGCATTTCTTTGCAAATAGTCTTTGGCCCATGAACCCTCAAAGTCTGCTCATACACTATAACATATTACGATGTGGAGTCATACACAGCAGCACAAATACAAATAATGGGTTGGTTTCGTGCTCACCTTGAGATTAGGGAATCTTGTGCCGTTGCTTACTCTGATTGACAATCATCCTAATATGAACCATTGCTATTACAAAACAGAGTTTGGAGTGTTCTTGATAACTGCAACGCTCCTCTTAATTACATTTTGTATCGACCTCACTAAACTGTTGCTGCCGCCGCACTGACAGTCCCGTTAAAATTATTACTCAATGTGCTTACCGCTACAGATTGAGGTATTGTAAAAGTTTAGTGTTGTGATGACTCACTCTGTCTTTTTATCTTGTGTCTATCTGGCTTACTTTCTCCAGGGTGGTTCATCGTCCTTGGCTCTATTTGTTGCACACAAAAGCACATATGCACAGAAAATGACTTAACAGGCATTAGCAGCGTTTACCTCTTCATAAAAAAGTATAATGTTTCCCTCAACAAAGGTAAGATTTAGCATACAGACACTACGTTCCACTATATTGTTCTCTTAAATCATTGTTTCTTCAAGAAGCTCAGCATCAATGGCCACTTTTCAAACAGTTGTCATTGAAAAAATACACAACAACACTCTCTTGACTAACCCCCCTAATGCATTGTGCCTCAGGGCTGCTGCATAATCTGACAGCACCTCCGCTTATAGGTCTCCTCACTGTCAGACTCACCTCTCCAGAGGATGGACACATCACATGTCTCTGCTACCCCGTCCCCCCCCCCAGGCCTCACTTGTCAACAGGAGCAGCACCTCCTCTGTTTGACCCCAAGGGAGGAGAGGAAGGAGGGGACTCAAAGATAGACATTGGATGAACTGTATAAGGATACAGCTTTTTGCTAAAATGATCTGCATGCATGAAATAGATGGTTTTCTTCACATCTTGTTTCATTTGAAAGAACAAGTATAAAGAAAACATAATCATTAAGTCTGGTATCATACGATAACAGCATCATATGGTGAGTTACCTTCTGAATCCCACTCCTGTTGGTTTAACATACTTGTGGTGGAGTCATGTGGCTGTGTTGTGTGGATTCATTGTAGTCTCTTTGGAAGCCTAATGTACCAGAGAGTATTTTTTCCTTGGTTGGAGCTTTCCTGGTGCACACTCCTTAGTAACCAGCTTGATATGAGCTTGCTGTGCTACGTTGAATGTTGTACAAGCTCTCATACTGTACAAGGATGTTTACATGAAAGCAATGTCCTTCCCCTTCATATTCCCTCCATATTCCACACTAAAACCGGCCTCAAATGATACTCACGACTTGGATATGAACCGCTTCCTTCAGAGAGCCCACATTTCCAACTGATAACAAAGAATTGTTCTTCCATATCACATTTCTGCCATTGCGGCCAAATCACGCTCCCTGCATTACGTTATCATCATTTTCCTACATCTATTATTCCGGCACTATTCCACCGCCATCAGATATGGCACATCCTTCCCGAAAATCCCCAACTTTAACCTTGTGAAAAAGCTTGCAGATTGAACTATCTCAGCAGTTCCCAGCAACTCTAAGCTGACAGAATGTCTTCATAGCAGTTCAGGGTTCTATGGTACACATGGATCTATGCGTCATCCCAGAGTTTGACAGGCGAGCCAACATGTACGCGCACCGACACACACACACACATACACAGGCACACACACACTCACACAAAGGCACTTTCTGTTGAGAAGCAGGGGGCCAATTATGGGCTACTGTGACAGGGAACGGCTGTAGGCAAGTCAGCGTCCCCGCAGGCAGGCCACAGTACGCCCTGCACACTGCCAGCATGTCCACTGACAGTGATAGGAATCCTATGATACCTCAGTGCGGGAAACAAAGGCACAATGGAAACCTTAAAGCTGTTGTGAAGGAAATGTTGGCGGTGTTTTCTCTGCAGACGCTATAATCAGATCATATTGAACCGTGCTGCACTGTGCTCACTCGCCCACTCACTGCCTTTATTGAGATATAAATTAGACTGTGTTCTCTCATGAGGATCTCAACTCTCTAACTACAATCTGAGCACTTCTTTGTAAAACATATTCAGTGTAAAAAAGAATGCAGCCAAAATGACACATTCTTGAAGACACTTTTTATTTGGAAGCTATGTTTTGGAAAATTCCATACAACATATATATATATTTATTATACATGTACACATTGGTGTTTCATTTTGTAAAAACTCTAATAGATCCAGTGATGGGAAAAGTACCTTTTGGATATTTTTTAACCTGTAATGATACTCCCATTATTTATGAGTTCATGTATATTGTGTATTAGCTATTCATTTGAATTTGAAGTAACTAGGAAAAGTTGCCAATACAAATGTTGTGGAGTAAACCAAACAATATCAGCTTTCAAAAGGTAGTAGTTGCATAGATGGAACATGCTCAGGCAATGTACCTCAAACATTACATTACCCAATTAAATATGCTTCCTTATATGCCATCACTGAATAAATCAGCATTGAAATAATGCCCTAATAAGGCTTTACTGTCTTTATGTGTATGTGTGTTTTTTTTAAGGCTAAACAATTTGTGTGCCTTGATCCTATTTTGACAAACTTGTTGACTGTCCTGCTTTACAGTCTGAGTGGCCAGTGTGGTCTCTGGAAAGACAAAGGGTTTCATGTTCTCATTGTGCTGTAAGAGCAGCTCCCCACAGCTTGAGTGACATGTATACGTTGTTTTAAATGAAGGCTTAACACGGACACAAAGTAGGATTCATGTACTTTACTTTAGTGCATCGAAGAACAATAATAAGCAGACGCTACAATGTACATTGAATGCATGTCTTCCATAATTCAACTTTCTAACCTCCACGCGGATTACTTTTGAATGCAGGGCAACTCAACAGACAGAATACTTGAGCACCCTAAATTATGTAAGGATATGTGCATAGACGTGACTCATTGCACGCACTGCTCCGATAATGCCGACAGTGTGTGAAAGATAATATTTGACATTTTCCAAAGGATGAAAGCCATGGAGTGTGAAAACAAAGTGGGCAATATCTCCTGACAGATGTGACAGCTGCCATTAAAATACAAACACAACATTGAAAAGGAAATGTTTTTTCTATGGCTCTTTTCAAACTCCAGCTGAGTGTGTTCTGTGAGTCTTTTTAAAAGTTGTACTGTTGAAACTGGAAGCTTGTGTACAGCGTTGATTCTTAGGAACAAATAGGTCTTTCTCGATGGCACAAAGAGCTGAATATGTGGGCAAAGGGGTGTCTGACAGCTCCAAGGCCCCCTGCTCCTCACTGGCTGGGAGTCTCCAGGGGACAGGGCACAGCCTCAGCCGCCCCTGTCTTTGTCCATGTGTGTTTCCTGTCTCTGCACATATGGATCTTGTCTCGTGTGTGTTCCTCTGTGACCCCTTCTTTCACTCCTTTCCATATGACTGCATCCTGTTTCCTTGCCTGTCCCTGCATCTTAAACACCAGAGATCAGCGTGGTCATGTGCACACAGGCCCCGCAGAGCTCTACTGTATGTTTGTCCTCGCTGCACTGTGCAGACCTCTATATACCTAACATACGTTCCTGCTTCAGCAGCCCCCCAAAGTGTAGCCCGCTGCTCTCGCTGGTTAATGGAAATGTTTCCTGAGTGGTCTTCCAAGGCCATCGTGGAGGGAAGCTTAAGCTTTAGTGTGAATGCGTACACAATGCGTCAGCAAATGTGGGTGTTGAAGACAGTTTGTTTTGTTCCCTCAAAATAAGCGCCAACATTGAACTTAATGTCAATTCTGTTTTTGTTGTTGTCCTAAACCTTTAATATATTTTAGAAATGTACTTTTATTCTATTTTGCTCACTTGGGTGCAGTGGTTTCATATTGTATGTTGTGCCTCTACTGTCACATGTCCAATGGAGGCGTTTCAGGCAGGAGGAGAGGGTGTTGGGTGAACTTTGGAAATGTAGACTTTGCAGACCATTTACATGCACAAATACCTATATAACACACTAGAGCAGTGGTTCCCAAACTTTTTCAGTCGGGACCCCCTTGGGTAATTGGAAATATTTGCGGGACCCCCCAACCCGGTTCCCATCTATATTGGTAGGATTAATTGTATATTGTTGTAAAAACATTACTTTTTCTCTGCTAATAATAATAAGATACAAAGATCCAACTATAATTGTATATTTTATTATTTATTAGACATGAACGAAAGTGCTTGTAATAGATACTGTGAATTCATTTGGCCTAATTAAAACTAGCAGGCTTTCTTCCCAGAATAGTAGATTTTTAAATTCAAATGTCTTTAAGGAAAATATATGAATGAACTACTATTTCTACTGCAGGTTGCAAACGATCACATCACTTTACCATTCCTATTCCACACATAGCCTATCAATGACTTGTCTGTGCTTGCTTTCCTTTGCAGATCTTCTCAAACCGGGGCTGTTGCTTTGAGACTCTCACTCTCAGTTCATTCTCAATGTTCAGCTTTGATCTGTATTTCGTTTTGATGGCATCAAGAAAAGCCTATCTCACACAAGTAGGATGTTGCAAAAGGCAGCATTATGCCCACAGCTCTCTGACCAATGAGATATTTTCGAGCTGTGTTTGTTTACAATTGAATAATAATAATATTAATAATAATAATACATTTGATTTATATAGCACACTTTAAAAACAACGTCATCTCAAGGTGCTTCACAAAGCTAAAAGGAGAAAATAATAAAATAAAAAAATCTTCCCGCGCCCCCCCTGCAGTACCTCCGCGAACCACCAGGGGTCGCGCCCCACAGTTTGAAAACCACTGCACTAGAGTAAAGGAAAACCCCTAAAAGTATTACAGGGCCTCCTTAGGATAGTGTAGATGTGGCCTTGGCTGAGGAAAGAGCTTAGTGCAAACAAATCTAGATTAGTGACTTTCTCTCGTTAGAAAGATTGAGCATCAGTGTAACTCGCATTGCGTTAAGTGTGTGACTACTGCAGCAAAGTAAACGTGTGACTGTCACTGTGGACAGATCGCCGTGTCCTGATGTCTGCACATCCGCCCACTCCAATATGTCTGCAACACCATGAGAAAATGCCTCACAGTGAAGGGATAAGTATTAAGGAAAATAATTCCCTGCCTGTTTAGTAGCTTAAACCCTCAGAAAGAAACACTTTTATAAATTAATTAAAAGCTATATTTGTTTAGAAGTACAAATAAAGCAGCACACATAGATATAAACACACCAGAAAACCATTGAACCCTTTACTCACTTAACATATCATTTTGCACCATTTGTGGCTAGTTTAGGAAAGGTTAGAATTTTCCTGCAGCATGCTTCAAGAGAAATGTCCTGTGTTTTCACTCTTCTATCTGATCCGACGTCCACAGTATATACTTATTTCATCCCACACTAGAAGCTGCACACTACCTTTTAAAGGGAGAGGGCTGTTAGAGAAAATGAACATTCCTGACTCGGTGCCATTTGAGAAGCAATCACAGCGACCGCAAATGGACCATTGACCCCTTTAGCTCAAGATGTTAATGCAATATACTGTAGGAGCACACACTACTGAAGACTTTGAACACTTTGAACACTTAAATAAACTACCCTCAATACTTTGTTATCTAGTTATCTACATTTAAAAAAGATAATCATCAAACATTCAATACACTATAGGCTTTGACAGTGTACTTAAAGCTCCTTACACACCAAGCCGATTTTCGGCATCAATAGATGTCGGGCCGTCGATGAGTTTCGTTTCGCCCTACTCAGATTGGTGTGTACGGCACCGTTGTATCTTTTTTCGGCCGTGCCGACACCTTCCGCCGCCCATTCGGGAGGCCGTCGGGTCGCGAAATCACTCTGATTGGCTGTTCAGCTTGGCGAATCAGTGCGTGAGAAGCGAAACGGAAGTGAGGGACCCAAACAAACTATTGACAAGGCAAATCTGAGATTTCATTTAACAGGTTGGGGAAACCCCCGTGAGCTTCTCGCTGCAGAGTGAAAATGGAACGCACACGCTATTTGTTGTTTGTTTATATCACGCAGTCTGTTCTTCTTCTCTCGGTTATCACGCAGTCTGTCTTCCGGTTGTTGCCTCTTTTGAATGACGAATACACACTAGGGGTTTCACCAACTAATCGACTAGTCGACTAGTCGACTACCTTTACCACTAGTCGGCGCTGTAGGCCCTAGTCAACTAGTCGTGAAAAAAATGGAGGTAAACGAGGTGCTGCAAAATGCTCCAAAACACGTCCGACATTCTTATGTATGGCAGTACTTCAACGAAGATGTAACCAACTCCACAGTGAAGTCTCAGTTGTGTACAGCTGTACTGAAGTACAATACAAATGCATCTGCTATGCGCAACCATCTGAAGATGAAACACCCGCTGCCGACAGCTAGCACTAGCAGTAATGCTAGCACCAGTGAGCAACGGACCGGCGTCAGCACTGAACAGAGGCAAACGAACAGCAAGAAAACACGGGTCAACAGTGATGCGGATGATGAGCTACGGGATTACTGCCAGCGGACACCGCATATCCCCACAATGGATAATCCACTGGAGTGGTGGGCAGAAAACGTGCACCGCTTCCCCCGCTTTCGAGGAGCTACCTGGCTATTCCAGCCACAAGCACCCCGAGTGAGAGGGTTTTTTCCCTGGCAGGCAATACTGTCACCCGAAAGCGGTCAAGCCTCCTTCCCTCACATGTCGATGCGTTGGTGTTCAAACCAAACCAAAAATATGGAAAGGTGGACGTTATCGTGGAGGACAGCGAATAAAGTGTTGCGCAATGCGCTGTTGCGCACTGGATTTACGTGGCATTTATGTAGACAAGAGTTTTTTGCTGTCGATTTTGGTGAGTCCAGTTACTGTTTGTTATTTACTCAGCCATGTAACACAAATTAAAATGCAGTGTTTAATGTTACTGTATGAGTTCCAATATAAAATACTGTACAGTTGTAAACCTCTCTTTGTGTGTCTTTATTATGACGTAACGACTAGTCGACTAGTCGACTGCTATTTTGAAAAAACGTGTCGACTAGTAAATATTGGTAGTTGTGAAACCCCTAATACACACTGCCGCCGCCTGCTGGTAAGGAGAGTTATTGCCACTCACGCATGCGCAGTTCGTACGTGCAACTTTGCCGTCGGCTGAAGTCTTTGCGATGTGTTCGAGTGCAACGATTTACACACGGCATTTATTGCACGTCTGTCCGTCCTGGGAGAGGGATCCCTCCTCTGTTGCTCTCCCTGAGGTTTCTCCCATGTTCCCCTTTAAACTGTGGGTTTTCTCTGGAAGTGTTTCCTTGTACGATGTGAGGGTCTAAGGACAGAGGGTCTAAGGACAGAGGGTCTAAAGACAGAGGGTGTCGTATTGTCATACTGATATTCTGTACAAACTGTGAAGACCACTGAGACAAATGTAACATCTGTGATATTGGGCTATATAAATAAACATTGATTGATTGATTGATTGATTGATTGATTGATTGATTGACACGTGGCCAAGACGCAGGAGACGTGAGGGGGGACGTGTTCTTTGGTGTCAGTTTGGTGTGTAAGAGGCTTAACAATTAAAACATCAATGTTTTAATTGCATGTCCAACTGATAAAGATTCACTCAAAATGTTAAGAGGATATTATTTTATTGAAAGCAACGATAGCTACTGTGTGAAAAAGCTGTTGGCCAATACATGACAGAGCCGACCAGCGATCCAATCAGAGCAGACTGGGCTCTGGTTTCAGACAGAGGGTGAAAAGAGGTGCTGCAGCACAGGCAGTATGAGAAAAATAAAGAGCTTTTTGAACATTAAAGCATGGAGACATGTCCCAGCAGAGACACTAAATACTGATATGAACCAGAGAGCTTTACATTTAAACATATTATGCTTTGCCATTTCCTGTACTTTGTAACAGTCACTCTCTGTAGCCATTTTACAGGAAAATTCACATAATAATGAAAGTCTTTACATTCAGTGCTTCTGTATAAGTCTCCAACTGCTCTCATTTTAGAGATGTCGCCATGGATACAGGTCTCAAACTTAGCTTGTGTGCATTAGTTAGTAGACTACGCCATTTTACAGCATTCTCGTGCAATACAACTCCTGCTGGTGTTTAGTTTAGTTTTTCCTCTAGTTTCAGTTAGACTCATGGTCATTTAATATCATTTGCATGGTTGTCAACTGCCCTCATGAACAACATGAAAAGGAATGATTTATTGGAAGGGGCCGACAAGTGAATGTCCTAATGCAGGCTAAATGGAGAGAGGCCGTGTCTCTTTCTTTCTCTCTATTGACTCTAACTATTCTGTGGTTTTTACTGATGAACCACAATTGATCTGCAGCTTCTTTTCTCACCTCCATCAGCCAGGCAAAATCACCTTGTTAGCAATAATGCAACAAAGTTTTAAAAAACTGTCGATTTTTCTTTTCCCCAAATCCCAGAAATGTCAATTTATTTACCCGACGTTAATATTTGCTAGCTGGTGCTCAGCAAGGTTTAACTAAAGCATTTCATCCTGCACAGCAGCGCTGCCTCTGAGAAATGTTTAGATAGCTCCAATCTGTCAAATGTTTGTTTTGAAATACATCCATCAAGCCTCAGTCCCTTCCTCCGCGCTTCACTCTCTTCCCATTCACAGGTTCATGCTCGCAGCAGCAGACACACTGACAATCTGCTGATTTAAAGGAGCTCGCTCTTACTTCTCTACACGAGATTTGTGCAGTATATCTCAGCTGGGGAATGGGTGCATCGATACAGCCGATACATCTCGCTGACTTAGCAACACCAGTATTAACAAACGCTCTCACAAGTCACTTCAATCTACAGTATAGACCTATTTTATATATGTGTGATCGAAAAGCATACGTAAGTAAATTATTTAATTAACCCATGCAATATGTATTTGGCATCAAATATTCATTTCAGAAGAGGTTGGCAGGATGGCATTGGTTTCTTGTAGACAGGATAAAAGCTTATGATTCCAGGTGTTTCTGTTGATTAACAATCAAAAAGGTACAAAAGAAGATACATGTTATTAACTAAAAACAATAAATGACATTTGTTTTTGACTTTATGAATTCTTACCTTTAGTTCAAACTGAAAAACAATTAACCCAGGGTTTACTCCATTATCAGACGCTAACCCTGTAAAAATTGGGGCCAACCCTCTCCCGGTACACGGAGGGTAAAACCCGGTTTAACCTGCTCTGGATTTGTTAAACGGTTGTTAACCCAGGGAAAGCAGCACTCTGGGGCACTGTGAAGCTTATTTATAGATGACTGATTTAAACATGACATACAGTAGTGCATATTATAGTTTCAGAATTGTGTACTTTGGTGTAAATGACAGGACAGGTCTTTAATGGATTTATTTTTTACCAAGTGGATACAACATGCATTACCTGCTCATAAGAACGTGTAAAGCAACAGCAAAATAATACAAACGAGGTACAACAAGAGGCGCTTTGAGCAGAGAGCAGAGATACTCTGGCACTAGCTTTGGGGAAAGCTTCCTGCCGTGCAGATTGGTTCCAGTCTGCTAGAAAAGCAATATGAAGTTTTGGGGCAGTGATAGCCTAATGGAAAGGAAAGTGTATTTCTGGTTAAAAGAGTAGATTTCTCAAATCCCCAAAGCAGGAGGCACATTTTGCATGCAAGGACTTAAAGAAACTCATACTGCACATTCCCTGCATAACAGACAAATATATCTCCACACTGCCTTTAAGCAAGTCATTTAACCCCACTGGCACCAGCGGTGGATATTTAATGAACGTAGCAGTGGTGCAAATCTCTGCAGAAACCCTGCCAGGCTGTCACTGTGAATGAAAGTGTGTTGTTAGTCAACCTGTCTGCTGAAAAAAGGTTCGACAGTGGAGTGTCACTCCAAGTTTCTCAAAGGCAAGTAGTTTATTAGCTGTGTGAAAGAAGCTTTTGGGGGTTTTCACTTTCGTTTGGTGTGTTATATTGTTCTGAACGCGTCCATTGGACTGTCATATATCACATCACAAATATGAACCTGATAATAAGCAGAATATGTATTTTTTAAACCATTAACATGAAAACAAAAGAAAACCAAATGAAGCTTGCTTTATAAACAACATCTACTTGAGAGAAAAATAAATGCTTTGATGATTTGATAAAATGCTTAAAAGGACCTAAATTAACATTCTCCAGACAAACATCTCTTACATATGGTGAATAGTATTAAGTAAGTAGAAAACATTATCTATCCCTGCCTCTCACCAAGAATCAACGTCCACCTTATTTAACCTTGACCATTCCCTTTTTCTAACCTCAATCAAGTAGGTTTAATTGACCTCACCTAAACATACTTTAACCATAGATGCGACTGATAAGAAATACATCATTTTAGTCATTTATATTAAGGTCATATGGTGAGAAATAGAAGGTGATTAGCAATATTCATTCAAGGTAGCAACACAGACATATTTAAACCCTTGGACTCTATCAATATGAAGCATCTTTATTACAAATAGGCCCAAGGGAATAGGAGAGAAGATCGTCTGTAGGCAGGGGAGGGGGGAGTTCAGTCAGCAGATGAAATATGGACCCCCTCTGTTTAATCTTGAAGAATATCCTGATGGAGAACAGTTTTCAGGATGATAGGATCACAATGACAGGAACTGTGGCTGCACAGGAAAGCACGAGTGACAGAGCATAATATAAATGTCCCCATTGGCAGATGCTGTGTTTTGAAGGACTTATTTAATTATATGTGGTGCATACGTCATGTTCTTCATTATGTTTCCAGGCTTGTAAGGGGCTCATGAGTCTGCTGATAATCCTAGTTGTGGAAAACCTAAACCATCATCCTTTTGTATGTCTTTGATATCCATATGAAACAGCTTGGAAAGTCCACAACTCGGCTGAACTGTATCCTGTGAGACAAGTCATTGTAATGCGTCTGAGTCACAATTATGAGATCTGTATTAGTGTGTCATTTTAGTATAAGCATTGAAACTGTGACGTGGCCTAGGGATTTCTGATACCAGCTCCACCACGCTGTTCCTTTGGGTATCACCGCCCTACTGACACTATCACTTGTCCCCGCCACTATCTCGCTGTCCGTCAGTCCAGTAAAGAGAGTGAGGCGAGCCGTGACTCCAGCGTATGCCCTGTGTTTCAGTTCATTTAGCCCCGAGATTCTGAGGCTAACATGCATTAGCCATGTTTGTACCACAGAAAAGGGCACAAGTTGCAGAAGGTCAGGACAGTAAGTGGCTCGAATGAAAGTGTTACCCTTGGGAAATTCCATCCTCGCCTTGGTGGTGCAGGGTCAAAAGAATTTGGCTGGGCAAATTCGTTCTGATAGCCCTAACTCGGAGAGATAATGTGTGAGGAAGCAGGGAGATAGGGGGAAGGAGGGGGGAGTACAAATGGAGAGAATCATAAATCTTTCCTTTGATCACAGATAAAGATGTGGGTGGATTTGTTGTCTCCGCCAGCATGCCTTTGGAAGCGTGTCATGTCATTTGCCGCATCCCTCCCTCCTCCTGACAATCACAACTCGGGCGGTCTCATCTCTCATTGTTATCTTCTCCTCTATAAATAAAATGGATGAGACTGACTTTAAAAAGAGTGATGTCAAACAACCCTCTTTTTCATGTTACTTTAGTCGCCTTGACCTTTTTATGTGCTCGGGATAATTTTGTTGAGATCCTATAGCTAGGCCTTTGGGTGCGCTTGCCCTTTCATCCTTTTTATCCAAACTCTTTCCACACTAACGATGGGCGAAGTCAAAGGCTGCTCTCGTGATGAATTCTTCACAACTGCAGCTGGAAGTGAAGCAAGTGGACACCAGCCCCCATGACAAATCCGACTGCGAGGGAAACTTGAGGGCCTCACAGTCAGACATGCTTTAACGAGCAGAGAAGAGCGACCGCTTTTCTTGGTGCTGAAGCAATTTTGGGCCATTTTTTGCCTGGAAAAGATTTACTGTATTCTTATGGTTCCCCCTGCAATCGAATGTCTTTCTTAAATAGTGAGAGTACCTAATCTTCCATGTTCATTTCCAATCAATTTCAACTCATAATTTCACTGCAGATAATAAAATAAAAAGATAAAAGAATAAAGGCATGATGTACTCGTAAGCTACAAATCAAAGCTACATTTAAAAGCAATGTATTGTTATGTACATTTTGAAGGTACATATTTTAGAGCTTTATTATTATGGATGGGGATACTTGGCAATTTTAACGGTTATCAATGTGATCTGATCCTCTACCTGCGGCAACACTTAAAGGATAGACGCACTATTGAATCACTTGTTACTGCATATCCCATTATATAATATTAATTATGACAGTTGGACCCGCCACAGTACACTTCTAGTATTCACACACACCGTTATTCCTCTGAATGTTGCTTAGTGTAAGAGCCTGGGATGATCTGAAACTGTTAACAATGCATCTGTCTTGTTAGTTTTCCCCACACTGCCAAACAACCAAGCCATTTTCTCAGTAAGAGTAAAGGACAAATGCTGGCGGTGCCATATGCTCCAGGATCCCGCGGAGAAGCAGAGAGTGAAGACAGTAACCATTACGATCATATTAGATTCCATTATAGTTTGTCTGATGGGGCTCTCAGGGCCACAAGCTGCAATTAAACTCTAAATAAAATATTATTTTCCATTCTCTCTGTGTGCAGTGGGAGGAATCCAAATTATTTTAGTAATGCCTCATTTAGGATCCACAGTTTTCCCATTTGGGCACTTGGACTCATTTAGGACTGCGACACCCTTCCCATAGCTGCAGTCTTCAGCAGTAAAGCCCAGTGTGTCGGATTGCAGGCCTCATTTAAGGTTATGAGACTGTGTGTGTGTGTGTGTGTGTGTGTGTGTGTGTGTGTGTGTGTGTGTGTGTGTGTGTGTGTGTGTGTGTGTGTGTGTGTGTGTGTGTGTGTGTGTGTGTGTGTGTGTGTGTGTGTGTGTGTGTGTGTGTGTGTGTGTGTGTGTGTGTGTGTGTGTGTGTGTGTGTGTGTGTGTGTGTGTGTGTGTGTGTGTGTGTGTGTGTGTGTGTGTGTGTGTGTGTGTGCGTGCATTACAGAATGGCTTATTACTTTGTTTGCCTCCTTTTATGGACATCAGCAGCACTGTGGAGACAAATGGGTACATTAAGCAAAGACACCAGCTTGATTAGATGCTACCTGCCTAGAAGAGTTGATCACTCTGGTTGACCTTTCCTTCGCACGACAAGACACACTCCCCAACTGTTCATTCTCATCAGGCCTTCATTTTGTTACCTCGATCCACAGCAAATGGCTGAAAATATTTATGAGCCCAGTGCGAAAGAACATCGCTCGAATTAAGAACTACATACCGCCGTCACTACTCGTACAAACTGGTGACAGAAACATGATTTAATCAAATGGCTTTGATTGTCTTGTGTGCTACTTACTTCATAATCGCATGAATCATTACAAGTGACATTTTTGTGAAATTATGCAGATTTGAATATTTCTCATTATCTCTCTGACTTTGTATCTGATATTTATCAACCAGCCTCGTTGTTCCCTGATCATCACGGCATGTTGAGGACTGAGTGTTCTTCTAACATACGCTATCCCACGTTGCTGTCATTAAATGAGTTGGTCTTGCATCTGCAATGTAATATTATTTGCAATCAGTGCTTCAGTTAAATATAAATGTCTAGAGGACCTTTTAAACCTGTCACAGTGGGCGATAGAACAAAGCGGCTGCAGTGCACCAATCTGGAGCTTTCTTAGCAATTTCCCTGTCAGTGGCCACGATCACAGTCGGAGGGCGAGATGTAAATGCGTGGCTGGTGTTAAGAAACAATTTCTCTGAGGTTTTCTACTGCTGCAGATTAGAGACTTGTTGACATCTGTGGGTTGGCAGTTTGCACCAAGAAGCATTTCATTAGTGGCAGATGAATTCAGCTCAGTGCCTCGAGGGTAGCTTCATCTGAAGTTTAGAAGTTCTGGCTGCTTGTGCTGCTTGGTAAAAGCTGTTGGCTCTATCAACTACGTCAACTGTTTGCATTGTCTGTGCTGTTAGCATTGTTAGCTAGTAACCATGGGTTCAGCCGTCTCAATGTTGAGCGTATAGCATATGGATTTCTGTCTTGTATCTTGCATCATGGTGTTAAGTGAAGACGAGTATCTGGGCCTGCATGAGCTTCTCGGTGGACTGAGATCTGCGACGGCCCGTCTACACAGCAGCGTTAAAAAAATCTTCCAACACTTCTCTGCCCATTGACTTTGAATGGAGTGACGTCACTTTGCCTCGCTTTTCGCCGAACTGCATTGTGGGGAAGCAAAGCGAAGATTTCCAGGATTTCCAGGATTTTCAGGATTCAAAAGTTGAGCAATGTTCAGCGTTGGAAGCTGAGGTGGAAGCGTCAGCCAATCAAATCCCGTTTATGCAAATCTGACAGTATAAGCGCTAGCCAATCAAATCGCGTGCAAGCTGGGAGAGCCAGACCGCAGTTCATTTTCTATATTCTTGAAAATGGAGGAGAAATTAGTTATTAGTTACACACACACACACACACACGCTGTCTCACCCGGTTCTTTATGACCAGTCGCTAATAACTTACCGGGATACAAACCGGAGGAACCAGGCATGGAGGGAGGTGGCAGAGAGTGGTTTGGCGATATCCAGTTTACTTCGTTTTAACATTGCTATTGCTTTGTATGTCGGGGGCGGGAGATTCATGTGATTGGTTGTTGGTCGCGTTGCTCGCAAAAAATCCCCAAGCTTTCAGAAACGCCCAGCTCCAAGATTTTCAAGATTTTTTTTAAGCTGCTGTGTGGACGGGCCGTTACTGTTTAAAGAGATTGTATTTGATGTTTTTAGTAAAACACTCAACATCGTACCCTTCTGCCTCTCGGAGGTGTTCAACCGCTGCAGATTAGACACTGGTTTCATTTTGCATCAATAAACATTTCTCTGGTTATGCAAAATCTGTGACAATAGAAAGAGATTTATGATTTGATGACTGGTTTCCCTTGCAAACACTTGAAATCGCACGCTCCTGCATCTGTATTGGTCCTGAGCCGTCCACTCTTTTTCTACTGATATCCAGATAACTGTGTGGAGGACAAATGTTCAATGAAAGAATGCTCTGAATTCTGTAAAGAGAACCTTTTAAGGTAAAGTTTGTGTTGTTTGTAAGATTCTTTGAGTTGTGCTTGGTCTTGGTTCTCTTGAGCTGAATCCCTGATGTTGTATAACTGACAAACCTCATGCACACAACCACAGCAAACACTCATTCCCTTTTCTGTGTTAGCTGCTTTCTGGTTTGGGTCCGTGTGTGGCCTGGGCTCATGTTTTCTTTGTCCTGCCGCATCGTGGAGGTGAATCCTCTGCTGCCCGAAAACGGTATAAAACAATGGAGTCAGTGAGACACGGCTAATGGATTCACCGTCGCCCCTTCCCCACCTTTGTTTTTCATATGCAAAAGTATTCATCAAGTCTCGCTGGCGTCGGTCATGCGTGACACTAATTCATTGAAATGGTCCAGAAATTGAGAAGATTTCACGCACCTGCAGCGTTGGCAGAAAACTATTCAGTAGGGGTGTATTGAATCAGCATGTTTATCTAAAGATGAGGCACATGTTTGTGGACTGCTTAAATGCCTCTTGTGATTTTGGTTGATTTTCCCCGGTGATGATTATATTCAGCGCTACACCCTTTACTATCAAAAAAAGACTCTTCCTCTCACCCTGGCTGGTGTATCAGAAGCGCTTTTTGTCGACTCCACAAAAGTGAATTTTAACGACGATGCAAAACTTAGTTCAGCATTTTTTAAATAAGGGTGAAAAACATCCTCTTAGTCCATGTGTACCAATAATAAAAGTTTATACAGAGTTCTTAAGTTGTGATCTGAATCAGCTCTTCGTTAAATTATGGATTAGGGCCAAGACAGAGTGCTTCTGCGAATTCAAACTGCATCTCGTTAGAATATCAGGCTGCAAAGATTCATGAACAGAATATGGCTGACTGAACTGGCTTGACTCTGCTGCTGTTTTATTTACATTTGTTGCCTCTTTGGGTGTAAGGCTGCATTCTCGTTATTTCTTTAGCATTTATTATGTCCTTTAACCATTATGGAACATTGGACGTGCTTCCTGTTTGTATGAAAATAACTTTAAATGAGTATTGGAAATTGGCCAAGCCTTTTCATGCCTAAGTAGAGTTTTCGCAACTCATTAAGTTTCCAAAGACTTCTACTAACCTAGTATGCAGCTATTGTAACAGAGACGTCTGGGATGATTTGTACTGCTTCCAGAAAGGGTCCAAAGCATCTTTGTCAATATGAAAAACATCCACTGTATTCGTAGAGAGTTTGGGTTGTTCTTATGCAGTGTGAATAAATTGCTTCTGCTTCCCTTGAGTTGAATATAAACGGACGCATTATTCAATTTGACTTGCTGTATAATATATAGTGACTTAAAATACTGTGAGGCTGGCAGGGTAATTTGATAACTTGCCACCTATATCAAAAACGGATTTGTTGAATATTCTATTTTGTGTAGTTAAGCAGCAAAATATGCCTCAATGGGCTATTTTCAACTCGAGAAGAATTGTGGGTAAATTGGTTGGATACAGATGCTGTGTGGCCTCTCTGGTCCGTTGCTTTGCTTTGATGACACCTAAGATTAAACGGTTTCTGTTGGCTGAAATTCAAAGCTCTGCAGTTTGGGACAATACAAAATGCATGCCTGCTGTATATAGCACACTTTGCTGCTTTAAGCTAGTTTCTATGATTCGTCATAAGGCACACACTGTACTGTCCATGCAGGAAGTGTTAAAGGGGCCCTATTATGCTCATTTTCCGGTTCATAATTGTATTTTGTGCCTCTACTGTGACATGTTTACATGCTTTAATGTTCAAAAAGGTCTTTATTTTCTCATACTGCCTGTGTGTAGGCTAAATTCGGCTTTATTCAGGTTTCGATTATTTCTCGACAACCTTTTCTACCCGAAAATTGGAGAACTGAAATGACTAGAATGCTTACCCCCTCAAATTTGAGAGGCACATTATGGGGAAATACAAAAATGTGTCACTTCCCTACTGCTATGTGACTGCACTGTATATAATGGGAATAATGAGAACTGCATTGAGTGGTATCCTGGTCCGTATTTTGCACAGGTGCTTTCCCAGAAAAATAAGAGGTTGCTTTTATATTATTGCAATTCATTTCAAATTGAACCACATTTATATGAATATGCAAGCACACACACCTGGAGCCAGTCGATTCTCTAGATTCCCTTTCTTCTGACAGAACCAACAGCCTGTTTTGCAACTTATTGAACAGTTAATGTAATTCAATCTCTTTAAGACCGGTTGATTAGGTTCCATTTCCACTTTCTGCCTATTAAAAGATCAATTCTTCAAGTGTTAATTGGTAAATACAAGGTAAACATAATTTATTAACCATAAGTCATTAATCCAAATGCCAGAACAGAAGCTACTATAGCTGCGAAATGTGTGAAATAATTCATGTATGGGCAGTTGGCATTCTAAATAAATGAATGACCAGTTTGATTCCCATCAGCTTTTCATGCAATCGTCCACATCTGCTGGCGTGCAGCGACTTGGATTTGATGTTAGATGCAGGAAATTACAGCGTTGTTTCAGATTATCATTCCCCTGTGCAACAACCCTGTTTCTCTGGTGCATTAAAAGTCACAAGAGTGGAACAAATGGCACAGTTTCCACAATCATTCCAAATTAATGAGTCACCCCTGCAAAGAAATGCAAATTTCCAAACGCTAGATTGCTTCCTAAAACAGGTCTGAGTGAGGAAAAAAAAAATTCCTTCAGCCATTTTAGAAACAAGCTTAGCATGCTTTTCTCGGGTATTACACATTCTCACTGAATGCTTCCCTTTCATAGTGGAAGCCTTATTGGCTTTGGGGTGTCAGAGCAAGGGGGTAAGTATGTGGAAAATCTACACAATTTGGCATTCGTGCCATGCTTAAGTGCAATGAAGTCATGTAGCTTCCTGTTAGTTGCACTGGGATAGTGTTGCTCTGTTATTTGGGACAAGAGCCTCAAGAAAGAGCCTCTTCTCTGCCAAAGTGACAACAATTTATGGACTGATGCGGGTTTGGGAGAGTTAACTTTGTTGATTCAATTTCCTTTATACTGAAGTGCTTCACAGGTACACACCACTATACAGGTTTGGATATTAAACTTCCTTCATCTATTTGTCGGGACACTTCTCCTACGCTGCAGCACGTTGTCAACATCAATAAAACGTCTTGCTCGGAAGAAACATAAACAACCAGGAAGAAAATGAGTACCTGTACAAATCTAAAAGCGTATGACTTTGATGCTGAACTTTTTAGAGGCCGGCCAGCGCCTCATGCTTTCATTTCTTATTTATTACCAAGAATACTGCTGTGTCAGTGTGTGCATGCGTCTGTGAGAGATTACGCCGTTGTGCAATGGGAGCCATAGCTGCTGTCGACTCCATGTTGGGAATCCAGATCTCAACAAGGACTTGGCCCGTGCCCCAGAGATGCATGATGGGTGAGACAGAGATGTTTGATTTAAATTGTCACGTCGCTCCGCAGGGGTCTAACACATAATGCACCAGCAGTCAGGAAGAAACAAGCACATCCTTTAATACAGCGAAAAGCTACTTTTTCTCATGCACTGATTAACCTTGAGCTGCCGTCCGTTGTGGCGACACAGCAGGTTTTCTTCACCTTTGAATAATGATAAAACCATCTAAGTAGGGAAGCCCCTTGCAAAGCCCAGCATGCATTTGTGTAGTTAAAAAGAGCTACACAAGGAGGTCGTCGGCCTAACTGTGATGCTGTGACCTATTTTGGCTCGTGAAACCAGCAAGACGCATGGAAATGATCCAAGCAGGAGTGCAAAATGTGTCTTTGGCATGCAGGGCTCAACGCTAACTTTTAAAAGTTGTTGCCAGGCTGACTACCAGGCATCAGCTTTTGGTTGCCAAAACTGAAAATACGGTTGCCATTTTTAGTCACCTTATATTTTAAATAATTAAGATACTATACAGTTATACATCAACTTAATAATGAAAATGTGACAAAAGAATGTGCAAATGCTTTACATTAAGTAATTAACACAATTATTTGAAACTAAAGTGGTAGTAAACTTGTCCACCCTCAATTGCTGGTATACCAGTAGTGCAGCTGTTGTCATGTTCTTCACAGATCCCTCAAACATGAATTGAGCAAGTCACTAGTTTCGTCATCCGTTGTCTCCCTTTTTAAATGTGGGTTCTCTTGACCTTTGTGCTGACCCCCACCATAGATCCATTGGCTCTTCAGCATTGAAGTCTTGGATTGGCCAGACTAATACATTTCTAATGTTAAATAAATGAAAAGCATTCACAGACAAGAATTAGATATTAATTATTAATTCTGTAAATTACCTTTAATATGTCTAACTACATTTCAAATGTGTTACCTTTTTATAGAATTGATTATATTTGTATGCCAATATTTTCCTATGGTAAAGTTTCGTTTTGCACTTTTATTTTGGTAGCAACAAGATCGGGACTCTTATTTTGAAGGAACTTTTACCGGAAGTGAATGCACAGCGTAGCAGAATGTACATATATATTTCGCCTCCCAAGACTTTACACATTTCCTCTTTGCTTTTCGTTCGGTTTCATTTTGCGCTTTATCAGTTGAATCACTTTGAACATTCGTTTGAGATGTTGACGGGTTGGCCGAACGTTTTACCTCACAGTCAAACAACTTAATTTGCTTCGCCATGTTTTGTAATACAAACACACGGCGCACAGCGCACGCGAGTAAACGTGCATCGCTTTCTGGCTCCGTAATCACACCAATGCACGTGCAACTTAAGTATCAGGTTCCGACTGGTCACAACAATAATTAAATATCACTCTTAATACAGCAAATAATTAACATTTATCTATTTTGGGGAACACATTTAGCTGTTTGCTGTCCTTATTTCTTCATCTTAAGATGTGGTTGCCACTGATGGCAACCAAAGGCCAATAAGTGGTTGACTTTTTTTCTGAATGGTTGCCAATGGCAACCTGGCAACCGTTACTGTCGAGCCCTGGCATGTGTCCATTAGTTGACAAAAAGGCCCACAGGATGGATCACTAATGCTGGATTTGTGGCCCTCCATGTTGCAGTGTAATCCTGCAAAGGGACTGTTTTTCTAACCTGATGATTAGCAGAAGACGGGCTTGTCCCATTTTCCCATAACTGCCTCTCTGCGTTGTATCCTATACGGTGAGGGTAGGAAGCACCAGCTTGTTTGCACAGTGTGCGTGTGTATGCATTAATGTACTGTACTGCTGGATCTATGGCCTGAATGTGTTTGCATGTTGGTGAACAATGCATGTGCTTCTTCACAGTTTCAACAGTGTTTGGTCTGCTCTTGTGCTCGCGGATTATACCAGATTTACATGGCTGTGTAATAAGCAAGTCCTTCACCAAGGGACCTTTTTAATCTTAATTAATTTCTGATAAATCCTTATTAACATTGCACACATAAGGGCTCCATTGCCAGTTAGTGCCTTCATTCTACCCAAGAGATAGAAAAACAGGGTTTGACGAGTCGAATAGGGAGATGATGTGATTTACTGAACCGAGGAAAGATACTAAGGGGACAGGGACAGAAATATATAAAGACAATTTGACACTATGTCGACTTATCCTTTTTTTCTCTCTTTGACTTGACCTTGCAGATGTTCATTACTGTCAGATAATTTGGCCACATGGGATCATGCTGCATGTTCCTACCCAGAGTCCTCCACTCCCAAGCTGCTAGTAAAATCATGACAAATGCCTCTGCAGGACATTATGGAGTAGTGTTTTTAAACAGCGAGGAAAGAAAGAAAGAGGGATAAGGAAGAAAGAGAAACTCTGGTTGATTAATAATTCATATTCTGCAGATGATCTGTGGATCGCAGTGGTAAACAGGCTTTAAATCCACTATATTACATGCCTGCACAAAAAGGTAAAAACGACCAATGACTCTGTTTTTGGTGCAGTTGTAATTCAACTTGTTGTGGCTAGCAGAAGAAATCAGTAGCCTCATGAATGGGAAGCTCGAATTTGTTATGAAAAGCCTTCCATATCTGAGGGGGGATATTGTAAGCGGTGCACCATTAGGCAGCACAATCCTTCGCTGCTTCCACAATAACTCCCTTTGATGATTGATCATGTGGAAATAGGGCCGTGGCGTGACAGGCATCAATTTGATGGTAATTGTATTGTTTTTTGGGGAGGAAAGCCTCCATCAGAGGAGTAATATCGGCAAGAAATGAGTTTGCGCTGTGCAACAACAATACATATTATGTAGATGTGGCGTTGGATATGTCGAGGGGTTGTGCAGCAGTTCCTGCTTTTCAGAGGAGGCTTGTGCTGGCTAGCTTGTTTTTGATCATGAGATGAGGCAGGTTCCAAGACCCCTGCTGCCAGATCGGCCCTGCAGGATGCTCTTGACTTGTATTTTTAGTTATTTTAATGTGTGGTTGCAGCCCCCACCAACCCATCTCCTTCCTCTTCCCTTTTCTTCTTCTTCTTTCCTCCTTCTTGTCCTTCTTCTTCGTCGTCTTCTTCTTCTTCTTCTCTCGTAATAAGAACATGCAATGTGTGTGAATTTTTTATAATGTTATATAAGAAGCCTTGGCACCCCAAGAGACCCGTGTCCTGGTTCTGGTGTGTTCAAAAACAAGCACACGAGAGGAAGAAGGAGAGAGGAGAAAAGGGTCGGGAGGGAGGGAGGGAGGGAGGGGGGGGGGGGGTGTGAGAGTTAAGAGAGGTTTCAGAGAGATGGAGGAGGAGAGGGAAAGACGGAGAGAGGATTGCAGAAGGGGAGAGCGGAAGGAAGAGGGAAAGGCAGGTTGAAGGAGTCGAGGAGGGACATTTAAGAGGAGCAGGGAGAGGATTAAATGAAAGCAGGAGAGAAAGCATGCAGTGGGGGAGCCTGTGGGGGGAGATCTTCCCATTAAGAGGCACAGTGCTCAACTCTCTGATCTCCGAGTTGTGTTGTGATGCCAGACAAGAATACTCCAGGGCGACAACCACTGCCACTGGAGAAACAGCTCCTCTGCGACTGATATACAAATGCTGTGTACAGCAAGAGAGGAGAGGGAGGGACGCACAGGGACTTAAAAGGGGGGGGAAGGATTGAAGAAAAGGGAGAGAGGAAGAGCAGCAGGGAGGGGGATGACACAGGAGATGATAAGCCAGTGCCATTGTATGAACAAATCTCAAAGTGTGACATAGATCCTACGAGCTGTGTGCAAACTTTCTCCGGTTTGCACTAAGATCTTTTGCAGGTTGAGCAAGGTAATACGCTGATTGTAAATGCAACAAAAAATGTGGGATATACTGCACTGGCTTAGAAGTGAGACCTAAAGGATATTTTGGTACAGGATTTAGCATATGGGGGAGGCTGAAGCTCCTGTGTGAGAACTTCCTCATGCATATATAACTGAAAACAGTTCTTCAGTTTGGTCCACTTTGGAAATCCTTTTTAGGGATACTTGTTCTCATAATAGCTCTGCTGTTGTTCCCTGTGCATCCAAAGCCTGATAGCTTATTCCTGTGTGCCATATGCTCCATTGTTGTCTCAAAATGATACAAAAAAAAAACGGCTCCACCGGGTCACATTTAACGTCATTATGATATAATGTTTATCATATATGAGTTTATTTTGAGAAAATCCCTTGTGGCCGAAAAACATAGAGAGAAAGTCACTGTTTTAATGAAAGGAGGGCTATCCAATTGTTGTTTGGTTGGAAATGAATTGACAATTAGAAAAATAGAGATTAATGCTTTTTAGTTTAACATTACAATAATGGAAAAAAAACAGTTTCTTGAATTCAAAACAAAAATCAGCAATAATGGAAAATATCAAGTTTAAAACATTGTATTTTCTAATGTTCCTATTTCTGCTGGGTTTTTAAATCCTGCCCTTCTGACAATCTAACCCACCTTATTATTTTAATGTGATATTTCAGATACTGTTCTGACTGCCTGAGCGGAGATTTGGAAGCTATTCAGGAAATAGATATAGGAAAATATGTGCTCCTTTCTTAAAATATATATCCGCCTTCTTGACAGAAAGATTAAGCATCGGTGACAGCTGAGGTCCATTACCTGGTATTGGGTTTTGGTCGAGCACTGAGGGTAGATAAGTCATCTCCAGAGGTGTGACACAGAGCCAGTTTGACTCTTTTCAGGTGGACATACATTACCCAAGAGTCCGGTCTTTTCCTTTTTTTGTTGTAAATGAAGAATATTTCATGTGGAAATGCAGTTTCTGTTTTCAGGTATTTCTGCTTTCTAAAACATGGTAAGCTGCTGAAGCCACTTAAAATAATGCTGTTAAAACAATCATTTTACGATAATGTCAAATTGTAGGACATAATGAAGGCAGGATTTGATACAGTGGTAATAGCCTAGCCTTAGGGACCTGTTTATCTTATTATTATTATTATTAGCCAACTGACATTATCATGATCATTATGTCCGTGCCGCCCGCGTGATCCTCACATGAGATTGCCTTATTCGAGCTAATGAAGCCGGCCGTGCGAGCTCTGATACCCGTCACCCTGCCAGAACCCGGCCTCCATTTCATTGCCTCGGGTCTTGGTAATTTATTTGTTTATTTTCATTAACAGAAAACGTTAGGTCTCTTTTCTTACCAGACACGGCCAATACGTTAATGAGCATGCCAGTTAAGATGAAGATGAAAGCAGCGGTTAATTATCTCCTCGTAACGTCTAATTCTTAGAAATAAAAAAATAAAAAAGAGAATTCATTATACCGCCAGCTCGTCTTGTCAATGTGTTGATCTGAGGATCTGTTTACAAGGTTCATAGAAGAAGAAATGAAATTTAAAATGTATTGCATGACCTCATTACACCTATCATACCCTAGTGGGATTCTTTGGTGAGAAAAAAAGGTATATTAGTACATTAAAATGCAATAAAAGTGACCGTAAAGTGTGACACAGATAACAATAATGCTGCTGCTGTGACATACCTAAAATATGAAGTAATGTAGTCCCTCACGTAAGCCTTTGTCCTGCATACGAATAAGATACGTACACGGCTAATAATGTTTAGTTGCCGCTTTGCCACAGTATTATTTATCAAGGGATCTATTGTTCTTGATGGTTACCTCAATAGTGGATGGCAGATTGTCTGGGAGGAGTAAAGACCTTTGGAAATCATACTGACAGTTTCTAATCTGCATGTTTACAGCTTTCATTAGAAGATCATCAACGTGTGGTATTGATTGTAGTAGCCGCTCAGCAGGGAGCTGTATACTCTGGCGGAAAACACAAATGTAGTCATGCCCCTATTAATATATATATATATTTATTTCCACGCTTTAATGTTCAAAAAGCTCATTATTTTTCGCAAACTGCAACACCTCTTTTCACCCTCTGTCTGAAAACAGAGCTCAGTTGTTTCTGATTGGTTAGCTGGCCGGCTCTGTTGTAAGGTCAACTGCTTAGAGATGTCCCGCCCCTTAGCCTATCACGTACAATGTGATTTTAGCTGTTGCAGACCATTTACATGCACACAAACCAATACAAGACACTTCAGGAAAGGGAAAACACTCAAAAAGGATATAAGGGCCTCTTAAGTGTTTCTGTATTGTTCCACATTAAGCTTTGTTTCATAGCACCATTTGCTTCCAAGTACATTTGTTACAGTTTATTCAGTCCCCGGGACCCTCTGAAGGCTCACATGTGTGGCGTGACCACCGTCTGTCGCCAGCTGATCTTTCCCATAATGCTTTATGGCATACATGTGTACATTATCCTAACCTGCTCCCTCAGATGAGCGGGTGCTAATGGGACGCGTTGGCCTAAAATAGCCCCATTAATGACACAGTTTGTTTAATGGAGGTGATTAAAGGGGGTGTTGAGGGTGGCCCGAGCCCATTCTGGGATTGGTGGCTGGTGTAATCATTGGACACCAACCGCCTATCACCCCCACCACCACCGTTTCCCCTTTGCTTTCATCACTCCTTCCTTTCTGTCATCTGCTCCCACACCTCTGGGGGAAAAGGACAGGAGGGAGGTGAAGAAGTGACAAGAAACTTCGTCTTGTTACATCATCACAACCTGTGATCAAAATGCATGAATTCAGCACGCCTCCCACTCTCCCGATCACTAAGAAAAAAAAAGTTGTTCAGCGATCACCCGTCAGATTGAGCCTACGCTGGGACAGACTCGGGGTGAGAGAGGTGGCAGGACTGATGGGATGGATGGATGGATGATGGGAGGAGCAGGGGAGGGTTAATCGTCGCCCGGCCGGTTTAGTCATGGTCCTGGTAATCTCTGGTGACCTTGGCTGCTGCTTTGCTGGCTGGATTTCCACAGTGCTGCATTAATATGCAGCAGTTATGAAGCTCTCAGCCTGTCTGTTTTTTTTGTATCGCCCTTTTCACACTGTGTCCCTCCCTCTCTTTGTCTACTTCTTCTCCTTACCCCTTTGTTTATCCGTCCTTTCATACATTACCGGCATCAATCTCTTTCAACCCTTTACCTCTTTCCATACTGTCCATAAAATAATCACAGACTTCAGAATTTATGACAGCATCTCTATTGGGCTTTTGTTAGAATTTGGCAGGCTGAGGGGTTTTTAAGGTTATTTTTATGGCATTTCTGCTTTATTAGATAATGTGCCGCCTAGCAAGATGCCAGAGACAGAGAGAGATGGATGGAGAAGAGGAGTGATGAATCCCTTAGGTATTTTGTCAAACAACAAACTTGGATTTATATGTTTTGTTTCTTGCCACATCATTTCAGAGAGAACCTTGATTTGCTTACCTTTTAGTCAATGTGAAGGGATTTGGTTAGCCAATAAACATCCACCCTGTGTCTTGCTCAAGGACACTGCAGCAGGAAATGTGAATGGTCTGCTTAAAATAAAGTATTTTTATGTGAAAAATAAAATTTGAATTTCAGACAAATGTGACAGTGGTTGGCAACTTTCTGGCATAGTGGAGATAAAAAAGAAGACAGTGTCCCCCTTAAAATACTGACGCTGCATTTCATATTATAATTGTATCTGCAGACTGGAAAAGCAGACAACTGGGCAACCACATTTGCACATTTGTGCTGACTTTAAAATGAAATGGATTGACAGAAAAATGTGTTTTTGCTCAAGACCACCTTAATTCTTTTTTTTTTATATATATATATATATATGATTTATTTTTGCGATTTTCAATACACAAAGACATCAATACAATGCATTACCCCTGTGATTTCTAACAAAAGAAACCAAGACACAATACATCAGTTACAATTAGACAATCATGTAATAATGAAATAAAAAAAAAAATTAAATTAAAAAATAATAATAATTTTTTTTTTAAATTTAAAAAAAAAAAAATCCCAAAAGGGAAAAGAAGAAGGAAAAAAAAAAAAAAAAACTCTTGTCAGTGTCTAACGATGCCTGTCTATTTTCATCACGTCAAAACATTTGTTTTCTTTACATGGCATGGCAATGATATCCTCTTCATCTCAGCGGAAGAATAAGAGTTGTTTCATATCTCTTGTAAAGCCTTTATCGTGTGATTTGTCTTCAACCAAGGGCACTACCTCTTGGATTTCTGGTGGAGGGAAAGCCAAGGGAGGATGAAGGAGGCAGAAGCAGATTAAAATATCAGAAAAGAAGACTTTATATTGCAAGGGATATTAAAAAGGACTAAAATGTGTTGGATTTTCAATCCTGTTCCGCATACTTGACTATTGACGGCTTAACAGCAGAGATGTTTTGTGTTGATTGATATAATCGAGCATCAGTCTTAGCATTCGATCAATATCAGAGCTTTTTATCCAGTGCGGCTACAGCAAGTATAGTTGGAGATGTTTTTACTCAGACCTCCAGCCCTTTCTCCAGTGTTATCTGTTAAAGTAGCCTGGGGGGAGAGAAAGCTCTGCAGACACAAGTGTAGCTCAATTTATGATGTTCTGTCTTTACAGAAATTACTTTATTAGACGCATGAGAGATGTACAGTTTTTTTCTTCCACTTGTATTTGGTCGATGCACATGTTGCTGCTTTCTACAGCCATAGAGAATGTGGATGCAACCATCACCATGTCATAATTGTCTGCCTTTCGGTTTTACGACGAATCAAAATTGTTTCCCCTTTCCTGTAGTCTGTTATTTAGGTTTTTGGGCAATCCCAAAGTTCAGTCCTCCAACACATTGTAGGCTAAGTGATAGGCTAAGGGGCGGGACATTCGTAAACAGTTGACCAATCTTAACAGAGCCAGCCAGCCAGCCAGCCAATCAGAGCAGACTGGGCTCTGGTTTCAGACAGAGGGTGAGAACAATGAGAAAAATAAAGCACTTTTTGAATATTAAAGCATGTGAACATGTCACAGTCGATACACCTGGAAATGAGCATAATATGCCCCCTTTTAAAGAATCTCAAATGTATTTGATTGAGAGGAGTTAAAGACTCATTACCAACAACTCCCAACATTTTCACTTGAAACTAAGTGTAAACAAGTGTGTTTAAAAAAAAAAGTGAAATAAAAAAGCCTTTTCAACTCTACTTCTGTTTTTTTCCGAAGCTGCATAGTGACACCTTCAAAGGCCTCACTTCTCTTCATGCCCGCATTCAGTGGCTGCAGTGGGAGCACTTACCAAATGAGAGCGCCAGTCTGAACAGCCGAGGAAGAATTGCATTAATTCAGTGTACTCAACCACCTCTGCGGATAGTTTGTTTATATTGAATTACCCCATTGTTACCTTGCCCGAACCTGCGATTCTCGCTAACAAGCCCACTGAGTCTTTCACTGGAGGGCTTTAGATTCTTTTTGAGTTTTGTTTTAGCTGTTGTCAAGCTAACTGAGTGAGCGCCGCTAATTGGCTCTCATCCTTTGTTTTGGGTCGTTCATAAGATGAGTTGAATCTTGGCCATTATTCCTTTCCCTGAAATTCCCCCTCTTCCTTTAACCTTTTTTTTATCACTGCTGTACTTTCCGCAGCTTCCCCTCAGACGGTCATCCATCTAAAGCAGTAAACCCCGGTTTAATTAATGATGTTTATGCAAATGCATGCTCATACTGTAGTGCCAGGGTCTCCATTTTCATTTTCTTGGCTTTTTCCCTTTTTTCCCCCGTTACCTCTGTGGCAGATCCGGGTGAATTTATTGTAAATTCAATTTGCATTAAGGTTTCTAATGTTCTGACATTTTCCATGAATACATTTTTTAAACTGTTATGCACCTCAGCACACACAACTGCTCACCCCTCCCCAATAGCTGAACTATGGGCATGCATTTGCAGGGAGAAGATGGGGAGCACATGGTAATGAAATTCTTACTAAGCTTCTAATTGGAGCAGAATGGCTTATTTCGAATGAGGAAAATGAACTGCTTGTGTTATCAGCCAGTTGGCGAAGAGATAAGGGAATTACAGTGTGTGTGTTAAGGGAGTTGTTTTTCTTGTGTGTGTGTTTGGCTGGAACATATAGCTGTGTTTGTGTGTGGCTTAAAGTATGCCTGCATGGTTATATAACGCAAAAAAAGTAGCTCAAAATGACCAGATTGGGCTCATGTTCATCTCTTATTTAATTAGTTTCATATTTGGAAGTGTTTCTGACCTAAATACAAGTACTCTCCATTTGCAGTGTTTTAAAAGCATTCATTTAGAATCTGCATTATGTTGGTTTATTATTTAATTTAACAAAGACATAAAAATCATCAAATTATAATCATATTCTATTGTTTTTTACTTCTTTTGAGTCAGCGTCTCTTTTCTGAATAATTTACTCAGCTTTTAAGGATTTATTAAGTGAAGTCTGATGCAATAAATGCCTCACTTGCCTCTCTGGCTATGCAGTGTGAATAGGACAGTGTGTGATGTTCAGGTCATTTGAGATTTAATGTCAGGACAACCCATCTCTAATATTGGATAAGAATATCTATTGGACGTTGGAAAATAAAGAGCTTTTTGAACATTAAAGCATGGAAAAATGTCACAGTAGAAACACTAAATACAAATATGAACCTGAAAATGGGAAAATTATATACTCTTTAAAACCAGTAATTGAAATGTTATCAACGCTTGGGTTGACTTCAGTTCACTCAGTACTCTGTTACATAACTAATACATACCTCACTGTAATTGATGGATTTGTTGGGCAACATGGGAAGCTTTGTAGTCAAAATGCTGCAGTGCTGTCAATGATGTGTGGACTCATCCCTGGCTGCTTTACTTTTTTTAATTGCAGCTTTGATCTGTTTAATGATGCGTTGATCTGATGAATAATGTAAAACTTGACCCTGGTCCAGCATTTTATGGGAATGACAGATTCATTTTAATACGGTGTTTGTTACGTTTGACAAATCCTAGTCTGTGAGGTTGTGCTGCCCAAACCCAATAATTCAAAGCAAATGGACATGCCAGTAAGACAAAGCCAAAATGTACCAGCTGAAATAAACCTGCATCGGCATTTTCAGGAAACATCTCAGCCAGCTGTCCTCACTTCCCCGTGTCACTAGCTGCCACGGAGAATGAGTGCAGTGCATCATATTATCTGGTTTCTAATTGAATTGTAGCGGGAGGTAGGTTTGTAATCAGTGTACAGCAGGTAGTTTTCGTTCCAGTGTTTGACAGTAATGTCCTCTAATGGGAAGCTCTGGCTCTACTCTTGTTCCAGGCCACTAGGTTTCCCTGGATCCCTGGCTAGCTGCCTGTGTGTGTGTGTGTGTGTGTGTGTGTGTGTGTGTGTGTGTGTGTGTGTGTGTGTGTGTGTGTGTGTGTGTGTGTGTGTGTGTGTGTGTGTGTGTGTGTGTGTGTGTGTGTGTGTGTGTGTGTGTGTGTGTGTGTGTGTGTGTGTGTGTGTGTGTGTGTGTGTGTGTGTGTGTGTGTGTGTGTGTGTGTGTGTGTGTGTGTGTGTGTGTGTGTGTGTGTGTGTGTGTGTGTGTGTGTGTATGTATATATTTGTGCGCCTGGCAGAAATGCTTCATTCTGCAACCCTCCTCCATTACCTGTGAATTCAATATTCCTGAATCTGTTATTTTAACATACCTGACCTTGATCGCATCTCTATCAGGAGTCTACCTGGATAACTGGTGATGCCACTGTCAAAGCTTTGAACCCCTCACTTGTGTGGCTTTTGTGGGACCTACCTGTCCTCGCTGATGTGCAGCCTGAATCATTTCTCCATCATAATCTCTTTCCTCTCTCTTTGAACTGCCTGCACAACCTCCTCTCACCCTCCCACTCTCTGTAGCCGAGCTGAAAAGCTTTGAGATAGAGGGAGAGAGAAAGGCAACACCAAAAAGATGATGCTCTGGTAGTTAACACTGTGGGAAAAAATGAGAGACAAAAAATAAGGTCAGAGTTGACGTATGAGAGCTGACACCGGCGCCCATCAGCACGCCACCCGCTCCTTGCTTTGTTACATATTCTCGCCGTCTTATCGTTTCACAGGCGGCTGGTGCAGAGGCTGATATGACAAGCTCTATCTGGGCACGCTCTATTTTCACCAACGCTCATTTCGCGGGGGCACCGGAGCACAACGCCCGAATAGTGTGTCGGTGTCTGTAGTGGACCGGCGAGGGTCTGAGTCACCGGCTTAGCGCGCCCACACCGCCATGATACAGCACGAAATAACAGGCTGACAGGGCTTCTGGCGGAGGCATCGTGTGGCCCGTCTGGTGTGGGTGTGTGTGTGTGTGTGCATGTGTGTGTGTGCTGTGTATTTTGCACCTGTGTGGGTGGGTGAGAGTGTGTGGAAAATCCACACTCGTTCCCGATGTGTGCAGTCATGTCTGCAATGCAGCACTCTGGTTATTTGCAGGAGTCAGTATTGTTTATGTTGTGTGTCTCGATGCCTCCCAAGGCTGTTTGTTAGATGAGAGGATTAGTGACGCCATGGGGAACAGGAGGATGATTTTCTGATTATATAGTTCCCCCGCTGGGACACCCAGCCAAAACAGGATCACTCTTACATCTGCTCCTTGTCAAATGTTTCCCTGAAATAGACGCGAACTGAGGGCAAACACAAGTCAAATGTCATAGTTTGATTGCCAAGGAAAGAAGAAAGAAATGCTGTCTGAGACATAATCACTGCTTTAAAAGTCATAGTAGAAGTCATCGCACTGACATGATTGATTTATGATGAGAAATATGCTTTTTAATATTGTTCTTTAACTTGCTGTTTTTACCGTTCTCTTTTTGAATAATAGAAGATGAAGCAAGACCATTAAAAGCCCCTCCATCAAGATCATAAAGGAAAAAGACATCCAAGAACATACAGTATATTAAAAAGCCAAACGTGGCCACAAATCTGCATTGCAGACATTCAATAAAGCAATCAAGTCCTCCTCAAATCCTTTGCAGATATCTGATCCTGAGACATTGTTTTTCTTTGTTCTGGTGCAGGTTAGTTGCACAAGTCGAAAGAAAATGTTTTGCAATGCAGAAAATCCACTTAAATTAGATGTTTTTATCGCGAAGTGTAATTAAAACAAATTGGTCTACCTGTACTTGTGTGTGTGTGTGTGTGTGTGTGTGTGTGTGTGTGTGTGTGTGTGTGTGTGTGTGTGTGTGTGTGTGTGTGTGTGTGTGTGTGTGTGTGTGTGTGTGTGTGTGTGTGTGTGTGTGTGTGTGTGTGTGTGTGTGTGTGTGTGTGTGTGTGTGTGTGTGTGTGTGTGTGTGTGTGTGTGTGTGTGTGATACTGTGACTGTTTCCTTATCCTCTTCCCGGCAAGGGTCCATCCCGGACTTGCCCTCGTCCCCCCTCCCATTAGCTCTCCCCCTCTGTGCCCCCTTAACCCCCGTCAGACTTTAACCTGTGATTGGAGACAGCAGGCTGCTCTTTCTGCAAGCCGTGTCCAATCAGGTGAGTCGAATCTGATATGGAAAGGTAAAATCCGGGAAGATTGCAGGCTGTGTTTATTTTGCGATAGGAGGGAAAGCAGTTCCCCTGTTTTGTTTTTTTAAACAATCACATATGAGTATTTGCATATAAATGACAGACCGGTGGCTGTCAGGGATCAGAGGGAGTTGGGGGAGAGAGACGAACGACAGATGAAGATGAAGTGTCATGAGAGTAAAGAGCAGGAAGACAGGGAGAGATTGTGGGAGAGAGACAGAGCGGTTTTATCTGCTGTGAGGAACTGGGAGGTAAATGTCACTGCAATAATGAAATAATGTGGGCAGCTGGAGTCGCTCTGCAAAACTATCAATCTACATAATGTTTCTGAAAAAATATTAAATATGCTCATGTAGGATTCCCTTGAATGTATTCTTGGAAATACATTAATTAGCTTTCTCTCCAAATGTATTGCTCTGGCCATTGACTATTCCTTTATCATGTCCCCTCACTGCACAGCCCCTCCCTCATATACATTGACTACTGTCCCCAGTTGGTTATACAGTAGATTGTCTGCTATGTCACCATATGGACAATAACTCTGGTATTTTTAGCATTTACAGTTCCTGATTGTTGCTATGCCATTACATCAACAGTAGACTAGTGGTAATTTCCCAAAAGTGGATTTTCTGTTCAAAGCCTGGGTCTTTCTTATTGTTCCAGAGATGTGTGTGTGTGTGTGTTTATGTAGACCAGTAAGAACATCATCTCACATGCAGAGGCTGATTGCCTTATCGGCTGATGACTCATTCTCTTTTGCAACCTGCCGGAGGTACTTCAATCATGCAGGTAATCTGCTCCTGTACGCCCGTAGCCCAGAGGTTACCGTCCCCCCCCCCCCGTCAGAGCTATTTTCCTCTTAATGGAGACCCACTCTGCTGCGGCAGCGTTTCCACAAGGGGAGAAAAATGGCAGGTCAAGATTTGGAGACATCTTTCTCCTCCCTTGCTTCCCTCCTTTGGCACAGTGGCTGTGCAGTTGATACGTTTCCTTAGGGACCCTGGAGCCAGACCAGCATAGACACCACTTCAACTAAAGGTTGATGTTGCGTCACCTCATTGTGTGTGTGTGTGTGTGTGTGTGTGTGTGTGTGTGTGTGTGTGTGTGTGTGTGTGTGTGTGTGTGTGTGTGTGTGTGTGTGTGTGTGTGTGTGTGTGTGTGTGTGTGTGTGTGTGTGTGTGTGTGTGTGTGTGTGTGTGTGTGTGTGTGTGTGTGTGTGTGTGTGTGTGTGTGTGTGTGTGTGTGTGTGTGTGTGTGAGGGAGAGAGAGAGAGAGAGAGAGAGTGTGTGAGAGAGAGAGAGAGTGTGAGAGAGAGAGAGAGAGTGAGTGTGTGTGTGTGTGTGTGTGTGTGTGTGTGTGTGTGTGTGTGTGTGTGTGTGTGTGTGTGTGTGTGTGTGTGTGTGTGTGTGTGTGTGTGTGTGTGTGTGTGTGTGTGTGTGTGTGTGTGTGTGTGTGTGTGTGTGTGTGTGTGTGTGTGTGTGTGTGTGTGTGTGTGTGTGTGTGTGTGTGTGTCCAATCAGCCCAGGCCCAATGTATGCATGCCTTTCTGATTGAATTACACAGCGGCCTTTATGAAGAAAAATGGTAGCGAACCATCTCCTTGAGTGCTTATGAGGAAATAGACACTCTCCGTGGTGACCTGACTCAATCTGCATACGATTACCCCTCAGCGGACCTGTAACCAAATTTATGAGCTGATCACCTCCTCTCCAGAGGCAGCACGGGTGACAGTGAATTGACAGTAAAATGCAGACAGTGACATAACATTTGTTTAGCTTTATTGAGGTGCCCTTTAAATACTAGAATGTCTTTGTATGCATGTTTACGAGCATCTTGGTCGCATCTGTTTTGCATCGTTTCAGCTAACAAGATTTTTCTTTTTTTTTAATACATTTTGCCCAGGCCTATAGATGCAATATCTATAAAACCATATGCATATTAAAACATTTTACATTCTATAAACAAAATAAGTGAGTGTTGACTTGAGGTAGAGTGATCCTTTCAAGAGTGAAATAATACATATATAAATAATGGTATATAATATGTATATTTTGTAAGTTTAATCAGCTTTAAGACTCAAAAGACCTTCTTAAAAGGCATACTCTTGTTTACTTTGCTCCATATTTGCATTAAGCCTTGGGTTATTATTTATACGAATACATTTTAACATAAAAAAAATGAATCTATGCAGCGAATTACCTTTGGCATCAAACACAAGTTGTTTTTGCTTTTTCATATAAATCACTTCCTTGGTTTAGTTTTGGCATTAAACACGAGGATGAAAGCCTTTATTGTAAATGAGGCACCAGTCTTTTACACAGTTGCACAAATGAGACAAACATGAAAAACATGAACACAAGGCAGGCCTGACAAATGGCCCTGTCTTTGTTTAATGGCGTTGTTAAATCGGGATATGGCTAGAAGACCCCATTTCAGCGTGATGTCAGTGAATATGCTCTATGAAATTCTAATTTCCATGCAACGCGACGGGCAAACATTTGTACTTTGGTAGCTGACATCTGACAGTTACTTTTTTCCAACTGACAAACAGAACTGTATGGACCCATTTAGGACCAACAACAAAGAAATCAACACTTTTTGTATTTATGGGTAGAGGTGTATCGGACTCCTTATTCACTTATGGAGCATGATGACTTCACCATGTCTATTGGCTAGCGCTCCGACACATTGTATGTGATAGGCTAAGGGGTGGGACATCTTTAAGTGGTTGACCAATCACAACAGAGCCAGCCAGCTAACCAATCAGAATTCAGTATTCATATAGGCTGTGAAATAAGTATCATAACGTGGAAATAATCAAGTAGATTTACACACGGCATCTATTGCACGTCTGTCCGTCCTGGGAGAGGAATCCCTCCTCTGTTGCTCTCCCTGAGGTTTCTCCCATGTTCCCCTTTAAACTGTGGGTTTTCTCCAGAAGTTTTTCGATGTGAGGGTCTAAGGACAGAGGGTGATGTATTGTCATACTGATATTCTGTACAAACTGTGAAGTCCACTGAGACAAATGTAACATTTGTGACATTGGGCTATATAAATAAACATTGATTGATTGATTGAAGTAAAGTAACCCAAAAACTACACTAAAGCAGAATGTACTTAGTTTCAATCCACCACTTGTTACGGGCCATGTGTAACAAAGCCTCAAACGCTGCTTCTGCTCGGTGTTCCCCCCCCGCCGCTGCCGAGCTGCTTCTGTTGTTATTATCCGACAGCAGATTGGCCAATTCCCCCACCAATTGTGATCCAGCAGAATGGAAATCTGGTGAGCAGGGAAATGTTAATCGAGTTCAATTAGGCTTTGTAGCATGTTTGTTTCCCGCCAACAGATTAAGCAGAATCCCCACCCTCGCTTACTGAAATGAATGATAACCCTCCGTCAAAAGTCTGCAATGGGTAATTTGAGGATAGGTGGAAGATAACAGATACTGGCGCCGGCAAACTCCTCGTGGCACTATTAGAGATAAATACAGCAAGCCCTTTGAACGACTTGGGTTGGAGTTCACCCTTGAAGGGAAATTAATTTAGGATTTCTGATGCTTTTCTTTATTTTTCTTGAACTTCTCAGTGACACTGTGGGGATATTGTTCGAACATCCTGTGCAGTAATCAAATGCCTCGGGGTGCTTTTAAAATCATCCTTTATCTGGCAGTGATTCCTTGCTGAATAGACCGACATGTTATACCTTTCCACTAGTCATCAACCATTTCATTTTTTTACATCTCTTTTAATCAGGCTTGTATTAGAAGGATCAAACATGCATGAAATGTAATTACTTAATCCAAAGATCAACATTTAAGTATGTTTCGTTTTTTTTTTACTTAATATACTATGCAGGTGCATTTGTAATATTTTGCATGATATCATATATTACCCTGTAGTGGGAAATGTGTATTACTTGATCAACATTAGGTATAACTCTTGGATTAACTTCATTTTTTTAACAACCATTTATATGTTTTATGAGGGAAACATTTTAGATTCTGAATTAGGACACATGATTAGAAGTGAAACCACCTTGGCTTGGGTTGTCTTTACCTTAATCCTTCAAGTTATTATTATCACACCACCCACAAAACTAATTAACAAGTTCTCAATGAGCGGTGGTAGAACCCTTTGTTGCCATAGCAACATGTAGACTTAATCACAAATGAAAGGACTGGTTGTTTGGTAGCTCGCATAGAACACCTCACCTTCTCCAGCTCTTGTATTTGCTTGGTTTGATTTTGTCTAGTTTTTCCTTTTGTTTCATTGTCTTGCTCCTGGGGGGACCCACTTCATTTTTACAAAATCAAAACGAGATTTGGCGTTGATTTCAGAGCATTGCATCTGATTTAATTCTCACGACTCATTCTTGCTAATTCAGATTCATGGTGCATCAGGAAAGGTGCTGCAGATGTTGCACATAGGTTACATAAGCTGACAAATAAACATGGCACAGTAGAAGCAACAAATACATAAATGAGCAAATAAGGCCACCTTCGTTTTATTTAAAATGTATAAAATATTCAACATTAATAGTTCTCTCTTTTGTTTCTATTGCAATACTGCATATCTCCCAGTCACTCTTTCTAATAGCATAAACACCTCGTGCTTTTCCCCTCTATCATCTTTTTTCCAGCACCTACCAGTGTTTTTGCTTGTGTTCCCAGCATGGTAAACATACAGTACCACACAATCCAACACAACACCAGCATGGTTTAATCAATCCCCCGCCATCACACACACCCCCCCCCCCCCCCCCCCCCCCTCCAGCACACACTGCACCTCGCTGATTGGATGCAGAGTTGCTTCTTTGGTAAATAAAACATTTATAGAGGCTCAATTAGCGCAGCCTGTTGAGTCTGCTGCAGCTGTGCTCGCCAGCTGTTTTTAAAGGAAGAGTGATGCAGGGAGGTGAGGCGAGGGAAAAGAGGATGTCAGTAACAGGAAGGGGAAAATGTATAAAGTAAGATGAAGCCAGAGAGTTGGTTTTTGATTTGGTGCTGGACCAGTTGGTTTTTCCAAATATATAAAAAAGTAAGCAGAGAGAAATATATGTTTTAATTAAAGTTTCAAAAGCTGATTTGAAGTGATGGAAAAGTAAAGCTTTCACTACAGATCTCTGTCAGGAATCTGGTTGGGAATTTATTTAGAACCACTGTTATGGACAGAAGTCATTTTTATTGCAAAAGTTATTGTCTCTGTTAAGTCTGCGACTAGTGATCCTACAGTAGGCTTTTATCTGCTTCCCTTGATGCCCATCAGCAGGTTAGCTGTACAACATGTTACCTCATTGATTTACTCCAGTTAAAATTGTGCAACATTCCTAAAACAGGAAGTTAAACTAACAGATAGCTGGCTAATCCTGATTCTTGAGACAAATTACCTGAAGTTGTGTTTTTCCCACCTTTTAAAAAACACCCAAATGTATTGTATCCTTCATACACACACTTGCTTTCACTCACTATCAGGCTTGGGGAGTAACGTATTAAAGGCAACGGATAATCAGGATACAAAAAAAGATAACTGTACCCCCTTACATTTATATAAAGAAATATGATTAATGGTACATTTCTTAAACATTTGGGATTACTAGCAGGGTTGCAATGTTACTAAAAAGCACTTAATATAATAATAATAATAATAATACACTTAATTTAAAAACATCTTATTGATATGTATTTTCTATTTGACTTATTTGCATTTCATTTATTTTATTGTTATTATTTGCTTTTCAATCAGCACCCCTGGAGTTGGTATGGTGTGTGTGACTGCTCTCTTGTGTGTAAGAGTTGATCAAAATGAAGTGCCAATTTTAGATTTCGCAGGAATCTCATACGCTCCCAAAGATGGGAATAAAACATCTGGGGATCAAAACCATCCCTTTGCTTGCTGTGCATGAATAAGGCAGTTATTATTACTCAATGTCTGAAACATGTTTTGATTGACGGTTGGTGCACTTTATTAGATTTCTTATCAGGAAGATCCCCATTGCTCCACCTTGGCATGTGCCGCAGCACAGTATGAGACGAGATGCTTTTTTCTTTTTTCATTGATATGACTGTTCTGAATGCCGCTTTACTGCAGCCTCTGGTTTCCTTAGGTCAAATGTAGATGATTGCCATTCAAACAGATATTGACGTAGGCTAACACACGGTTTATTGCCAGTAAATAGTCGATTCATGTGTGAGATAGTGACACAAGAGTCAAATATAAATACAGGGATGCTGCGGGGACACTTTGACGCTGTTCTGAGTTTGTTCTAATCCGTCATTGTTAAAAAAAATGCCATCATAGACGGAAAATATTGGGTTAACCAACGCGACCTGTGTTTGTAGGTGAAGGCAGGGTCAGGTGCTGCACAATGAGTGCATTTAGCCTGCTTGCTTTTGTCCTTTTTTAAATTAGCTTTTAATTAAATTCAGTATGTTAAAGGTGTGTATATGAACATGTGTGTGTTCTTGTAAAAAAACTAACGAGGAGACCTTGTGTATTAGTGCTGCATGGAGGGAAAAGAGCTTCTGGATTCATTGTGACACAAGGATTGCTGGCAAAGCACATGAAGAGACGGACGACGCCAGCACTGAAATTGGTCCTGCCCCGGTCTTGCCACATACCCTATTCATGATTATAAATGGCCTCTGCTTGGCTTGGTGATGATGGCTCCAAACCCTTTTAAAGTAACTTAATTCCCCTTTCTTCTGTCCTTTTCTTTCAGTGGAAGGCTGCACAGATTGGTCAGTGGACTACCTGAAATACAAGGTGCTTCTGGGGGAACCTGTACGGATTAAATGCGCTTTATTCTATGGATATATTCGGGCCAACTACACCCATGCACAGAGCGCTGGACTCAGCCTCATGTGGTACAAAAGTGCAGGACACGGGGACTTCGAGGAACCCATCAGTTTTGACGGCACGAGAATGAGCAAAGAGGAGGACGCCATATGGTTTCGACCCGCAGAGCTGGACGATGTGGGGTATTATTCCTGCGTTTTAAGGTAAGTGGAGGAATACTGCTCTCCTCTTAACTGTCAAATTTAAATTGGTGTTTTTTTTGCTTTGCCTTTGACTTGAGCAAGCGTTTGTGAGAAAGTCTTTATCCATTTAGTAGTGTCAGTAAAATAGTGCGGGTAAATAATATCCTCTGGAGACCCTGTGGGCACGAGTGAAGCTATTTGAAATTCCTCCTCTGGGGATTTCTAATGAAGTCTCTCTCATCTATGGCCACAAGGGCACTGCTCCTCGGTCCACAGAGCATCTAACAGCGTGAGGTTTATATGCTAAATTATTTCTTTATTCTCCTCTGGGGGACAGTAAGCTATGAGGTGCAATTGTTAAATCGATTATTCTTCTTTTCTCACAAGTCCTTCTTTCTGAGCAACGAGTGAGGTGAAAGAGAATGGACAGTAATTCAGCATGAGAAGACTGAGGAAAGGGGAAAGTCCTCTATAACAATATAGAAAAAATCAGCGGTCCTCCCACTATCTTCCTTTTGCACTTGCCTGATGGTTGTTTGATTTATGACTTCTATAATGTGGTGAAATGTCTGGCTTCCTACCTCACATTGGCAGGAATTGTTTTAACATCAAGGTTGTCTTTGGCCAGACATATTTTAAAATGGCAAAGCGACTTTCTTGGAGCACGTAAGCAAGTGGGACTTTAAAAAACATATTCCTGAAAGAAAGGAGCTGATCTTTTCCGGAACATTTTTAATTTAGCTTAAACACAAATGATTTAGTAGACAGGAGAATAATGTAGTCTTGAGCACCCAGCACAGGTCTCCATGTGTTTCATAAGCTCAACTCTAAGAGGTTTTGGCTATTACTATTCATCACCATTAGCACTCTCCCCCTTTGCTGTGGCGGTCGCCGTGAATAGAAACGGGCAGCACCAATCCAACAATTCTCTATTCAGCGACACTGGCAGCATTTTCTGGAGGTAGACAATCAGTCAGCTCAGAGTTATTGTGTAATCACGCAGAAAGTAGAGCCATGAGATTTGATTTGGAAAAGTAGCGCTGCTTTGTCGCCAGTCTCCGCCATTCAGAACCAAATTAAGGGCCAACACTTATGTGGCCACCATGGAGAGGAATAACAATAGTTCTGAATGCAGAGCACTTTTGCATCGCACATGATTTGTCACGTTTCTTTTGGACTATTGTTGTGTTCTGCAGCTTTTCAAGTCGTGACAAGGATGTTTACTTTTTTGCTTAACTTTCAACTCCATTCACATGGAATACGTACAACGCTGACATTTACTAACAATGGCTGCATTGATGCTGCAATCAGCTGAACTGATTTTCACTGTTAATCATGCAGCTGTGGGGGACGGGGGGTTTCAGATCTTTATTGTAGGAAGTAGACACACGATACACTGATTACTTCCAGCACAGTAATAAGACCATGTCGTGAAGAAGCTTTCTAAATCTGATGAGGGACTCAAACTGCTTCAGGAAAGACAATAAAAGGGAAATGAAAAAATATTGCATTTATTATTATTAGGGCTGTCAAACGATTACATGTTTTAATCAGATTAATCACATCTTAAAAATGTATTAATCATGATTAATCACCATTCGAACTATGTCCAAAATATGCAATTTCTTTATGTATATTGTTGTGGGAATGGAAAGATAAATGAAAGAAGGCGGATATATCCATTTAACCAGGGCCGGCCCTAGACTTTTGGGGGCCCTAAGCGAGCTTTGGCTTGGGGGCCCCCCTCACTCTAGCGCGTTCTCACTACATACAACACGGGACCAACTCTTGTCTTATGATGTTAGCATAAGCACACATATTGTATAAATAAGCATGTAAACACCGTGGACCTAAGCTCCTCTAGAGGGGCCTCACCTCTTCTAGGGGGGTCCGGGGGCATGCTCCCCCGGGATTTTCTTTTTTTAATATTGAAGTTAAAAGCATCAATCTGATGCACTTTGAGAGCAAAATTAAAAGATCTATGGATACATCTCTCAACACCTATATGAAACAGAACTGTAAACAGATTTTTCTTTATGGATATTTTACAAATCACTTAAACTGTATTCTTGTTTTGTCATATAGTATTTCATAACTGTTTTTCATTTATTCTCTCTGGCTGTCCATCTCATAATGTTCACATAGAAACTAGCTGTCGATGGGAATATCATTCAGAAGAATTATAATTTCTTGCAAACATCTGTCACAAAAACAGATTGCACATTTAAATTCAGGTGTTGTTATGGCAACGTCAGTGGCCAAACAGCCACATTTTGTTACGCAGAGTGAAGCAGGTAGGACCCAAATGCAGATTACACTTGACGATACCTTCATTTCAAGGACTTTAAATAAACTTGGACAAACAAAACACTCTTCGGTGAACTGGGTCACATACAAAAGAAGCACCAACACTGAACACAGGAGGAGACGAAAATAATTACAAGGAGGGGTAATCACAAGACGAGAAACAGCCGGGCAGGGGAGGAGAAACACAAGGGTCACAGGTGAACACAATCAAACAACTAGACACACCAGGGAAACTAACGACGGGAGGAAAAACACAGGAAGAAGGACCAGACAATAACCCAGGAGGAAAACATGACAGAAAAACCCAAACATACACAATTACAAACGTGACATAACCCTCGGAGTGTGACAGAACCCCCCCCCCCCCTCAAGGGACGGATCCCAGACATCCCAAAAAACAAAGTCTGGCAGGGTGGGTGGAGGGGGTCTGGGGGACGGGTGGAGGGCGGACGGCCCGGGGGCAAGGCAAAGTTCGAGGAGGGGCGAAGACCACAGCGGGCGAACTCAGGGGACAGGGCTTGAGGGCGAAGACCAGACAGCTCCGGAGGCCGGGCAGGAGCCAGTGTCGACCGGACAGGATCCGGAGCCGGTGGGACAGGTGTCGGCGGAACCTCCAACGGCACAGGACATAGGGTTGGCAGGACCTCCGGCAGAAGAGTAGTCGGCGGGGCCTCCAACGGCACAGGACACAGGATTGGCAGGACCCCCGGCAGAAGAGTAGTCGGCGGGACCCCCAACGGGACAAGACATGGAGTTGGCAGAACCCCCGGCAGGAGAGCAGTCGGCGGGATGTCCAACGGGACAAGACATGGAGTTGGCAGGACCCCCAGCGGAAGAGTAGTCGGCGGGACCTCCAACGGCACAGGACATAGGGTTGGCAGGAACCCCGGCAGAAGAGTAGTCTGCGGGACCTCCAACGGCACAGGACATAGGGTTGGCAGGACCCCCGGCAGAAGAGTAGTCGGCGGGACCCCCAACGGGACAAGACATGGAGTTGGCAGGACCCCCAGCGGAACCTCCAACGGCACAGGACATAGGGTTGGCAGGACCCCCGGCAGAAGAGTAGTCGGCGGGACCCCCAACGGGACAAGACATGGAGTTGGCAGGACCCCCAACGGAACCTCCAACGGCACTTGAGTAGGGACTTGAGAGAGGGCTTGAGATGGAACTCGAGAGGAAACTTGAGAGTTGACTTGAGAGGTGACTCGAGAGGGATCTCGAGAGGGAACTTGAACGGAGACTCGAGAGGAGACTTGAACGGAGACTCGAGAGGAGACTTGAGAGGGAACTCGAGCTGTGACTTGAGAGGGAACTCGAGAGGTGACTTGAGAGGGGACTCGATAGGGAACTCAAGAGGAGACTTGAGAGGTGACTCAAGAGATGACTTGAGAGTGGACTCGAGAGGTTACTTGACAGGGAACTCGAGAGGAGACTTGAGAGGTGACTTGAGAGGGAACTCGAGAGGAGACTTGAGAGATGACTTGAGAGGGGACTGGAGAAGAGACTTGAGAGGGGACTCGAGAGGGAACTCGAGAGGTGACTTGAGAGGGAACTCGAGAGGTGACTCGAGAGGTGACTTGAGAGGGAACTCGAGAGGGGACTTGAGAAGTGTCTTGAAAGGAGACTCGAGAGGGGACTCGAGAGGGAACTCGAGAGAAGACTTGAGAGGGAACTGGAGAGGAGACTTGAGAGATGACTCGAGAGGGAACTCGAGAGGAGACTTGAGAGGGAACTAGAGAGGAGACTTGAGAGGGTTCTTGAGAGGGGATATTGCTATACTATTTCTCATGTTTTACTTCTACACATTAATATCTGATTTGTAAAACATCAAAGACAGAAAGGCATATCCGTCATGTAATGGTAAGCTATTGAAATTGTGATTCCATAGATGTGTCTCCCATCCCCCAAATCCCCTCTCAACTCAGTATTTACATTCTTATATTCAAAGAAAATCAGTAATATCTTTAAAAACTTCAAGTCCTTTTCTATCAGCTGTGCACCGTTATGGTGTAAATATAACCTATCTACCAATTGGATAAAATATAAAAGTCAGCCGAATTACTATTGATACTGCAAGGAGACGTATTTTGTGAAAAGAAATGCAAGATGTTGTTTAATTGTTGACATATTTATGATCCACATCACATATTCAGTTTGGCGGCAGTTCTTCCTGTTTGTCCAGAAGTCTTCTCATCAGGGCTCTATAAATGAATAACTACGGCAGATGTGTAATATTTAATGCAGCCGAACCGTGTATTACAATGCAGTTATGTGATGACTTCCTAAGAGAAAAGCAAGAACACTCAGAATAAAGTTTTTTTTTTTTTAAATGTTTTCGAATATCATTATTACATTACATTGCATTTAGCTGACGCTTTTATCCAAAGCGACTTACAATAAGTGCATTCGACCAGGAAGATACAACCTTTAAGAAAACAGAATCATATAAGTACATCAGGTTTCATAGAGCCAAACATTTCAAGTGCTACTCAACTGGCATTTAGAAAGCCAGCCCTTTATTAGTATATAAGTGCTTTGTTAGTAATTCTATCGCTCGAAGTGGAGTCTAAAGAGATGAGTTTTCAGTTTGCGTCGGAAGATGTGTAAGCTATCTGCTGTCCTGATTTCAATGGGGAGCTCATTCCACCATTTTGGAGCCAGGATAGCAAACCCACGTGTTTTTGCTGACGGGAACTTGGGTCCCCCTCGCAGTGCGGGTGCAGCGAGCTGTTTGGCTGATGCAGAGCGGAGTGCACGTGCTGGGGTGTACGGTTTAACCATGTCCTGGATGTAGGAAGGGCCAGATCCATTCACAGCATGGTACGCAAGTACCAGTGTCTTGAAGTGGATTCTAGCAGTTACTGGAAGCCAGTGAAGGGAGCGGAGGAGCGGTGTGGTGTGGGAGAATTTGGGAAGGTTGAAGACCAGACGAGCCGCTGCATTCTGGATGAGCTGCAGAGGTCGGATGGCACATGCAGGTAGACCAGCCAGGAGGGAGTTGCAGTAGTCTAGGCGTGAGATGACGAGAGCCTGGACCAGAATCTGCGCTGATGTCTGGGTCAGCTGGGGACGTATCCTCCTGATGTTGTAAAGCGTGTATCTGCAGCAGCGGGTTGTAGCAGCGATGTTTGCAGTGAAGGACAATTTGTTATCTAGTACCACACCCAGATTCCTTGCAGTCTGAGTCGGGGAAACAACAGAGGTGCCGATGTTGATTGTTAGGTCAAGAGTGGGACAATCTTTTCCCGGAAGGAAGAGCAGTTCAGTCTTGTCAAGGTTGAGCTTGAGGTGATGAGCAGACATCCACCGAGAGATGTCTGCTAGGCAAGCAGAGATGCGTGCGACGACCTGGGTCTCTGAGCGGGGAAAGGACAGAATTAGTTGGGTGTCGGGCTAATGACAGACCCGAGCGAGTTTGTGTACAGGGAGAAGAGGAGGGGACCAAGAACCGAGCCCTGAGGGACCCCTGTAGTTAATTGACAAGGGTCGGACTCGGACCCTCTCCAAGTAACCCTGTAGGTGCGGTCGTTGAGGTATGAGGTGAGGAGGGAAAATGCAGTGCCTGAAACTCCAAGTTCTTGGAGAGTGCGAAGGAGGATCCGATGGTTCACTGTGTCGAATGCAGCAGACAGGTCCAGAAGGATGATGACAGAGGAGAGGGAGGCTGCTTTAGCAGTGTGCAGTTCATCAGAGACAGCAAGGAGAGCAGTTTCTGTTGAGTGACCTGCCTTGAAACCAGACTGGTGCGGATCCAGAAGGTTGTTCTGATGGAGATAACAGGAGAGTTGTTTAAAGACAGCGCGTTCAAGTGTTTTAGACAGGAACGGGAGGAGAGAGACGGGCCTGTAGTTAATAACATCAGACGGATTGAGAGTGGGTTTCTTAAGGAGAGGGTTTACTCTTGCCTCCTTGAGACTGTTTGGAAAGTGACCAGAAGTTAGAGAAGTGTTGATGAAATGGGTGAGAAATGGTAGAATATCAGGAGCGATAGTCTGAAGGAGGTTTGAGGGGATAGGGTCCAGAGAACAGGTGGTAGGACGGGCAGAGGTAACGAGGGTAAGAACCTCACTTGGAGAGAGAGGGGAGAAGGAGGTCAGTGTGTGGGTGAAGGGAGGGTCTGGTGACCCAGCGGTGAGTAAAGGTGAGTCAGAAAAGGAAGAGCGAATATCATCAACCTTTTTTTCAAAGTGGTTAACAAAGTCGCTTGACAGAAGGGAGGAGGGGGGAGGTGCTTTGGGAGGGTCCAAGAGGGTGGAGAAGATAGAAAATAGTTTTTTGGGATTGGAATAGGAAGATTGGATCTTATCTTGAAAGAAAGTGCTTTTTGCCTGAGAGATGGAAGCAGAGAAAGAGGAGAGGAGAGCCTGATAGGTTAGGAGGTCGTCATGGTGTTTGGATTTCCACCATTTCCGCTCTGCTGCCCGAAGGATGGTTCTATTAGCACGCAGTGCGTCATTTAGCCAGGGAGCAGGAGGGGACTGACGAGCCGGCCGCGATGTGAGAGGACAGAGAGAGTCCAGAGAGGATGAGAGAGTAGAGAGGAGAGTTTTTGCAGCAGCGTTTGGAGGCAGGAGTTGGAACGAGTCAGAGGAAGGGAGGGCTGAGAACACCGATGAGGCAAAGGTAGAGGGGGAGAGGGAACGGAGGTTACGGCGGACAGGAGCAGAGTTAGAAGAGATTAGGTTGTTATGTTTGGAAAGGGGTAGAGAGAATGAAATGAAGAAGTGATCGGATGTGTGGAGCGGGTTTACAGAGAGGTTAGAAGTAGAGCAGTTCCTTGAGAATATGAGATCAAGGACATTGCCAGCTTTATGAGTTGGTGGGGATGGAGACAGTGAGAAAGCAAAGGTGGTTAACAGAGATGTTAGTTCAGATATCTTCCCTGTCTGGAGGTTGAAATCTCCGAGAAGTACAGCGGGAGGGCCAGTTTCAGGGATGTGTGAGAGGAGATTATCTAACTCCTCCAAGAAGTCCCCCAAGGCGCCTGGTGGACGGTAGAGAACAACAATGGTTAATTGTATAGGATGGGTTACTGTGACGGCATGGAATTCAAAGGTAGAAGGAGTGAAATTAGGTCGCTTGAAGAGGGAAAAGCTCCATTTGGGAGAGAGCAGGAGACCAGTGCCACCTCCTCTGCCAGAGGGTCTGGGTGTATGGGAGAAGGAATATGCTGTGGGGAGAGCTGCTGGGGTGGATGTGTTGGATGGAGTGATCCAGGTCTCCGTGAGAGCAAGGAAATCCAGAGACTGCAGGGAAGCGTAGCCAGAGATGAAGTCAGCCTTAGGGACAGCTGACTGGCAGTTCCACAGGCCCCCTGAAACGAGATGTTGGATCTCAGTGGAGCATGTGGGATAGACGAGAGCAGGCCGGTGAAATCGATTAGGAGAAACACGGGGCCAGTGATAATTGCGAGAAGACACATGAACAGGAATGCAGAAAATACACATGATTATAGCATGAGGGGCTAGAGAACCCAAGAGAATTGAATAAAACTAAATAACACCAGCGATACTTGGCGCAATCAGAGTAGGATTTGCCTCCTCTTTGACTCCCACGTGACTCCCACAGGACTCTTAATGTCTTTGTCAGTCTTCGTCTGGCTGACGCTGAAGCTGACGCTCCAGGAAAACGCAACCTAAGATGGATACCTGATTGCTCAGTTCTCACAGCTTTGGGGGCACGCCGCTGTAATTAGTTAACTATTTTCTGCTGATGGGCGACAGCAGAGTCTTCCAACCTCTTGGAATGCACACTTGAGGGGCGTGACTCACTGAGACCTGAGTTACAGCTGCTGGACTAGAGCAGATCTGAGATTTTAAAATCTCTCAGAAATCGCCGTTTTAGCTACAATAACTACAGAACAATTATACAGAGTAGAATAAATGAAACAGAGAAGTCTATTTAAACAAGAATATAACTTACAGTGATTGCTGAGTCAGTATCGATAGTGTCCTCACCGAGTCTGGATGCACACTCAGTTATTCTGATTTGAAATGCGCTATTTAAAATGTTTTTTGGCTGGGAAGCGTTTTGCACTTCACGCAATCAGCAGAGTCTTCCAACCTCTTGGAATGCACACTTGAGGGGCGTGACTCACTGAGACCTGAGTTACAGCTGCTGGACTAGAGCAGATCTGAGATTTTAAAATCTCTCAGAAATCGCCGTTTTAGCTACAATAACTACAGAACAATTATACAGAGTAGAATAAATGAAACAGAGAAGTCTATTTAAACAAGAATATAACTTACAGTGATTGCTGAGTCAGTATCGATAGTGTCCTCACCGAGTCTGGATGCACACTCAGTTATTCTGATTTGAAATGCGCTATTTAAAATGTTTTTCGGCTGGGAAGCGTTTTGCACTTCACGCAATCAGCAGAGTCTTCCAACCTCTTGGAATGCACACTTGAGGGGCGTGACTCACTGAGACCTGAGTTACAGCTGCTGGACTAGAGCAGATATCATATCGCATTAACATCATATCCCAACATGCATTGCGGCTAAAACATCCAATCAACGAGCTTCAGGCTGAGGATCTTGGGTAATCTGTTCAGTGGGTTTGTGGTGTGTATCGCTCGAAATGTCCCGATAGGCCTACGTCTGTTTCCGGTGACTTTATTTACGGCTAAAAAGCCCAAGATTAAAGAATCAAACGAATAAATAAAAACAATTGTTTGTTATTCTTGAGTAAATAAAAGTGTGTTATATAGAAAAGAATAACAAATTAGAAGGAAAAAAAGATTTTTTAAAAATACAGATTTCAGTGTTTTGAGGCTCTCAGCCCCATTTCTACGGGAAAAAAAGTCCGACATTATACGATTTAAAATAAAAACAAATAAATAAAAAGATAAAACACTGGCATGTAATTTACATTAGAATAAATAGAATGGTTTTGAATAATAGATGAGAGTAAAATCTACGTCACTTTACAGCCCCGCCCACTTTTGGGGAAACCACCGCTGTCATTTGAACGGCGATCAAGCCTGAAGCCACAGAGATATTCTGTTACTTTCCTTTCTTCTTAGAGGAAGTACAGAAACACGTAACTCTGGATTTGTTTTAATGTTTGAGATGCAATAAACGACACAGCAGCTTTTTGGCATGTTAAAACTATTATTTTCTGCCTCGCTCATGAGAGTAACAGCTGGCGAAATGACAGCCTCACCTACTGATTTCAAATGTGTGCTCTAAAATGATATTTATAAATGGCTATCATCATTACTATAAGCAAGACAATAAATGGCAAATATATGTAGAAAATAAACGTATTTAAGATACGTTCATAAGAAACGTAACGTGGGAGAATATACGTTTCTTATGAACGTAATTGAGAATGCAGTTTAGTTCTGTGGGAACATAATTTTTAGGAGACAGGGTTTCACAGGATAGGTATTCGGTATTTCCAGACAAGTGGCTACAGAAATCAATCTTACTAACTGCTGCTAACCGTGTAATTCCCCAGCCATACCCTGGCGCTGCCACTGGTGGGATGTATGGGGCGGGCCATTCTGCACATGCGTTAAATATTTTAACGCAATTAATTCAAAAAATGAATTACCGCCGTTAACGCGATAATAACAGCATTCATTATTATATAAGTTAAAAGAAGACCATTTTGAAAAGCCTTACTGTGTTTCATTATTATGAATATTTTATTATTATTATTATTATTATTATTAATATTATTATTATTATTATTATTTATTATAGCATTATTATGAATATTGTATTATTATTATTATTACTTGTATTATTAACATCATTATTATTATTATTATTATTCATTAATAATTACAAGTCATCCATTTAAAATGTTAATTAAAGTATTTGTTTGAAAACAAACTTAAGTGCCAATATGTGGGATGTCTACTGATACCAGATGTGCCACCTTTGAGTTGCAGAAACAAGCTGAATGATGTGCACATGCTTTGTTGCTATATAGTAATAACTTATTAACCTTGTGGGTAAAGGGTATTTTCTCTGTGCCGGCTCATTAGTCAGCTCTATATGGTGACATACGGTGGCTTTCATCAGGGGGGAGGGTCTGTTTAAAAGGATTAGGTTATTGGATATGGGCGTGTCACATGCAGCGTTCTGAAGTGCAGAGCGATGCATGCGTCGGATCATGTGGGTCCATCACATTGGAATGATTTATAGTCCGGTATTAGCATATTCTGTGTGTTGTGCAGACACAGTAATAAGGCCACGGCTCAGTCCAAATGACTGACAGCAATGGTTTAAGAGGACCAGGCTTTTGATTGCTTATACAATTTCTGAAAATGTCACATGATTTTATTCACATTTTAGAGAGAGCCTCTCCGTAGTAATAACATTGCATTCAAACACTAAGCTAATGACCTTAAATGGTTACAGTAGGACATTTGCGAGCTTTTGTCACATTCTTCATTCGAGCGTTAACAATGAGTTAAAAATGTAGAAATGGATTCATCCAATTTTACAACCACACAGCAGCGCCGTTATGTAGACGTGACTCATTTTCAATTCCCACTCACCGCAGCCAAATCAGAGGATTGCTCTTCTCTTTTGTCTTGGCAACGTGGGTCCTATAGATGATCAGCGCTTTCATATGTTAACATATCGCTTTTGGATTAGGCTCCTGGCAGTGTTTTAACGTGAGGAGATTCTCTCCCATTTTGAAAACATGAAGGGACCTGGGGAATTAGAGCACTGAGCAGTGGAACGAATGCATCACAACGCAACAATAAATCTTCTCTCACTGGATACATTTCATACTTGAGCATGTTATAACAATTCAATCCCAGTTACTATGGTCTCTCATGATGTTATTGTCTCAAAACAAGAACTGATAGTGTGTCAAAGAATGTTAAGCATGAACGCTGCCGTCCTCAGACAACATCTAGAAATGATCTTTCCACTGTGATCGCAATTTCTTATACCATTCTGTCACTGTGTTAGTAATCTTATTTAGAGATGAAATGATGGGTTTCAAAGTCATCTATGGAATTTTGGCATTATATTCACACACTACAGGAAGGGGTCAACCCCAAAAATCCCCCTTTTAATTATATATTGAGTTAACAAATCCGTTTTTGAGCTTTTATTGTATCCTATACTTACCCACTTTCTGTTGTAGCTATTCAGCTGTGAGTTTATGGTGTGCTTCTCATATGGCATCAGTAATATAGGGACTGTCAGTCAGTGTGTGTTCAGAGATGTGTCTGCCAGCTGTCACAGGTGTTATTGCACTAGGCAAAGCTTCACAGTGCAGGCAGTGTATTCATAACAGACCCACATCAGCCAGAGAACACACACTGCTGCACACACACTTAGAAGCCAATGTGTTATCATCAAGCAAACCTCTGTTGATGATTCCCAGCAAATTAAATGTGGGTTATTCCTGTATTTGTTTTATGGATTTCCAATGCAACAAAGTACATTTTCCATGACATTACCGCTGGTCCTCTTGTCTCATCTTTGTGTATTCGCTCAGCTGCACTCAAGCTTTCAGAGGGCATTGTCTTACGCGAACACATACACACACACACACACACACACACACACACAGACATATAGCTCCTCTGAGACTCGTTGCACTGACAGGAACTTAATGTGCCTCCAATCTGTATGTAAAAGCAGGCCAAGATGACACACATGTACACAATAAACATTCAGAGCATGTATGCCTGTCTCTTTCGCTCACTCACTCACTCACTCACACACACACACACACACACACACACACACACACACACACACACACACACACACACACACACACACACACACACACACACACACACACACACACACACACACACACACACACACACACACACACATCCAAATGCATTAAGGACATATGATGTGGCACCACTCATGGAACACACACTGTACATGAGTGGAAGGGTGCAGATGAACAGTGATGTGTGTCGAATCGAGGGTTTTCCTATGATGAGACATCAGAGTAAAAGCCGGTATGGCCAACATGAACAGGGAGTAGATGTTTTGGAAATAATAACACAAATATTATTTTTAAAACAGCAAGGGTAGAAAATTGTAACATTTTGCAGTGCACTGTAAGTGAGCGGGTATCATTGTTTCAGTGCCAGAGCCACCACTCACCTCATGCTCACCTCAATCTCATGAAGTTTAATCACTGCCAGCTCTCTGCAGACTTTTAAAGTCACTGATCTCTCCATCCAGCCTCTCTTCATAATGTAGCATGATTTCCTCCGTTGCTTTGTCCTCTATGCTCAACTGCAGCATAAATTAGCAGAGCAAACTGATTTGATGGATGTCTGTTTCGGCTTTGATACAATCACATGCAGGTTTTAACGCCTCTGTAGGAGTGCTTAGCAACTTCACGCTAATCATCTTTGCTGTATCAAAAGCTATTAAGTGTGGGGTCTCCAGCCATTCTTTATTAATTCAGTTTCAGGAGACCGAAGCTGTGAGAAAGGAGCATTGTTCTTGGCCCATAATGTGACTTCTGGTCAAACCAATGCCCAAACAGAGACCCATATCCTCAGTGTATTGATCTGTTTGCAGTGTGCTGGGAGTACAGAGTCAAATTAAAGACAGATGTAGCAGTGCAGGGAGAATCCCACTTCTTTGGCAGGTAGTTAATGTTTCACCTTTAACCCCGTTCACCGGTGTTGGCAAGCTGCCACAGTCCCGGGCTTATTAATGGGTTTCCTGCATGCCTTGCAAAGCGTGGGCTGTCACCAGCAGAGGACAAAGTGAGGATAACATAGGAGTACATCTGTGTGTGTCTGTGTGTGTGTGTGTGTGTGTGTGTGTGTGTGTGTGTGTGTGTGTGTGTGTGTGTGTGTGTGTGTGTGTGTGTGTGTGTGTGTGTGTGTGTGTGTGTGTGTGTGTGTGTGTGTGTGTGTGTGTGTGTGTGTGTGTGTGTGTGTGTGTGTGTGTGTGTGTGTGTGTGTCCATTTGTTTATGGAGGACTGGACCTGACCTGGTACCTTTGCACACAAACAACCGGGGTTGGGAAGGATACTTAAAAAATGGATTCAGGTACAATTACTAGTTACCTCCCAGCAACACACACACTTTGAAAAGCACTTCCTCTTCGCTCCCGACTGCAGCCATGTTGCCTGTGTTAGTATTGGTCGGCAGGAGTGTCTGGTGATCTCTCAGGGAAGTGACAGTCAGAATAGGCCGTCTGGAACACTCTGTCATTCAGATCGAGTCAGGACCTGTCCAATTGATCCAGCCCAGCTGTCAGAGCCAATGAGAGACGATAGACTAAGGAGCAGCATGGATGGTTTGGGCTGCCAGCGGTTATGGATGATGTATAATATAAGTTTGGAGTTATAAGATACCTGGCAGAAGACAATCAGTTAGCTGTGGCTCTGTGGAATAGCTTCACGAGAAGGGCTATAACAAAGATGCCCTGATGGATGTTAATCAGTGGTGGTTCTTCCAAATGAGGCCCATATGGATGGGGTTTTGAAGTCTCAATGAAATTAAAAGTGGCTTTTTCATCTAGTTATCTGAACAAAGGTATTCTCCACCCTCAACTTCTGGCATCTGGCTCATTGGGTCTGGATAATTAGGATGAATTCTCTTTGAATATTTTGGAATCTCCAGGTGTTGCACAAAACAATGCAGGGGAGTCGGTGGGAGAGGAACTCCCTCTTGAGGGAACTTTGGGATTTTAGCATTTGCAGACCATTTAAAAAAACCTATATAAAACACAGGGAAGGGAAAACCCTAAAAAGCATAATAGGGCCTCTTAAATACTTTTCTTTGTTCTAGATGGAATTTCAGGGGATCACCAAAGTCTTTAGGGTATCCTAATATCCATATTAGGGTATATAATGTAATGTAATGTAATGTATCCTTCGTAAGAGCCATAAATGTCTGCATCATGTTTTGCTCCAATCCATCGTTTGGCTGTGGATATATTTTAATGCATATTTGAACATTTAAAAAACGGGAATTAAAGTAAAATTCACAGGATCAAGAAAGATCAGTGGAGAGTTCTGTTGACTGGGGGAAATTCATCCAAGATTTGTGGAGATTTTCAGTCCGGACCTCTGTTTACTGTAACACCGTATCCTTAGACTACTAGTGCACTAAGGTGTTGTTAAACATTATGCAAGAAAGTAGTGCAGCACAGATACATTACAGCAATGACAGAAGGACTTTTCACGAACTTCTTCTAGAGGTTGTGAGAGAGTTGGTGCTCGATCTAATGCAGCAGTTATTCACAGTGCCCAGGTGGGGTTTTCTTTAATTGTGTGATATGGATTTAAAGCTGCTTCATTCACGGTCTTGAGGTTATTGATGATGCTCCCCTATATTCTTTACACCTGTATAGAGAGCCTGCTCTGTCAACACAGCCTTTCGACAGCCTTTTAGTTGGCTCTATGTGGGTTAGTGGAGGCGCTTTTCCAGCAGCCATTGTTCGGTGATGTATGGGCTGCTGTTTGGGTTTAGTCCACCTTTCAGACTGTGCTTTATTCAGCCCTATGATGCAGCACTGTGAACTTAGCCAGATATTCAGTGTGGATGTCTGATGTTACAATGGCGTGAGTGTGCAAATTCTGGTGCCTCCGCTGGATGGTAAAAAACATCCATCTATTCTAATGAAGCAAATAAATGGGAAAAAAGTATATTTAAAATGATTTGTTTACATCCTTTGAATCGATTATTCTTTTCATAGGTACAAAAACATCTCTTTTTTGTTTCATTTCAGTTGTTGTATTGAAAGTCCTGTGCATGGCATTATAATTCATCCATGGCCATCTGTGAACGTCCACTATTTAAGTGGAAGGCTTTTTTGTGCATTTGTGCAGTGCTTCATTCGGACATTTTAATCAGCCGATATAGTATAGATATTCAGCTGTGAGTGAGCAATTCAGTTCCCTACCATTGATCGGGGCTTAACATAATATGGAAAAAACCAGAAGCACTTATTGACTTGTGATATCAATGTGGGGAAGACACAACCTTGACTTATTCCAAGTTAAAGATTTCTCACTCACTTTTTTTTCATGTAGTTAAAATTCTTCGTATTTCTTTCATTTCCAGGCAAATCATTGAGAAATGGCAGAAAAAACGTATTTATTGTTTTAACTCAGGAGAATTAGTCCCAAATAGCAGAGTGCACACTCTTGAGTGCCCCATACAATATTGGTATATTCCAGATATATATTTAAGTTTTCAATAACTGTAAAAGGATATTGGATATTTTCATAGGCCAAATCAAAAACTAAATATTTTAGTATGCTGAATGGATACATGTTTTTATGAAATTGCACATTTCAGACTCCAATCCTACAGCATACCCGTTTTGATGTATGTTGGTCACTCTTTTGAAGAATAGGAATACAAATGTAATCCACCATGGGCCTACATTATGGCATTACGCTCTCAGCCAATTACAATGCATGGCCTTCACGCTGGTTCTGATTGGACATTTGTCCCATGCTTGATTCCATTTGATTAAGCCGAGCTAAAATGGCTCCTGGCTAGAATGATCACCCTGAACAATTCACCAGAAGGCCAAATGTGACCAACCTTAGTTTATTTATTTCCAGGGTTTTATGTTATTCTTAGACACACATTTACACCCAGGTTAAATACATTATTTCCACATCCCAACTGAGGGATTTTTTTTTCGGTCACATGCTCAGCGCCAACCTCTTGGCTCTCCTGAGCAGAGCAAGTCATCAAACAAGATGCCAAACCATCGCTATCTGATAGCGGGGACACTGACCTTCTGTTCCTCATATCTGATGGTGGTTTTTATCTGCCAGACAAATGTCAGAAATACCATTCCCCAAGCACAATCACTTTGGCACCAAAGCCAACTTTTCCTCCCCCCTCCCTGACGCCTCCCTGCTTCCCCTCTCTTCCTGCTGAACTGAACGGTGGAGCAAGACAACTGCAATACCACAGCTATCAGCCAGGGGTATATTAGAGAGGACTCACCTCTTGCCTGTATCCTAACAGTGAGCGTACAATAATAATTGAAAGATCAAGTGGCCAAAAAGCAAGTAAACATAACAACAAACCTAAATTGTTTGATTAACTATGACCAGTTTACATATTTTCACCAATATGGCCTCTACACTCAATGCAACTCTCCAACAGACACATTGCTAGTAAGAAAAGGTTTAGCATTTGATATGCAGAGCAGTATGGCTGCTCATACATTACCCCCCACAGGGCCCAGGGACCAATGAATAAGGTCATGACAGAGTTAGAATACAATGGAGACAAATCGTTTGTTCTTGTTATGAAATCAGGTTGCTAGCATAACGATGAGTGGGGGATGTCGTGGAAAGGGAAATGAGTTCCCTGAAGGCATCAACTAGACAAATGCATTTTCACACAAGAGGTGCTTCAGTCAGCTTGAGATTAACAAGCAGGAGATCTCAGTATTGTTGGAAAATATATTCGTTTTTTGCAGGATTACGCAATGAGATTATTGATTTTGCGGATGTATATGTATACTGCAGTGTGTATTTTTATAACCAAAGTTTTAACGGTGGGGTTTTAGGACTCCTTGGGGTCCTTTAAGAGCTTCAAGAGGGTCTTCACTGGAAATGTAATTACTCTTTAAGGTCTTTTCATGAATGCTAGTCCTAATGTACTCCTCTCGTGTTTTACCATGTCATTTAAGTCACTAAAGTAAGCATCCATTTGAAATAAAAACCTGCCAATGTTTGGAAAAACTCAGACATCCCTCGTCTCACCATGTAGTTAAATAAATATGATCTTGTCTTGGCTGCAATTTAAACCAAACAAGTCATCTTCGTTCAAAATTGTGAATCAATTCCTATTCCTACAATGCAGAGATACTGCTTGTCTTTATCCATGTTTATCCTTCCATATCCATATGTGTGAATGCGAGTGTGTGCCTGCCTCATACTAGCACAGACAGGTGCAGGCATGAGTTTTTTCCCAGCATGGCAACACTTCATTATCTGCAGAGGTGGTGTGTTTTCCTCCCTGAGACATTGTGTACTACAAGACAAGAGAGAAGCAGGCAGCAATGGAAGCAGGGACAGAGACAAACCACAAGCAGAGGGAGGTAAAGAGAAAGGGGGGTGGATGGCGGGAGTCGGTTGTTCCAGCATGGCAGACAAGTGCCACACTCGTAGACAGAGGCTAAGTAGGAGCAAGTTGGCCTACAGTCAGATTTGGGCAGCCGGGGTGCTTAATCATCCCGGGCTTGGTGCGAGAGCTGACAGGTGAGTTATGAGCGGCCGCTACAGGTAGGACCCCAGTCTTCCCACTGCTTACTATGACCTTCGCTCTGGCCATAAATAATGCAGGTACCATAAAAAACTGATTTAGGATAACTGGGCCGGCCCTGTCTTGGTCTGGGTTAATCTTGCCTTGGTGTGGACAGCAGGGAAGGCACTTTGCAGAGTACTGGAGGCTGTATGATATATGTTTATATAAATACTTGGGTTCAATCTCTAGCTCCTTATCGAGGCCACTTTTCTGACCTCTCAGTGTTTTGTCAGTCTTGGTCTTAGCCACTGTTGGATGTTGACGATTCGCTGCCTGTCTAAAGCTGTTGTTACGTCTGTCTCTGCAGTGACAATGCACATCCAATCATGCCAGGCTGCATTAGCTGCAGTGTGTGTGTCCTCTCAGCTACAATCTGTTTTTACATCCACCCTTCACATTGATGTAGCCCTGGTCGACATTTCAATCCAATCTCAGGTAAATGCTGACGTAAGAGGCCGCAACATGGACAAATAATGTCGCTCATATACTTGGGCCCTGTGGTTGAGAGTCCCTTAAAGAGAACATTTTATTTTCATGTTCAGGTCCATATTTGTATGTAGTGTCTCTACTGGGACATGTCTCCATGCTTTTATGCTCAAAAAGCCCTTTATATGTCTCATACTACCTGTGCTGCAGCATCTTTTTTCACCCTCTGTCTGAAACCAGACCAGACTTGTCTAGTGCGTCCATATAAAAAGTGGAAGCTTCCTTCACAGATTATATCTATACTTTACTGAATACAAAACATGCATCCAATAAGTTGCAATCTTTCAGTTTAACCTGGCATGTACAGTGTAGACCAGGGGTGTCAAACTCAAGGCCTGGGGGCCAAATCCGGCCCTTGACTTAATTTGCTGTGGCCCACAAGAGCTTGCAAAGAATATAATATGTTGATTATACGGTTACAGGCGGTTAAGATGTTTTTTTCAAAACGTTGCTTTTCTTAAAAATGTTACTTTTCCCCCCCAAATTTAACTTTTTTTCCAGAATTTGGCTTTTCTTTTTAAATCATTTTGTGACATTCTCACCGAAGTGACTTGCAATTATTTGCCGTAGACTTCTGCTTTCAGACGTAGTTAATTATGAAGTTATTACCCTATCCGATAATAATCCAATGCAGAGCCAATAATGTAATATAATAAATCATTTTATATATATTAAATATTTATATAGTCTTAAAGTTACAACCGGCCCTTTGAGTGCAACCATAATTCCAATGTGGCCCGCGATGAAATTGAGCTTGACACCCCTGGTGTAGACACAGACAAGCAAACAGGAACACGGTAATGATTCGGCAGATTTGAGCAATATGTCTTCTGAGCCTGATGCCCTGATGACAGTAGGAATATTCCTGTGACGGTTTTAGAAAGCTGCAGTGATGGAGGATGTGCCTGGCTGAGTAGCGAAACCATTTAAGCCGATGAGACATTTGGGATGCTGCCATATTAACAATGACAATCTTCTTGAAATAGGTTGTCATTTACAGACGGTAGTTTTCAAACTTTTGCATGTCTCTGTTACATTTAAAAGTTATTGCAAGTATTTTCATACTGATATTCTGTATAAACTGTGAAGTCCACTGAGACAAATGTAACATTTGTGATATTGGGCTATATAAATAAACATTGATTGATTGAAGTATTTACCTGGTGAATTATTTGTATTTTACGACATCTGCATTAACATAAACCTCATTCATCTTTAATTAAAAATGCTGACTAGGTCCTGATTCAAGACCGTCATGTTATTTTACAGCATAGGTCAACATCCTATATCAAATATGTAAATGGTTAATATGCGGTGGGTTCGTTTTACTGCTCTGTAATGACATTATACCCAGGTAACCTTTCATCAACCTTGTGCTGTGCGCTGAGACAATACTCAGAGACAGTTATTGTTAGTTGAGAGTAAGCTCTAATGAGTAATCGCAATTATTTCATCATCCATTTTCTATTAGAGAGGAGTTGTTTTAATTAACAGATTCATTAAGTTAGTTCATTAATTTCCCCACAGGTGCCCCGGATCCTCGGGAGAATTTCAAATCAATTCTGCTGCCTATTATTTAATATCAGAGCGAACAGTCGCTGAGATAAAGGGCAGGTTTGCATCTGGTTTTATTGTCCTGTGAGTTAGATTTAATGACGGCCAATAGAATAAAATACAAATATGGTGGATGTTTTTTGTTAGGAGGGATCTAACTATCTAGGCTTCATACATAAATCTACAAATGAACCCCTGAGTTTAACCACTTCTAAATCCCATGGGTATATTTTACTGCAGTGTTTCCCGACAGTGTGCCAATCAAAATCCTCTCAGCATGCTGCTTAACTCCTTACTGACCATTGCACATCATTTCAGTGCATTTGCAGCGTGTTGCAGTCCTCTGCCTGCCCTCCAGCTGCATACAGTATCTGTCAGCCTGACACTTCTCTCAGCTGATGTATGCCGGATGCTATCTATCATTGCCACGACGTTGCATAGCCCCTTCGGTTTGACACATTTGACAGACAGTGTCACCTATTAACGCCATCAGCTAGCTTGTTATCACTGTATCTGCAGTATTTAATGCTCAGTATACGGTTAAGTCACTGGAATACAGATCATTTTTAGTTCTTAGGATTGTCTTCATGAATATTACACCTGTGAATAGGCACCAGGTTCAAAAGGCGTCACGATGGATGTGAAATGTTGGAAAGACATCGTAGGACACAGTGTTGGCCCACACCATCGATCACTCTTGCGGAGCAGATGACACAGTTCTCTCCCTCTCTCTGTCTTCCAGTTTATTAGTGCTGCCCAGAATATTTAACAGGGAAGAGAGCGCTCCCGTGGGATCTCATTTGCACAGGTGTCCATCTGGTAGGAGTTGTCTGGGATAATCTCCACATCATGTCATATTTGCATCATGAAAACAGCCCACTCACTTCCTGTAAAGGGGGAGCGCTCGGCACTGGCCAGTTTCGAGCGGCGAGGGATTGTTTGCAGACACTGTAGCTAAGACCAGTGTGTGCTGTACTAATCCACGAGGCAGTTAATTCAGTGCAATTATGTTAGGATTTAACATGTTTGTAATTGTTTGTTTGTTCAGCTCAATTTGTGTAACCAGCTTTAGTTGGAAAATTAGCAATGAGATTTTCCTCGACACTGCCAATTTGTTTGGTGTTTTAACCGGCGGGGGGTGGGATTTCCTTCATTCGGGCCTGAGTGCTTGTCCACTATGACAGTCTTCTTAGCCGCTATCACCAAAGAAAAGGTGCTCCTATTGAACCCATCGATCATTAAGGACCTTTGCTTTTATTTCCCTCTCTTCAAATAGCACAACGTTCCCGAGAATCAATGTGTTCATTGACTCCTGTGTCCTGTCCTGTGAATTACTCGAGCAACAGATCCAATCTCAAAATCGCTGTTTATCATTAATGACCCAAACAGGAAAGAAGTAAATGCCAAGCAGCTGCATATTTACTTCTCATGTAACCGTGAAGCATCACTTTCTGATTCCCGACAAGGTTACACATGATAAAGCTCGACGCAGATTGGTTTAGTATTTAAAGACATGTGTTCTCAATAGAGGTGCAACACAAATCACTATACTGCAAACACCAGGCGTTCAAATGAAGTGTTTATTCCACCGTGGATAAAAAACGCCCCGGTATCTGTGAGTCCAGGCAAGCATACAGTCTTCAAACATTACAAGTGATCTTGCATTTTACTCCCATTCTCCCTTCGCGTTATAAATTCCCTCCTTTATGTATACGACCTGAGCAGTTGCAGTACATCAATTGCAGCAAGTAATTTTCTGCTAGCTCGCACTGTATCTGCTTAACGCTTGAAAACAAAACGCTCAATCAATCTTAGAGCGCTGTTGACATTCAAGGCTGTCGCTGCATGTTACCGACAGTGTCCCTTCCCCTTGTACACACACACATATACACTATATATAGTATTTATACACACACTTTAGAGGTAGGCTCGTCATGCATCACTGGCATTGACACTTGAATGTGTCTATAATTGTCTGGATTAAGGGTCATATTGGATATGATGGTGCAACATTCAGCACTAAAGAACGGTTTTAGCCCTATTGTGAAATGTGGAAATAATTTTAAAAAAATCCAGAGGAAGGCTTCTATACATCTGCCTCTGCTGCATTTAGCTATTCATATGTAATCTAATGAATGAGACTTTGAGTGTATGTGAAACCGGAGCTGGACTGCTTGCAGCTTTTGCTTCTGCCAAGACTTCACTATGATTTCTTTGTCCAACTGATTCATTAACCTTTTCTTTTTTCCTTTCTGCAGGAACTCGACATACTGCATGAAGGTGTCCATGTCTCTCACGGTGGCAGAGAACGACACAGACCTCTGCTTCAACTCCAAAATGAGGTTCTTTGAGAAGGCCGAACTGAGCAAAAACAAAGACATCACCTGCCCGAGCATCGATGATTATGTACAGCCAGGAGCGCAGCCAGATATCGTGTGGTACAAGGTAACATGCACCCTTTCTCTCAAATAATAACCACTGATTTCATTTCCTTTCAAAAGGCAGAGGTGCCCCGCTTTTGTCCGTCACCTGAAACCCATCACGCACATTATTAAAAAGCTTCTTTAAAGAAGAGTAACCTCGTTAAGGTCAGCTTCATTCAGATTTTAATGAACTTCAAGCACCATGACTTTTGAAGCATTTATTAAATAAATATATATCTGACAGAGACGAATCTATTCACCGTGTACAGTCACATCTAGCTTTCTCCTACGCCCACAGTGTAACTGACCCGCGCAGACCTCCTCGTGTCCAACAGGCCACTTTGATAGAGCTGTTCGGCGGAGCTCGGGGGCCAATTCATCAAACGTTAAAGTGTGCTGGACTAGGTGGCCAAAAAGCTTCTTCAGTTTCCCATTGAATCAAATGAAAGTAGCAGATAATGACTGTGGGCTCCACACCCTCTGGTTATTTGCTCTCGCTGTGTCGGTGTGGGCTGATTTAATTCAGGGAGGCCTCTCTTGGACCACAGTTCGAAACCATCCCACAGTGGCCCAGTTTTCCTTTGCCTCAGGTGTTCTGTGACCCTTTTTTTTAAGACAAAAAACTGTAATGTGTGACAGCAGTGGACTCAAATGACCATGATCTAAGGAATTGAACCATTTCAGAAGTGCTTTACGAGCTTTTAATGATCAAGTATCCTCCTGTTTACATCGTTAACTGCTTTCTATGGCGTTGAAATAAAGCTGTAGATGCTACTAAGAACTTATACATGAACTGAGTAATTAATTTAAGAGTAGCTGATGCAATTCAATCAAGATTAGTAGAATGATAAACAACCGTTCATCCCCCAAACATCTTTTTTAAAGAATGTTAGTGTACAGCAAGAATGCACCGAACAAATGTAAGCAATAACTCTTGTATTTATGTGGAGTCTTTTTACCTTTAGCTGTGTGCCTAAAGTTCATACAACTAGAAGAGTTTCATGTTAAATAAAAGCGTATTCCTGCCGATTTTGACATTTTGTACCCTGTGTTTACATAATAAAGGAATGCAAACCAAAGCAGTGGAGACAAACCATAGAAAGGAAAAGGGACACTCTCTCCATCAAGGACGTACGGGAAGATGACATTGGGAATTACACCTGCGAATTAGAGTTTGGGAACTTTTTGGTAAGAAGGACGACTGAGCTGTCCGTCACAGGTAAGGAAGTCTCTCTTTAATGCTGCAAATCGTTTGATTGCAGAGTCACCTCCTGTTCATGTTGTTAAGTTGTGTCTTAATGCAAACATATTTATATTGAATGCTTTTCAAAACTAAACTATTTCCAAAAAAAGGATATTCTCATTGTTGCTCAGGCCTATGTAAACATTGTCTATAACAAAAAAAAGACATTCTGGTTAAATAATTGAAGGTTTTTAAAGCTGATCAGTGCACCTTTTCCCAAGGTGTCGCCCTCAATGGCGTCACTGTCTCTCTGTGACTGCTTGGGCCGCTTTAATTGCTAAGTAGTGGATTTCACATAGAACCACATCAGCACTTTTTCTTAAGGCTGTTCAAATATTTAAGCTCGAACCTAAAGTGGGTGACAGATTGCCTCGCGCTGACACCGCCACAGACAGGTTGACAAAGCAGGCGCTGTAGAGCAGGGAATGTTACCACTTAATTATACGCTCCTCTTCTTTTTAGGGTACCTGATTGGAAAATAGTTGTAGATGTTGCCCTGAGTGTTTATTTAAATCAAGGATCAATATATCGACCTGAAGGGGCCCTTTAATGCCAATATTTGTATGTAGTGTCTCTACTGTGACCTGTCTCCATGCTTTAAGGTTCAGAAAGCTCTTTATTGTTCTCATACTGTCTGTGCTGCATCACCTCTTTTCACCCTCTGTCTGGAACCAGAGCCCAGTCTGCTCTGATTGGTTAGTTGGCCGGCTGTGTTCCATAGAGATGTCAGGGAGTATGTGGGTGAGAATTGCAGACCACTTACAAAGCCTTTTAACCATAATACAGCAAAGGGAAACACCCATAGTATGGCCTCTTTAATGTAGTATATCCACGTTCTTCCTATAGCACACTGACATCATAGAAATAACAGAAAGACCACGTCAAAGTCACTCAATTTAAAAAGGACCGATAACTTAGAAAAGTGGAGCTCACATTCATTTGAGAAAAAAGTTTTCTCAGGCTATTCAAACAACAACAGCTCCTCTCCGTCTTTGTGAGAGATTTGGCTGAGCTCGATTTTTATATGGGGACTTACGTTTGCAAGGATGTGAACAAATGACGGATGACGCAGACTGAAACAAACAGAGAGAAGTGGAGAGGTTCTGGATGGATACAGCCGCTGTTGCATTGTGGGCGTGAGGGTCAGACAAAGTGTTTGCTGTAACCGCGTCTTGATTACACTTTATAGTCTCCTTTAAAGAGACGAAGACAGACTCCAGTGAGGGGCGAGCTCAGCCATAAATCATTTTCTCACCAGCCTCAAAATGTCATCCTGGGGAGACTAGTCTTAATCTCTCTATCTACTTTGGAGACATTAAGCATTTTAAAAGAGGTGGCAGAAGATGATTGATGATTGGGCCATGGCATTTATGGTTTTCTCAGGAAGAAAGATACTCGTCCACCTGTGTCTGTCTGGGTTTACTCCCACATCTAGTCGGCCTGTAGGTGTGAATGTGTCTCTTTTTGGTCTTTTGATAAACTGGCAACCTCTCGCCCAATGAATGCTGGGAAAGGCTCCGCTTTTCCAAACCTGCAATAAAGAAACTAGGTATTGTCACGGTTTTAAGTTTGTGTGTCTGGTAGTGGGTCCTTACCCCAAGTGAAGGAGTTCAAGTATCTCGGGGTCTTGTTCTCGAGTGAGGGAACAATGGAGCGTGAGATGGGTCGGAGAATCGGAGCAGCGGGAGCGGTACTGCAGTCTCTTTACCGCACCGTTGTGACGAAAAGGGAGCTGAGCCAGAAAGCAAAGCTCTCTGTCTACCGCGCCATTTTCCTTCCTACCCTCACCTATGGTCATGAAGGATGGGTCATGACCGAAAGAACGAGATCGCGGGTACAAGCATCCGAGATGGGTTTTCTCCGCAGGGTGGCTGGTGTCTCCCTTAGGGATAAGGTGAGAAGTTAGGTCATCCGGGAGGGACTCGGAGTTGAACCGCTCCTCCTTCGCGTCGAAAGGAGCCAGTTGAGGTGGTTCGGGCACCTAGTTAGGATGCCACCTGGGCGCCTCCCTAGGGAGGTGTTCCAGGCACGTCCAGCTGGGAAGAGACCAAGGGGTAGACCTAGAACCAGGTGGAGGGATTATATCTCTTCTCTGGCCTGGGAGCGCCTTGGGATCCCCCAGTCAGAGCTGGTTGATGTGGCCAGGGAAAAGAAAGTTTGGGGCTCTCTGCTGGAACTGCTACCTCCGAGACCCGACCACGGATAAGCGGGAGAAGATGGATGGATGTCTGGTAGTGGGTGTTTTTCTGTTCTCCTTGTCATGTTTTCCTGCCTGTGTATTGTCTGGTCTCTTTTCCGTGTGTTTTCTTGTCTGTCGTCAGTTTATCCTCTAATTTCCTGATTGTCACCCCTTCTGTGTCTCCTTTGCTAATCAGCGTCAGTCCCGCCCCTGATTCTTCCCACCTGTGTCTTGTTACCCTGTGTTTGAATTCCCCTGTCTCCCAGTGTTCAGTGTCAGTTCGTAAAGTGGTTATCAAGCAACAATGGCAAAAACTATGGGACAGTAACACCAAAGGAAGACATTTATATCAGATACAAAGGGAAGTAGGAACAGGAAGCACTTGGGGGAGTAGTAGAAGAGAGCAGAGCATCAACAGCAGGATAAAATTGGGACACTCTGGACTAAACTCATCACTGCATCTGATTGGAAAACATCCAAATGGCAATTGTGATGGTTGCCAACAACCAGAGACAATACATCATGTATTTTTTAGCTGCCCGGATTATAACAGACAAAGATTCATTCTGAAAACTGCACTGGAACAACTCAACATCAAGGACATGGATTTCAAGGCAATATTTGAAAGTAAATCAAGAAATGAAGCAAACAAGCTGATCTTCAAATTCCTCAAAAGCACTGGTCTGAGGACAAGGATTTAGTATGATCATTTAATAACTCAACAGTAGGTGGCGATATATGCTCCAAGTGGAAGCGATTCGCCATTAAAGAAAAGAAGAAGAAGAAGAAGAAGTGTCAGTTCGTTTTCGTCCCTTGTCATGTTCAGGTCTCTGTGCTCCTTGCCTTTTGCCTCGGATATGGTCTATGCTCTTTTTTGTACTCGTGAAAAGTTTTGTTCCTCACCACGTGAGCGATTTTCTTTTTGTTCTCATTTTTTGTCACGTCATCCTGAGATTAGTTAGTGACCATTTTTTGCTGTATTTTGGAAAATAAAGTATCCTACCAATACTTTACCTCTGTCTCCCGGGTCGTGCAATTGGGTCCTAAGTGCCTGAGTTCGTAACAGATATATGGATATACTATACATCGAGTTAATTTGATGTTTTTAGTGATTTTTACTTATAATTTCATGCAGAAAAGAATGCAACCTTTCGGTTTAATTCCACAGTTGAGGTTACACAAGTTGTTTTTACATTTTTGAAGTATATTTTATTGAACTGGAAAAAGAGAGACCAAAGTTAACTCTCACTGTAAGTTACAAGATACCATTTCGCCTCGAGGTAACAAAGTGTACAGTGTTATGCAAAGTGTTACACAAGTCCTCATTGTTCTATTCTGAACTTGCAGTGCTTTTTAAGTTTAGAGAGCAACGCCGGCGTTCATTCTCATTTTGGCCTGCTCTCCTTTAAGGCTGAATTTCTTCGATTGAAGACGTTTTGAGCTTTCGTACGTGGTGTTTTTCTTTCTTTTGTGCAGCCACGGTGGCTGTTCTGATCATGCTAACTACCACATTATTTTGATCTATTTTTCTCTTTCTGTCTGCTGTGGCTGCTTCAGTGAACATGAAACACAACGTATCGTTAAAAGAAGGGAGATTTGTTCTTTGAAAGAACTCAGTGCACAGTGTTTCGACCAGAACATGTAGATTTTGTTATGATCTTTTCAATTTACTGGCTTTAACCAAACCTAATATTCTGACATATACTGATATTAATAGATCCAATGATTTCATAAAGAACCTGTGTCCGCCAAAAGCTGTAATACACATTTATTGTGTGCAATAAACTGTTTAGGTAATTGTCAGCCATTTATCCCAATTGTATACCCTCTCAATTCCCAATACATCTAAATATTATTAAACGGGATATGATACCACATCTGTTTGACCAATCACTGCTGGTGCCAAATGAAATACCTTGAACTGAATTAATTTCACCTCCTGGTGAGCACAGATGTAAAAGGAACATTTCCCTAAAGGTGGAAGGCTAAGAGGACAGAAGTATGTACTTTCTTTTTTAAATCTATATAATGTAGATATTACCCTCAACCTCCCAAAGATATTCCAAACCCCCATCAAACCCTCTGTCCCTTCCCTCTTTGTCAATACCACCGTATGACTCTCACAGCAGGGCAAAGGGACAAAAGGTCAGATTGTCTGTGATTATAATGAGCGTCACTAAAAACATGATGAGCCCTCTCGCCAGGTAATTGAAAGTGACATTCATTTCTAAATACATTTTGCGGTTTTATGACTTCCTTGTAAGGTGCGGCGTTTGATGTGTTATATTAAACTCAGTAGAATAAAGTGATGGCAGGGATGAAATTAGAAAATATATATATATATATATATATATACAGGGGAGTAGCAACGGTGGTGTGTAACACAGACTGTCAGTGTATCTAATGAGCTGGGACCGATGCTGTTAACCTGCTTTACTTATTTTCAACCTGCACGCAATGAGGGGTTGAGGAACAGAAAGGAGCGAGCATCTAAATAACTCAAAAAAGATCTCCTTCTTCTTAAATGAGCTGATGCACTCATATGTTATGAAGTCCTTATCAGGGTCTTGCTTTTTATGAAACATTATTGAGCAGAGATTGAACTGGTTGGAAATGAAATGAAACCGTTTTGCCTCCTCAGCTCAAACCACTGCTTTGAATGATGGGAGCTTTTCTCTTGATGTGTGTTTTGTGTCGTGCGTTTTGTAAGCTCCAGGCTGTTTTCTGCAAATGTAGACAGGGAACAACAAAAGTGCAGGACACATTTTGAACATGACTTTAAAGGAGGGAACAATAATTTGTCGGGAATGTAAATGAAGGACATTAGCTCTGATTCCGTTGCCCTTCTTGGTATTTATTTGTAGAGTATTTTGCATTTGCATATTGGGACTATAATATACTAAAGCTCATGATTGCATGTCATAATCCAGATAAAGAAATCCAAATAACTTTTGTTCTACCTCCCATCTTTATTCGTTGGCCAATAATGTGTGGATTTGTATTCAGTTCAACAGAATAAAAGGTGAAGTAGATGTTACTATGTTTTCTACTTTTCTGTTTTAGCTAGAACACTTGACAGTGACGGTACCAGACTGTGATCATAACACACACTTCGGGCATCAGAGGTTAAGGGGTACACCTTTGTTTGTTTTTCAATATTAGATTTACCTATAATGTATGCAATGCTGTCACAATGATGAATGCTGTTAAACCTGAGGCACATTGATTTTGTATGCTTCGGTATAAGGAGCACCAAATGACTCTCGATGTGTGATTACTAATGCTGTCAAAATTATCGCGTTATGTAAACATTCACAGTGCAGGGTGGAAAAAATATGTGAACCCTTGGATTTAATAACTGGTTGACCCTCCTTTGGCAGCAATAACCTCAACCAAACATTTCCTATAGTTGCATATCAGACCTGCACAACGGTCAGGAGGAACTTTGGACCATTCCTCTTTACAAAAGTGTTTCAGTTCAGCAATATTCTTGGGATGTCTGGTGTGAATGGCTCTCTTGAGGTCATGCCACAGCATCTCAATTGGGTTGAGGTCAGGACTCTGACTGGGCTGCTCCAGAAGGCCTATTTCCTTCTGTTGAAGCCATTCTGTTGTTGATTTACTTCTGTGCTTTGGGTCGTTGTCCTGTTGCATCACCCATCTTCTGTTGAGCTTCGATTGGTGGACAGATGGCCTTAAGTTCTCCAGCAAAATGTCTTCATAAACTTGAGAATTCATTTTTCCGTCGATGATGGCAATCTGTCCAGGCCCTGAGGCAGCAAAGCAGCCCCCAACCATGATGCTCCCTCCACCATACTTCACAGTTGGGATGATGTTTTGATGTTGGTGTGCTGTGCCTTTTGTTCTCCACACATAGCGTTGTGTGTTCCTTCCAAACAACTCAACTTTGGTTTCATCTGTCCACAGAATATTTTGCCAGTAGTGCTGTGGAGCATCCAGGTGCTCTTTTGCAAACTTCAAACGTGCAGCAATGTTTTTTCTGGACAGCAGTGGCTTCCTCCATTTTATGACCAACTTATGCAGAAATCCAGATCATTCCAAAGGGTTCACATGGAAATACCGAAGACTAGAAACGGTTTTGAAAACTTTTGGCACGTAGTGATCGTCTTCTCAATAGAACATCTTTGATAATGTCTTCTGGCCAATCAGAATCAAGATAACGGCGTGGTGTTATTGCAGAAAGTCCTGACGGAGAATACTTTTGCTGTAGTACATCTCTATAAACATCAATACAACATTACGTGTTGATAGAAATCAACACGTAATGAATTAAGACCCCACGGTTTGATGATTGGTAGGTGTGTGGGCTGCCTTTCATTCTGACACACAGAACAATGTTATAATAAACATACATAGTGTATCTTAAATGAATATATCCGCCTTCTTTCATTTATCTTTCCATTCCCACAACAATATACATAAAGAAATGGCATATTTTGGACATAGTTCGAATGGTGATTAATCTGATTAAAAATTGTAATCGTTTGACAGCCCTAGTGATTACAAATACATATGGCACTTGTTTTGATGATACATGGACCATTGGTGGAGTTTAGTTAACTTTAAATATGTTTTCAGTATTAAGTCATGCACATTATGAATGTATTTGGTAGGTAACAGGTCCTCTCTATCCTTAGATGAACACAGTTTTCCTCTTCAATATGGCCCTTCTGCCTCTCTTACACCTCCATTCCTTACGGTAGATCTCCTGCCAGCACCATTTGGTGGCCATTACACATTTCCTCTCCCATCCCGGAGTTGACTCATTACCATATGAAGGAGGTTGGAATATAATTGCCCTCTTTTTTAATGGATGGAAGATAATTAATATGGCCACGGTGCTGGTGGAAAAAAGAAGACCATGCACTGAGTGGATTCAGAAAGTAATCCTTTTTTCTCCTGGTGAATCCACCTGCTCATTGGGCACTCAGTGGGGGCTTGATGAGGTTTTAGTAGAGTTTGCGTCTTTATTTAATCATTTCCTTTGATATTATGCCACTTTAATTGGGAACATACTTTTAAGATAAGATGTCATTATTCTGTAAATCTCATTGAATTTGAATTAATTGTCTGCTTCTTTGGCCAATGGTGCATTTAACTCTTAGACACTTGTTATTCTTTATAGCATGGCATTTTCTTAAATAGTTTTAGCTATTAATTGTGCATATACACTATATGGATGTTCCCAACAAGAAATAGACATAGACCAGGGATGTCAAACTCAAGGCCCGGGGGCCAAATCCGGCCCGTGACTTCATTTAATGCGGTCCCATAAGAGCTTGCAAATAATATAATATCTTTATTATACGGTTACAGGACGATTTAAAGAAGCACATTGCCGATAAACGACGTGTCCCACAATGCATCTCGAATTTGCCGTTTTCCTCAGAATTTTTCAAAATGTAACTTTTTTTTTATTTGGACTTTTTTTCCATAATTTGGCTTTTCTTTTTAAATCATTTTTTGACATTCTTACTGAAGGGACTTGCAATGATTTGCTCCAGACTTCTTCTATCAGACGTAGTTATTTATGAAGCTATTACCCTATCCGATAATAATCCAATGCAGAGGCAATAATGTAATATAATACATTATTTTATATATATTAAATATATATATTTATATATTCTTAAATTTACAACCGGCCCTTTGAGTACAACCACAATGCTGATGTGGCCGGAGATGAAGTTGAGTTTGAGCCCCCTGACATAGATAGTTAAAGGATCTCAATGCTTTGTTTGTTTTTAATATCCCTATTCTAGGGAATAATGATACATGATAAACATAGCTGGAACAATGGTCTCCAGCGTGACGCACAGTTCACTGTCAGCATGCAGACTCCCTACGAGGTGCATGACAGCAGTGTTATGAAATGCACTTAAAGCTGAGTGAAGAGCTCTTAAAGCATGATGGATGGATTGTCGTTGAATTAGAAATATCATTTTGTCATGTGCTGCTTTGCTGCTTATTTTCTAACGAATGAATGGATGAGAGTCACTGGAGGACATCCCATGCACATTTAACATTTGACATGCCATTGGGAAAAATCGGCGAAAGATGAAATGGAAAGGTAGTTTTATTATTATAGTGTTAGTATTATAAGATTTATGCTACAATCTTTTTATCACCTCATTTTTCCTGCCTCAGCTCTTGTCTTGCCATTTGTCAGGTCCCACCTCTGCCATGCTCTCACACCCTGGTCAAGACCAAATATCAGAGGTGAAAGGCAGACCTGAGGCTTTCCTTTAGAGCCAATAATGGAGAGTCTCAAATTGGGCTTTGTTATTTGCATTGCCTTCTTCTTGTTTCTGCAAACTGACATAGCAATTATGGTACCATCTCATACTTCTAAAGTGAACAAAAGCTTATTGAATATAAGTTGGACGAGTGAGATCAATGCAGAATAAGAGATGGACCGGATCATAATGCATTCACTGAGGAACAATGCGTTTCGCACTTTGCTGTATACTTTCCAGTCCGTGCTATAGGACCCTGTGTCCGGCTGCCGGCCATAACTCAATGTCTTCAGCGATGCCCCCGCCCCCGGTGGTTTGGCAGGCTGTTTGTTATGCGTTCCCCTGCCATCACTACCCAACCCCGGTGAGTCAAATCGGCCCTGTGCTCTGATCAATCCAGCTGCACAGTTTGTGTACACTGTAGTGCACACTCAGCATCCCGGTGGGTTTCCACCTGCTGGCGCCATCAAAGGAGCAGCACACAGGAGATGTGATTGCCGAGCTTCCAGCAGGGGAGAAAGTGGGCGGAAACAGGAGAGAGTATGTGAGCATGAAGCCTCTGCAGAGCACAGTGTTCTCACCGTGGAGTGGTTATGTGGTGACTGTATATCAGTACAGGATGTCATTTTACTGAAATGTGTGTGTATTGCTGTTAAACATGTGTTTTGACTCGCATAAAAAGGAGGTTTTGAATCCCTAAATCCTGGAAAAATGTCCCATGGGTCTATTTCCCTGTATATCCTAAGGTCGTCCGTCTGTTTGCGTGGTATTGTTTGCTCCTGTGAAACAGTGACAGGTATTTGGCAACGTTTTTCTGGATGCCTGTTTTTCTTGGCACGCCCTGACAGATCCGAGCACCCATGAACAAACTGCCGAGGAGGAGAACCAGGAATTAGTTTGACTTGGCCAGCTTTCCACAAGGTGAGATGACTTTGATCAGTTGTCCCCCTGTTTGATGAGGTGGCACTTTCTGGGCACAAATGCTGTTTTAAGCAAACAAAGGACTATCTCCCCTGGCGTTCTGTCACAAGATTTAGGACACAGGACTAGGCAGGATGGACTGGAGGCTTAATACATTTGTATTGCTAAGTATCATCTTAGAGTCTAGCTGGGAGAGTTTTGGATTACATGGAAGGGAATCATCAGGACACCACAAATCTGTTTGATTATTCTCTTTTTGTTGCATATACCGTAGAGTTAACCCCAGCTATTGCTTGAGACGGATTATGTCACCTGGTATCCCGAGAGATTGTTCCCGGAGAGACTCTGCAGTGCATGATTTACATCCAATGGCAGTTCACTTGCAATGTAGAAATAGTGTGCCCTTTATGTAATGGAGCAGAAAGTAAATTGCAGCATATACTGAGCATGTCATGCCATACAGAGCGGAGTCGTCGTCAGGGTACAGTAACAGAGGGATGAATGGGATTTTAAAACGACTGCTTTATGGAGGCATATTGCACTGAGCAGTGAAGCGCGGCACACCACCTGTGGTAAACATCCAATAGGAAACAATGGGTGCAGGTGTTTTAAAGGATGAAGGTTTGTGGATGTGTGCAATGTTTTTGCAAGAAATTGTTTTTAATAACTAGGATCTTTTCATTTCCCTCAACAAGTGTTTCAAGAGGCACTCTTACCTCGTTCACACCAACTGTGTTTCAGGGCCGGTTCGGAGCTGGAGCTTGAAAAGCACCGGGTTTTCCTGTTCACACCGCAGCGGAGCAATCTCTTAGCTCCGGAATCCGGTTCATTTCGATCACCAAAAAATTGTCCGGCCGGAGCAAAAGCTCTGCATACGTCATGCTTACGTCGAGGCGGGGGCAGGGGCGGGATCAACTCCTGAGCAACAACAAAAAGCCAGTTTTATCCAGTTTGAACACAACGATGGAGAAACTTAACAAGCAGCAGTGGTCCGCTGAAGAGACCAGCTACCTACTGGGAATCTGGTCTTCTGAAGAGGTACAGAGGAAGCTGGAGCACAATCGGCCATTGTTGTTGTTGTGTCAGCTGTGAGGGGTTTCCGCGCGGTTTGGCTTTATAAAGCAGGCACGCAAACGGTTACGTCATGACGCAAACGATGACGCAATGACGCGGCACCAGTCGGACTCTGGGCGGTGTGAAAAGAGCCGGAGCTAAACCGAAGAACCGGTTCTGAACCTGAAAAGCTCTAGCACGGAGCTTGAACCAGAGTTGCGTTGGTGTGAATGAGGTATATGATGCTTGTTTTAGTTTTCCCTTTCCTCTAGTGTGTTATATAGGTTTAGTGCATGTAAATGGTCTGCAAAGGCTAAAATCCCTGTGTTCCCTCCAGAGGGAGTTTCTCTCCCACACACTCCCAGATGAGGAAAAGGATTCATCATGACATCCACTACCATCTATTTATTCTATGTGCTGATGCTTTTTTCTTTTTTAAGCTGTGGAGCTCAAAAACTGGCAGGTGCTCTTATTGTTTGTGTCACCCTGACACATTCGCTTGTGCTGCTCTTTGTGAACGTGTGATTAAATCAGCGTGAGTATAGAAATCCAAACCCAAAGCAGTTTTGAGTGAAACCTCCTCGCCTTAGAGACACGGTCTTCCCGGAGCAGGTGAAGCCAAGCAACAGATGTGATGCCGGTTTGAACAGATGGTGCAAACATTTAGCAAAAAGGTCAGGTGGTCTGGTGCCTGTGCTTCTCTTGCAGCACACTGATTGGGCTTTTTTTAAAGGAAGACCGAATCCATGACAAGAATCCTTCTGCATGAAAGTGGGATCAAGAGCTTACAGTCCCTAATTACTAACAGTGGGCAGCTATTTGACATATTCCTCGTGATTTGACAGGTGCTTTTGATGAGTATTGCTTTCTTAGACAGCTGAAGTGTTTCTATTTATTCTACTCTTTTTTTTTTTTAATACCTATAAGAAATAACATGCATGCAAATTGGTTATAGAGGATGTAGATTTAGGATCTCTACATTGGGTATCACCTTTTCTGTCGTCATACATCTTATCAAATGTCTATCAATAAGCAAACTGTGCTCCCCTGACACATCGTACTTCTGGGATCGCTAATTAAGATGACGTGTAACATAATTAATGCCTTCACTCTGCTAATTAGCACTCACTTAGTGCCTTAGCTTTGGAGATGTGAAAATCAGCGCTAAACTAGTGTTCATTTTATTCCACACCACAGTCATGTGTAGCAAGATACCACATTAAGCGATTTGAAAACTAAAGATGTCTTAATGCTTTTTAGAAATGCACCTGTATTTATTCTTTAACTTTAATGCACTGTTGAAGTGTCTCTACTTCTGTTATGAAGTTGTTTTTTTGTGATTTGAGATGTGTGGCCACGAGTACATGAGTGTAGCCTTGAAGATGTTCTCTATCTCTTTCCATGCCATCCCTATCTCTGGCAGTTTGTAGAAGCGCCCCATCAAGGACACTTCAGCCACGTGTCAATCCGCTGATTCCCGCCGAGAGATAAGAAGGCTGTGAAGGGACATGAAGGGACTGCGGAGGGGCATCTTGCATAATTTATATTGAGCAAAAAATCTATTTGGTGGCATAAATTACGCTGATGTTAATTAGTTGCAGATTGGTCTTTTACAAAAGGTGCATTCTAAATCACTTCGGGGAGAGAGACTCGCTGCACCAAGACAAGCTGGATTGTTCAGACGGTGATAATTTCACATGATGTTATGATGGTAAAACGGTCCCTATGAATACATTGAAAAAGAGACTATTATTATTTCTAGTCCCTCTACTGCTAGGGCAGGAAACATGGAGGGAAAGCTTGTGTTGGAGTTGTCAAGTTCTCCCTCCCTACTCCCCCGTCCTTGCTCCTTCACACACTGTAAACTGTACACACACACACACACACACACACACACACACACACACACACACACACACACACACACACACACACACACACACACACACACACACACACACACACACACACACACACACACACACACACACACACACACACACACACACACACACACACACACAAACCACCCTCGGTCAGGGAGATTGCTTACCAGCGCTTAGTTCAGTGGCGATGCCCAGTTGGGCCTTGATGTAATGGAAATTGATTGCACTGCTCCCAGGCTACACTGTCATGACAAGTTATTTTAATGGCACTAAAGCGGGCTTATGTTGAAGTTTAAAAGGAGGGGGGCGGAGGCAGCCCAGTGACTCCGGGCGTAGTTACAGCATTGCAAGGCTTTTTATTTATTTATGAGATTGCACAATGTTTCTCACAACCAAAAAAATACAGACGGCGAGTTTACAATGAGAGATAGAGAGGAAAATAATGGTGGGGTGGGATCAGTGATGGGGGGGGTGACATTTCAGAGCAATTTTCCTTCAAGAGTTAGTGCCTCAGGAGTGAATAGTGGTTGAAGTGAGCTACAAGGGTTACAATTAAAGAATGATTTGTGTCGTTTAGTGTACGCTGTTTAGCTGTCACTTCTATCATGGTACAGTATAGTGCATACAGGCCATCTACTGTATGTGCCCATTTATCCTAGCAGTAACCTGCCAAGCATTGAAGATGGACATTTTAAGCCAAGATGAAAGCTGTTGTTTATTGGCCTCACGCAGGTAATGGTTGCAACATAAAGGCTGTGGCAGACCAAAAGTAAAAAAATAAAGAAATATAGAGGAATTAGCTTTTTGTGGAGGCGCTATTCTGCTAATTTTCAGGTTCATATTAGTACTGTGTGTCTCTACTGTGACATGTCTCCATGCTTTAATGTTCAAAAAGCTCTTTACTTTTCTCATACTGCATGTGTTGCAGCAACTATTTTCACCCTCTGTCTGAAACCAGAGCCTGGTTTCATTGGCTAGCTGGCCGGCTCTGTTGTGATTGGTCAACTGCTTATCACGTAGAAGTGTGTTGGAGTGCTAGCTATTAGAAACGTGGAGGGAGTTTGGGGATTTTAGCCTTTGCTAATCATTTACATGCACAGAAACCAACACACTACAGGAAAGGGAAAGGAGATGTGTGTTTCACAGGTAGGATCATTTCTTGCTAACAAGTTGCATTCAGGTAACTCGTAGCGAAGGTTGTCTGAGGCTTGCTTGGGTTGCATTTGTATTATTGGAGGAGACTTGGCTGTACTTTGCCATAGGCAAGCTTCAGCAGAAGTTGTTTACTCTGTCTGCCATACTGTTTCCTCTTCTGTTTTTTTCCTGTTTTTTGTCTTCTTCTGCCCTCCCTGTATCTGGATACGAGAGTTGGGCGGTTTACTTTAAAATGTATTCAATTAGAATTACTAGTAGCATGTAAAAAAAAATTATCGTAATCTGAGTGTCAAAATATTAAAGTAACGTAACCTGATTACTTTGTATTTTGGGGAACCACAATATACAATGCAATGCAAACTTTAAGTATTGCGTTTCCCTCATGTTTTGTCCAGGTAATGCTCACTGTGGGACAGTCTGGCCAAATCAAAAGGCCCCTGCTCTTCTTGACAGCTACAGCAACCAATTACATTCCTGTGCCTGGTCTGAAATAGCCGTCACCGCCCACCATGAGTAATTATTACCTCACATGTGGGATGTATAGAGTCTGTGGGCGGCGGATTGCGATGGTGAAAACTGATCTTTCGCTTTGGCCCTAAGGAGTACCACTGCCATGCTTTACGATGACAAAGGTATCAATCCAGAATAGTGTCACGTGCACATGCATGGTTTCCCATTTGGGTGTCACTGTCTGCCGCGCGCAGCCTCATCACACAGGTCAGCAGAGCCAGGACCTCACTCTGCTCGATCATCTGAACGAGACCGGAAATTAACTTTGATGTGGTATGTCTGTGGGCGAGAGGCTCAGGTCCGCGAGGGGGAAAGAGGTGGCTGGTCAGCTGCGTCTGTGGGCGAAATGTGTTTGCCACATGCAGAGATATGAAAAAGAGAGGAGTGTGTGTGTGCGAGAGAGAGATAGAGAGAGAAGCCACCCCCACATACTCGACGAGGGGACTTCAAATACGCTTAATTCATATTCATCTCACATGGAGTTGTGGGCTTAGAGAGCTAGATTTAATACATTTCAGCTCTCTGACAGATCTGGAGCATGTCTAAATGATATTGTAATTTCATTGAACAATCTCTTACAATATGTGCAGGGGCAGACCTATCATTAGCACTAAGTGCCTCCCCTATGTGGCGTTACAAAAGGCTTTTGTCTTTGCGTTTCTCCCTATTGTCTTGTCCCAATGACAGATCTATTTGTCTCTGTCTTACAAAAAACAATATCTTTAATATAAAGGTTCCTTCCTAGTGACAAAACTCGCTGAGGATTATAACTCTGAGTTAGGTCCTTTTTAGCCTCTTTACATGCTTTGAACTCTTTACATGTCTTTGAACTCTTATCTCATCACTAGTACCGCTGCCTCTACAGCTAGCTGTCAGCTGGCCAACCTCCAGTCAACGGGCGGCTAGCATCTGACTGGGCTCTGGTTTCAGACAGAGGGTGAAAAGAGGTCCTGCAGCACAGGCAGTATTAGAAAAATAAAGACCTTTTTGAACATTAAAGCATGGAGACATGTCCCAGTAGAAGCACAAAATATAAATATGAACCTGAAAATAAGCATGATATGTCCTGTTTCATTCGTGATTACAGTGTTGGAGCAATAAGTGTGTGCAAACTCGCTCTTTCCATGAACTAAAGTGACCCAAAAGGTAAAAGCTGTGAACTGTTATTGATTGCACCTTTTAAATCCTCTACAGTCATCCAGGGGAGTTGTGCTATACATAGATGAAGGGAGCAGGGAGAGAAATATATGCAAGATTTAAGCCTCTTTGAAACTGAGGCGCAGGTTCTGCAAAAATAGCATGCAACCAGCACGAGCAAGGTGTTCCTGATATGTTTTGTTCACAGTGCCACAATGCTATTCCACCAAGAAATGCACAACTGAGGAATAATGGAGGATTTCTGCAGCCTGCATTTATTCACAATATGTTCCATTTTATTCCAATAGGTTTCAAAAACGATCCCTGTGGTGAAAAATCTGCACACCGTCCTTTTTGCTTAAAAATACTTAAAAATAGGGTTTCACGGTATAAAACACCCGTCAGGTCATGATCATCTGACGTAACATTTGATGCTAGTTAAGAAAGATAATGTGATTTTATTTCTCCTTAAATGTGTAATATAAAGAATACTTTGATGTCTCCAAAGCAACAGCCTTTACAATATCCGGGACTAAAATATAAATTGAGGGTCCCACCTCAAAGGTAAAGTTGTCTTTTATGTTTGAATAAAAAGTCTTGGAGTTTGAAAAAAGGAACAGAGGAGGAGATGTCCGCATATGCAATAAAAAGCTTTAATCATAATAACTGTATCAGAGGCAGGTCTGATCAGAGAGGTCCTAGGAGTTGACGCTGCCAATGTAATGTAGGTGGACGGCTGATAACTTTATCTGTGAATGTATATAAGATCCGTCCTGTCGGATGCTATTGGCTAAATCAATTCAATGAAGACTAACAATTGCTCTGTAAAAGAAGTGGCAATAATAAATGCATGTAAATCCAGCATTTCTCAGCTGAGCCCCAGTACAGTTTAGAATTTTTTGCTGCATCTCCCTTGAGGATAACGGATTTGGGGGGGGGTTAGCACAAACCCCCGATGTAGGGCACCACAGTGGCACAGCTACCCCCGCCCGGCTGGCACCAGACACCAACCGCTGACCTGTTTAAACAGCTGGAACGCTTGGCACTGCCTGCCTCCGGAGATTTGCAGTGCCACTGGCAAAGGGGTTGAGAGGAAGGAAGAGGGGGTGAGGGAGGGGAGAAGGAAGGGGGATGGGAGGCTTGTTGGCGTGGCTGGGCGGAGGGATTCGTTGCTCGGCAATAGGGGACCAGTGTGCAGAAATGGCAGGAATTAAACAGGCCGCTGGCAACAAGTGGAGGAGGAGGAGGAGGTTGGAATAGAGTTCAAGTCAAATATACACAGGTTTTTAAACGGGGGGTTGGTCAGGTTGGGCGGATGCAATGAATGGGTGACCAGGACAAATAATAAATAGATGGTTGAGAAGCCTCTGTGCCAACCGCTTTGTTTTGTCATTAAGAAAAAACAGAGTCTCCGTGTTTTGGAGGGGTTTAAGGTTGTTAGCAAGGGGAGTGGGAGGTTACTGACTTACAAGAGGGAGCACCTTTTAGCTGGCAGGGGTAACAATAACAATGCTGCTGTAGCAAAGAGCGTACGTTCTGAACACAAGAAAGCAGACAGTCAATATCAGCCAGAAAAAAAATGAAATGTAGTTACAGAACATCTGCTCCAAAATAACCAAATGGCGTCTATCTTTTGAAGCCGACTTGCATATGACAAAAGCACAGCGCAGATAACAGCGATTCACGAGATATCATTCTGCGCAAGTATATTTAAAAAAATATGTATAGACGGGTCAATGTGCAGCATTTGAGGTTAAATTAAGTCGTTGGCGTCGTATTTTTGGGAATTCAATAACACTAATAAATACTTTACAAGTCAAAATGCAATGGCTTGTAACGCAGCAGCATGTTTTCAGTTGCTTTTCAATGTAGGATTTCTTTACTGCTTATGTAACATCCATTTGAGGGCTTCTTTATTATTAATGACGATCAAATCCTTGTTTATGGAAGTGCTTGAGCCTGGCTGGTTTAATGATATTTCTTTCCAGAGGTATGTTTGCAGCAGCTTTGATGAATAATTCAGAGGGTTTGTGCTATATTCAATGCACATTCCAGTGGATGTTTTAGCGCTGAGACGAGCGCCAAAAACACGGCTGAAAACATTTCAAGCACCAGCGATCAGACCTTGCTGTGGTTAAAGTCAAATGCCAATATTTGACTGACCCTGCTTGTTTGTGTGGGAGGGGTACATGTTTGTTCAAGTCTAGTTTGTATTGGTCCGCATGTAGAGAAACGGAGGATGCAACCGACTCTAGTACATAACAGAGGCAAAGATTACATTAGCAATAAAACATATCTGCACAATTATCTAGACAGTTAAGCTTGCCTTGAAGCTTAGTATGGATTTCGTACAGTGGTCAATCGGACACAATGGGTGGTTAGGCCCTTTTCCTAATTGGGCAACAAGTTTTTTCTCTATTCAAAATCCTATGTTAAAGCGAAACCCCCTCCGGAAGAAGCTTTGGGATTATAACCTTTACTGACCATTTACATGCACACAAACCTATATAACACGATAGAGATGGAAAAAACCCAAAACCAAATAGGGCCCCATTTAAAAAAATAACATAAAAATCTATTTAGCTTTTAAAGAGCATAACAGAGGCGTCTGCCAGACAAGCTGACACTTAATTGGTAGGCAGGTTGATAGGAGTGGCTTGTGTAAGCAGTGACAGTCTATTTTTACATTATGTTATTTAGCAACCCTTACACTAAATGCAAAGTAAATATATAAACTGTATATACGGGCAGTGCTTCATTTTGTATCATATGCAAGAAGAGATAGGACTACAAGATGTTACATAGTCACAGATAAGTCAGGCGTAATTGTAACAATTAGCATTAGTTATCTTTTTATAACAGTAGCATACTCTCTGCCCCATAACCATTTTACACGTGTAAAGACGTGCATTAATTCCATGAATTAAGTTGAACTTAATCATAAAAACACACCAAGTTTAATTAAAATAATTGGCTGACTTTCTTGTTTTGTATGAATTATTACCAATGTTGCATGAAACAACAAGTAAGCATATTGCATATTTCATGCATGATATCATTCTTTTCATGCATCTTTAATACCAATTACTTGTGGCATTGAAATAAAGGCACGTAGCCATTCAGTGGCAAAATAATCCAAGTTCATATTAGCTTATATTATAAAGTCGCAAAGTACAATATATTACTTAGTGTTTCGTGATTTCTAAAAGCAAAATCAACCATCGATTTGACTGGGCTGTGAATAAGAAGAACAATGTAAGTCAAAGCAATCGACCATTTTGATCATTTTAAATATACATTTTATTTATTATTAATACAATTCAAATATGCAGCGATAATAACTTCACCGAAGCACCGTTCCTTATTAAAAACCATATCTATTAGAGATGGGATCCTCAGTACATCGTTATTAGTATATTGTGAATTTCCTTGCAGCACACGGTAAATAAAAAAGTACTCCTCACCACAGAAGAGATCTTCGAGATGTATGAACTGCCAGCCGAACTATGATAATATAATTTGTCCTGGGAAGCGTACTGTAACACAAAAAATTCGAAAATCTAGAGGAAGCAACTTGTAAAATCTTAATTAAAAGATTGTATCAGACATGGCTTTGCTTATGGAAAATAGGGAAATAATGGACTTAAAAGACAAGTTTTTACAGACGGAGCCGAGAAATAATTCACTCTGCTGGTGTAGCGGGAATCAGAGAGGAGTTATTTGCCGCAGGGAGAGAATTGACATTTTTTAATATCCACAGCAATGAAATCTCAATATAGCAACTGAGGCTGCAGTGTGTCATTTGGCATCAGATCCCTCCTTTTCTCTATTTTTTCCTCTGCTGTTTGTCTCATTTCAGAGCTCATTATGGCAAAAAAACAAAGTGTAATTAACGCAATCATGATTAATTACAGCACACAGCCTCGGTTTACACATCTGCCTAATTGCAACTTTCTTTCACGTTATTTCAAACGTTCAAGTAAGCAGAACTCCTCGCATTAGCTGTGTTTCTTCTCCTCTTCCTTCCTGCTAGTCTATTTGTGTTTCTGCAACTTTTTCTCAAACATTTGTCGAATCGAAACGGCCCTGTGCTCGAACCCTCCCACACATGTTACTCCCAGCTTCCCCTAAACAGCAGCCACGTCCACATTTAGATCTGGAAACGGCCATTTTGGACGAGAACATGTGCAAAGTGGGAAGTGTAGCTCTGCCAAAGGCAACCTGTCAAACTGATTCCCACTGCGATATATATACATAGTAATACCCCTATTGATTGCTGTGAATAAATGTCTCGAGGGGAAGTGGAAAGCAGGCTGCTGGGAGAAAAGATGGGAAGAATTTATGACAGGCAGGCAGCACTCAAGATTAATTCACTTTTTAATTACAGGGAAGTACAAGGTATTGCCTGTCGAGTAGTTCAATTTAAAGCTAAGAAAAAATGCTTGCTGAGAACGCAGTATATGGAAGAAATCGTATGAACCTACAGTACATTTTTCCTCGACCCTACGTTATTGAAATCGCCGCCGTCTGTATTCGTTTCTAATATTCATGCTTGTTGGAAATTGGAGAAATCGGCTTTCTGAGTGTGGTGAAACTCAATTATTTCTTCTTTGGTCTTGTATAAAGTCTATTAAGTGTCAAGCTCACTACTCTTTACGCCGAGCCTGTCACATATTTTCCTTTTTGTCCCTTTTTAAAAAATATAATTCATTTGGCTTTCTGTTGTTTTCATGCTGCAGGAATACAATTCCCCCTGCAGAGGCGAAAGCTTCCCAGCATGTTAATGTGTTCTGTAGGCCGAAAAGCAAAAGAACCGGCACGTTAACACAGTTTAGTGCCGCGGAGCCTGGGAGGACCATCTCCTGAGTTTAAACTAAGGCCAGCTATTAGTGTGTTTAAACGGCAACCAGAAAAACGCTATTGATTCCTGCGGGGACATTTTGTTTCATTTTACAATTGAAATGTTTATTTAAAAAAAATTGGAGTGTAGTTTACCACCAAATATAACAACAAGAAATAACAAGAAAAAAGGACGAGTGTTACATCGTGCTTTAACTGCAGACTATTTACATTCACCAAAACCTATACACACTGCAGGAATGGAAAGACCCTAAAAGCATAATAGGTTCTCATAATAGCATTTACTTTAACCCCCATCAACAGTAATGCGAAAATATTGGATTTCATCTAAAGTTTATGAATCATCTGGGAAGTTTGATAACCTTCTTTTGGAGTTCAACATCACACCTGCGGCCTCGTCATCATTCATGAAAGCCAGCTGGCATTTAAGCCTCAGTCAAAAGTCACATGTTCTCCAGTGTGACGCTGTAAAGGACAGAACTCAACAGGGTGTCATGTAATTGCATGTGATTTATGACCCTGGGTCAATCTGGCATCTCTTTCTCAAACTACAGACACTTACAGCATCAGAGGCATGTGTGGAGAAAGTACCTGCACCTGTTGCTATGCAACAAGTCATGTGCATCCTCATGCAGAACAAGAAAAGAGCTTTCACCTTTATTGGTTAAAAAATGTATTTTTATATTGTGCCTGTGAAATCACATTCAGGATAAAAATATATGAAAAGATCAGTTTGAGACATGTGATTCTAAACAACATGTCCTGTAGCATCGAACCCTGCGCTCACCAGGCTTTCTAACGGTTGCTATGGGTGTGACATGATGGCAATTAGCACCATGTTAACCCAGCTGGCTTCCCTCCTTCAACTTCCATCACTAAGGATATTCACGCCCAAGCAATGACCCACACTGCCTCCAAACACACACGCTTTCCTGTTGTTGAAGAAGCGCCAAACAACATCTTCATCTCATCCATTCTTTTTTTCTTTCCGTCTCTTCTTAGCTCGCTCTCCCACTCTATCCGCTGCGAAAAACCTTTTTTTATAAAAGCACCCCGAGCTTTCTTGCAGCTCCACCATCTCCTTCCTCTCTGACTCATCCTCAACTCCTCCCTTGAGGAATATGTTAGGCTAGGCGGCTTGAAACATATCACCATCTCTCCCACCTCCCACCGTCATTGAGTGAATAACACGTTTCTGAGGCCCCCGCTCTCGAAACAGGTGAATAAGGAGTTCAGGCCCTCTCTAATTAACAAGCAACTGTCTCCTAGCCACACATGATTAGCCGCACATGATCCATGTGTGGACAGTTTTTCCTCAGCAGTGCAAATGTTTACAAGTATGCATCAGATCCCAAAAAGATATCTCAAGTCATTACAGGAAATACCTGAACCATATAAGCACTGTGAGTAATCATGCCTTTCTTTTTCAAAGCTGTTCAGTGGAGAGTGAAGTCGCTCCTGCTATTTTTGCTTTAGATGATTTATGTGATTTCCCCGAATGCATTGTCCTATCCTCTGGGCCCGCTCATATTCAATTGTTTTGATGGATCTCCTAAGCCAACACCCTTTTCAATAAGGAAGTATACCCTTATTATGTTCTCTTTAGGGTTTTCTATATTGGTATTTTTTAACAAGTATCCTCGGAGAGAGTAGCGTTGTCATTTCTTTAGGGTTCACGTATTTCCCAAAAGTGTATTTTTCAGTGCTTTTCAAATATCCCCTTTTCAGCTCGGTAGTCTAGCAGAGCATCTAGCTCATTTTTAACAAGCAGCATCCTTTTTCAGATAAAAGATGTATCTTTTGCACCTCGGAAATATCCGTCATAACAAGTGGCTGCAACTCCACAAAGCACACATTCTTTTCAACTACATTTTCAGACAGAATTTGATCTACGTGGTTGCTGCCAGACACGGTGTTGAAACAGCTGCCCGGATGCTGTTTGCAGACATTACGGTGTTGTATAGAAGTTGTTAGCAGCGGTGCTACAGTATAGCTGGGGTCATGGAGGTTTTTGGGCCAGACAAATATAAGTAGGTGGGAATGAATGCAGATTGCAACAATGGTGTGCAGAAGCCCAGAGCCCACTATTACGATTTCTAATGTTAGTTGCTGCAATTGACTGTCCTGCATTCAACTCAAACTTCAATTGCAATATAATACAGCTTAAGGAGAAAGCAAAGCCCAGGTCTCTGATACTTTGCGTCCTTTAAAGCCGCTCGTTTCCCTCTCCTTGCAGTAAAACGACATCTCCTTCATCCGAGAGATCATCAGAGACCGCACTCATCGTGGCTCTGCTCCATTTCACCCGTTGCCTCAAGCAGACGTTTCAGGGCATAAGCCACGAGGTCCTTCCGCTAAAATAACTGTTATTTTTCCAGACTCATAACATTTGACTCCCACACTGTACAATCACAGGCAACAGCAGCGTCGTGGTTTTCATGAACTATTTATTTAACTGCATTCTGTTCATAAAAAAAAGAGTTTGCGGTCGGAAAATTGCACCGGTTATGTTGTGAGGTAATGAAAGCACTTTTCCTTCAGCCGAGGTCACATTAAGAATTTACTATGGCATTTTTCCGGTCTATTGACCTGTATATTTAGCCATGAAAGAGAAAAGTGGCCAATAAAACTTTGTAAGTACTTGATGATAGCCTCTCAAAAATACAATCTACTTCCACAATCTGAACAAAAGTAGTACTACCAGCATGTCTTTCCAGCAATTGACTCAAGCACTGTTCGTTTATGGTGTTTCTCATAGTCATTTAACCTCATTTGAAAGAGAAAGGTTGTATAATTCACCAGCAGAAAGTATATTTGACAAACTGACTTATTGAGTTCAGCTTGCTGGTTATCGAGAACCCTTCTCCATGTGTCCCATCCTCGGCCCTGAGGAAGCCCTTTACTGTCTCAAAACTTTAACAGTCCCTGACAGCTGCTGACAAATGTCTTCTCCTTCTCAGTTTGCAGCAGCTGCCTTCGGCTAAAGTCCAGTTTGAAGACATTCTTGTTAACTTATTCAACACAATAAAGTCCTGCATTATCTTTCAGATTCAGTTATATAACATATCTTCTTATATGTCAAGCCTTGGCGAGGATGGTTTGACAAAGTCAGTTTATTAAAAATGATATTTTCAATGAACAGTCTTTAAGGGTCTTCAGCTTACCAACAACACACAAACACACACCCACACACACAACTCCACGCTGGAGTGGTCTTTAATGAGGTGGGAACAGAGGACCACAACCCTCTCTCCCTCCTCCCCTCCTCTGCCTCCTTTTTCATCTTCCCTTTGTCTTTCTCCCCCTCGAGAGCGACGGAAACAGACAGACAGAGTGACAAAGACACACACAGATAGGGGAAGGAGAGGAGGCGATGTGGGAGTTAATGGGAGAGAACAAGCTCTTTTTTTCCCTCCTTCATTACTCCATCCCCCCATCCATCACCATGTGATCACATCGAGAGCAGATCACTGTGTGTGTGTGTGTGTGTGTGTGTGTGTGTGTGTGTGTGTGTGTGTGTGTGTGTGTGTGTGTGTGTGTGTGTGTGTGTGTGTGTGTGTGTGTGTGTGTGTGTGTGTGTGTGTGTGTGTGTGTGTGTGTGTGTGTGTGTGTGTGTGTGTGTGTGTGTGTGTGTGTGTGTGTGTGTGTGTGTGTGTGTGTGTGTGTGTGTGTGTGTGTAGAATTATCTACTTCAAATGTGCTGTTTACTTTCTATGATCATTAAAGCAAATACATAATGTAGAACTTTTAAACTCACTCAGCAGTATGTGCAACAAGCTATAGCTTCATGTTTGATGTTTGCATCCCCAGCTGAGCTCTTTGTTTTCATGTTTCTATAAATACAGCCCGTGCACCAATGTCTCTCTTCAAATCTAGCGCTTTCTTGTTCACAACGAACCTACAGAGTAGAACAAATTTTTTTTTTCTTTTCAAGTCATATGAAGCTAACTAATCTGAGCATATTTCATCGGGGAAAAGGTAATTGAGGTAATGAGATTTCTTTACACAGCACTGAAAAACAGCAAGCACAGGGAAAAAAGGAATCATTTGCATTGACTTCTTTTTTGAAATAGTAATTAACGAGCTCATATAGGGTTTTTTTTTTATCCTGCTTTCAGCCCACTGCTTTAACACATTGCATGATTATTTATTTAAAGGACATGGCATGGTTTTATCTTTCAATAGATTGGGCATCAGAACAATGAAATTGTTGTGTTAATTAGCACAACTGAGTGGATACCACTGCAGTGTAACATATTGCCTCTGAAATAAGAGGTAACCAATCAGAGCAGACTGTTCTCTGGTTTCAGACAGAGGGTGAAAAGAGAAGCTGCAGCACAGGCAGTATGAGAAAAATTATGAGCTTTTTTTAGGCACAAATATCTATGTATATATGAAGCTGAAAAATTAGCATAATATGTCATGGTTTAACTGGCCTTTTCAAGACAGAATCTCGCCCACAATACACTCACTTATTTGTGGAAAACTGATTTTTAAGGGTCCTGCAGTTGCATCATGAAACACTCATCTGTTATGTATGGCACAAAGTTATTCATGAAGAATAACTGAATATATAAATGGAAGAAAGACATCTGAAAAACTTAAGTCTGCTCTGTTAAACTGCAGTTGTTGCGATAAAAACTACCCTGAAGGCTTTACATCAACATGTAACTAACCAGAGCTAACTCGTCCTCCGCTGTGTTGAGTTACATCACTGGGGAACTGGAGGATGAAGGAGCCGGTTCAATATGAACTTCCTCCTTTCTGTCACTCCTCTCCAGGTTTAGCTCAGCGATCACGGCTCCAGCCACACCACAAGTCATTTGTACTAAAAACAAGCCTCAGTCCTGCGAGTATTTCTTAGTGAGCGCAGATAGAGAAACCTCTCTGATGACACTTTGAAGACTAGAACCAATTAGGGAATCATTATAATGAGGAGCCTCTAAGTACACGTCTTTTGTTACTCAGCAGCTGTCTAATTGGACCCCGAGTATTTTCATTGGGCGTTGGGACGAAAGGCTTTCCTAATGTGATACACTTTTAGATCAGGACCACGCTCCCATTTTGAACACAGATACCACACGGCATGCCTTTGGGATCACGTGACCCTCCGAACCAATGCACGTTGCTTTTAATTTGATCTGAAAGATATTGTAAGCATTCAAGGTATTTCAAGAAGCTTCCATTTTCTGATCACTTGTCTGCACAGGAGGAAATACTGCATCTCCTGCAGTAGCTCTTAACCTTACACTGCAGCTGTGAAGGGTTTTTACCTCGGGGTATATCGTAGATTCAGCAATGGTTGAATAGTTACACAGCTGCAGTATATACAGTACAGTTTGTATTGCAGTCCATGTCAAAGCCATATCATCGCTCACGGCCTTAAAACATTGAAGCAGCTGCTTCTTTGAAAGCTTGTGCATTGATGTTTGAAAAGCTTCGAAAAGGGTAATTCACTGTTATTCATCCATTTTCTTCTCTGTCCACATTATATTTCCATGTATTTGTTCCCATTTGAATGCAGCCTTTTATTGTGGTCTTTAATGAATAAAACATACCCCTACTGTCCAAGGGATGAGAAATGTAATGTGCTCTGGTTTTCTCTGTCCTCACAGCTCCCCTGACAGACAAGCCGCCCAAAATCCTCTTCCCCTCGGAGAGCCAAGTGAGCGTCATCGAGATGGCAATAGGTAAGAGACACGTTTCATTCCCCTCACTGAGAGATTATTTTCCGTCCATCAATGCAGCGTGGTGTGTCACACTTGCAGCAAATGCCTGCTTGTCATAATGCCATCGCTTCAAATTTCTAGATTATTTGATTAGAGCCAATTAAGTAGGTGCCGCTCGACTTAAATGTGAATTTGTTTGTCAATTCCCTCCTTGCTGTGCAAATACAGTGGACATGTGGGGGTCAAATCAAATTATGATACTATGTTTTATTTAATAAAACTGCAAGAAGCTGATTAAAAAATGCACATTAAGTCCAATTCCGCTCTGCAAAACTGCTGACACTGGTTTCTAGCATTTACTGTAAATTTCTTTTGTAGCCAATTTTTTGTTAGATCAGCACAGGTAGTACTTGAAGCAACCAGTGTTTAGAATGAAATGTTATTCCCTTTTGTGTTTGAACTTTGAGTTTTGATCTTGGTAGGCAAGCGTACTGAGTCATCGACACAGTGCATGAGAAAGAAAGTATTTCAGTCGATATGAAAGGCATGTCGGCGCTTTCTCTCCTGTCCTTTTCAGTGTCTTCTCAATGTAATTACACTGATCACATTCATCTTGGTTAAAGCGTGTGCAACATGGATGCTTCTTGTGTTTGTTCGGCTGTAATGAGTCAGTAATGGATGGAAGTGGTGCTTCGGAGAAAACCATTCATAATCTCCCTCCGCACTCCCTTCAAATGTTAGCATTGCTTCAAATGATTGCTTCCCATTTTGCCTCACGCGGCTTCCTCAGAGCCGTGCTCTACCGTTTGCCTTACCAGCCTTTTGATGCACAACGGGGCTCATGGGGAAATTCCCCGCTTTGTGCCTTATTGGGTGAGAGCTCAGCTGTTGGTGGAAGGGAAAATGGGTCATGATGGAGACTTCCTTTGAAGTCAATTTGTCACGGGCGATGAACACAACTGGAGCGCAGAGGTAAAAGGTGGCAATCAGAAAATAGGTGCAGACCTACCTTTAAAGTAAAGTACCTTTAAATTGATCATGGATAAAAGCTGCTCTGGCCTACGTTCATGTAATTAAGTTTTGTGATAGTCGATGATTCTAAATCCATTACCTGATTGCTGAGAGACAGCTTCAGGAGTAACGGATTACATGTAATCTAACTGCAACCGATTTGGTTTTATTTGGTTGAGGAATAGTGGACATGTGTTTATTCTGCTCGTTTACATCTGCACCCAATTTTTATAAACGTAATGTATGAACAACTATTCGATTCAACACCTCTATCACTTCCTGTCAGTGTTGGGCTGTCATCCACTGAGAGACAGCCCAGCCAAATGCAGTTTGGCTTTTTTTTTTGCGTAATTTCGATATTCATTCTCCTGAGCATAGATCTCTCCGGATAACAGTTAATTAGGCAGGTGAGAGGGAGAAAGCGAGACGTAGAGAGGAACTCAAGGGACCCACAGACGGATCTGTAAACGGGGGCCCCAATTAATCAGCACACATTGTCCCTTTTTTGTCTCCTAATGGATGTGGATCCTCATAATAGATTTAATTGAAAATACTTGATTAAACAATGTTGTGTAAATGCTGTTCTCAGGCCTCAGTGGGCATGTCATTCTAATGTTTTCCTTACGTGGTACTGATCACAGAGGTTCAGGTCTGTAATTCAGCTTGACAGTTCAACGCGAGCCGCTTTCACTGTTTCTACTAGAGTCCTAATGTGTGCTATTTCTAATATCTATATCTAATATATATAACAACACAACCAGAGATTCATCCTGCATTCACACACCTGCTTCTTTAATCTTTATACCGCTGCCATGTTGGATTTGCTTTGATGCTGTGTGTCTTTGCATGGCTGAAGTGTCACTTGTGACCTTCCATGTCTACCTTTTTCTGATTTTTTACTCCGGGTTAGAGTGAATTTACGGCCTCTGTTTGTGACGTTCATTCTGGGAATAATCCGGCAAGATCCCCTGTGATCTTGATTGGCTGTTAAAACTTCAAGACCGTTCAACTGCCTTCCTCCTCGAGAAATCCCGCTTCATCCCCTGACACTTGACATTACGACATTGCGGGCAAGTTTTCTGAAATTGCAACGAAGAAAAAAACTGGGTGATGGTGTTGAGCCTCTTTGCTAAATTCCCCCGAAATACACTTTTAAGCTGTTTCATCTCCTTTTGAGCAGCTATCCACCTAGACTCTTATGCATCAGGAATCAGTGAATTTAAATGCATCCCAGGAGTTGTTTCGTGTCAGAGTAATTTGATTTATTCTTTTGGTGTATTTACCTTCCCTGTTTTCTTGTCCTCTTGTGCCTCTGTTAGTAATTATCTTTGTTGCCCACGATGCCTTTTGGGACCCTGTTTGGGTTTGGAGAGAAGTTGTTCTTTTATTCCAAGCTAGGAAGAAGTTAAGCTTATACATGTAGTAGAACTTATTCCACCTTTTCTTATCTCATTCAAATATTGTACCAGATATGTACAGAAAAACTCTTATCGACATATCTTAGCCTTTGCAGACCATTTACATCAGGGGTGGGGAACCTGCGGCCCCCGGGCCGTATATGGCTCGGAGACCATTTGGCACGGCCCTCGAGGTGATTTATAAACACACGCAAAGAAGAAAAAAATTAAAGAAATCTAGACCGCAAAAAAATTAAACAAGCGAGTTCCTGTTTTTCCTGGCCAAGGTCAGGGTCCTTGAACACAACACGAGCCTAACGTGTCATCACGTGGTATATGTCTCGTCTGACAGGGGTGTATTTCTGACGGAGAGCACCATAACACCGCTCCGGCACTTCCAAAAATGTCAGTACCTATAAGGAGCCGTACACATGCCGCAGTTTCTGCGTGGCTGTGTCTTTAGTTGAAAGCCCAGTGGCGATCTGTTCATCTGTCATACTGATCATACATTCAATAACTTAGTTGTTATTAGCATCTGGTTAGCTAGCTATGCTAACGAATATAAGAAGCTTTTTCTCCAACCACTGAGGTAAAGGCACACCTTTATATGATCATTATAGTTATTATAAAAAAATAAGATAAACAGGTATAAAATACTATATGACAGTAAAATAAAGTTGTTATTAATAAACAAGAATACAGTTTAAAAGGAGAGTGATTTGTAAAATATCCATAAAGAAAAATAAATCTGCTTCCAGTTCCGTTTCATATGGGTGTTGAGAGATGTATCCATAGATCTCCTAATTGTGCTCTCAAAGTGCACCAGATCGATGCATTTAACTTCAACATTTAAAAAATAATCTTCCCGGGGGAGCATCCTCCCAGACTCCCCTAGAGGAGGTTAGGTCCCCCCCCCCCCCACCACACACACTTAAATCATGTCCACATGGATAGGAAACTATTTACATTTGCATCTTGTGTCCAAATCTTTCTGTTTTGGTGGTCATGTGCACAACCGTGCACGTGCATGCATGCGCGAGTCATGGTAAGATATCTGGATTAAGAGGTTGCTTTTTCTTTGCACAGCATGAAAGAAAGGCCAAATGAATGGGCTGTGATTTTAGTATTTTTAAGCAGAGGTCAATAATTTGTACTGCCCTCGGAGGGTGTTGGAAAAATGTAAATGGCCCTTGAGAGGAAAAAGGTTCCCCACCCCTGATTTAAATGCACAGCAAACCAATACAACACACCACAGCAACGGGAGAACCCC